>NC_072418.2:33605000-33905000 GCF_028858775.2 Pan troglodytes | reverse complement strand
ATGTCCCTACAAAGGACATGAACTCATCATTTTTTATGGCTTCATAGTATTCCATGGTGTATATGTGCCACATTTTCTTAATCCAGTCTTGACAAGTCAACATTGAGTTCCATGTTCCCCAATTCAATGGATACTTCTAGATCTTAAACTTCTTTAACCTTTCGTGGGTGTTCAAAATATTCGACCCCTTCCTCTTTCCAAAATACTCTCAACTCTTGGCTTCCAGAATTGTAAATGTTCCTCTTTTTCCTCCTCCTCCTCTCTAGTCACACTGTCTATCTCAGGGTCCTTTGGTGGCCCTCCATCTCCACATGAGCTCCACACGACCTCCGCACAAACTCTAGATGTTGGAATGCAAAGCTCAACATTAGAAACAATATGAATGTCCATCAGTAGGGGAAATGTTAGGTAAACTGTAGCACATTAATTCTATGGAGTAACAGGCCAGTGGTGGTGGATCACACCTGTAATCCTAGCACTTTGAGAGGCCAAGATGGGAGAATAGCTTGAGGCCGGGAGTTCGAGACCAGCCTGGTCAAAATAGTAAGACCCTATCTCTATTAAATATATATTTCTATAAAATATCAAGTAGCACACCCTAAAACACCAAGTTAAATCTATATGTATTGACATGGGAAGATCTCTAAGATACATATTTAATGAAAATAAAAGACAGTACTCTATGGAAATGTGCTATTTAAATATATCTAGATGTTCATATAAATGTATGTACTCCATTTTAGGTCCAAAAGGAGGTATATGAAATGCTGGTTATGGTGAATAAATATGAAAATAGGACAGGAATTTAGGGGTGGTCCAAAGGGAACTACATTTTATTGATCAATATTTTGAAAATGAGCCATGTCTCCTATAATTAAAGACTAAAATGTTGGTAATTCTATTCGCTTTGGGAGGTCAAAGCAGGAGGATCACTTGAAGCCAGGACAGGAGTTTGAAACCAGCCTGGGCAATACAGTGAGACCCCATTTCTAAAAAATAAATAAATAAATAAAAGACTACAGTAATATTTAAATGAATAACTATTATCTTCAGGCTAACTCTGTACTCACATTCTATTCCCTCTTGTCATTCTCTCAGCCAGTTCAAGGACTTGAATCTCATCAATTTGAGAGTGCCTCTAGATCTCTAGATCTGATCTCTCTTATGAGCCCCAGGTGTCGCAGGTGACTACCTATTTGGATTCTCTGCTACAAATATCACTGTCAGCTTCACAAATCCTTCATGACCAACTAGAACACTTATTTCCACCCAGACCTATCTCTTGCCCAATTTTCCCCATCTCAACATTACCACGTACCCTGCTGGTCAAGCCAAAAGTTTACAGGACACACCTAATTCCTACCTCCCCGTCACACCCACACTTAGTCTATGCAAGGAAGTTCATGCCATTTATATCAAAGTTCCCCTTGAATCAATGCATCCTTCTCCTCCTCTCTAAATTCCTCACCATCCCACTAAGTCTGGCACCACCATCTTCCACCTGGGCTATGGCCATAGCCTCCTGATTGACTTCTCTGCTTCCCCTCTTGCCACTGCCTCCCAGTTATCTGTCCATCCACCAGAGTGTCCTTTAATGGCATAAGTCAGATCTGTTACCTCCCAGACAGAGGCAGCTCATGGCACCTGCCCCCTGCCAGCCTTCTAGGGAGAGTCGCTACAGAGCAGAGCTAGTAACTGAAGGACCCGCAGGTGAGTCTGACGTGGTCAACTCTGTGCTCCATTCAGTCTCCTTTCTTGGGAGGAGGTTGAGGGTAACCTGCTGGATAATGGGAAAGAAGAAGAGAAAACATCGATGCAGCTTAGTGTCTTCAGAGGAAACACTGGAGAAAGAGTTCCCCTTTGCCTACAGAAATGTGAGTGTCTGAGAACGCTGTCAGTGTTGCTACTGAGATCAGACAACATCCACAATGTGCAGTTCAGGTCAGAGCTCTGCACTTCCAACCGGAGCTCTGCGTAGCCAGAGACTTGCCCAGAGCATTGAAGACGGACCCACCTGCCCAGGTCAAAACCATGGGGCTCACAGTGTTTGCTTCAAGGCTGCATATGGATCTTGGGAAATCCACAAGAAAAATAGAGAATCTCATTCTGGAAAATTTTGAAACTCTTGTTCCTTGGAGGCCTTCTTCTAAAATGAGACTCAAAACCAGACAAAAAGAAAAAAAGATACATTGAGTTAGATTTTCAGAAAGCATTATCTAGATAATTGACATGGTTTTAAGAATTGCAATTCTCAGTTTTCTTGAAGAAAACTTGATAATTCCTGAAAAAAATGACTAGGATAAAGTTTTGGGAAAAAAATATGAAAATTATTTCAAGTTAACTGCAAATGAGAAATAAGTGTATTTTATCACAGGATTTTTGAAAATGCTCTTGGGAGGAGGATTTGTTAGGCTTCATTCTGATGGGAAGTTAGGGTTCGAAAGTTTAAAATTCTAACGCTAAGATGGGCATGGGCATGACTGAATCACTGTGCCTTATGGTATTGACATTGGGCTATAAGCTACGTGAGCTCCAAATTAAATGAAAAAAAAAATTATACCAAGAAAAAAAAGCATTAATACCGTGAATGGCCAACATTTGGGGGAATCTAAGTACTGTGATTTCTGATGTGCTAGACAGATTCCAGCCATCCTTCAGCCAGCAATGGTTAAGCCACATAAAATACGTGAAAAAGCCCACAGCACAGAATCTCTAAGATAGCCAGAAGTCATTTATTAATAAAGCTATTGACATGTTTTAGTATTTATAGTTATTTACCTTGCAAAGGAACTGAATCAGGGAGTACAGAGATCAAGTCACTCGGGAGAGGGAGTGTTTACCTAGGCTAATAGCTTCTCTTTGGAGGATGGCAAATAAGAGCAGGGGCGGAGACAGGCCACGGAAGCCCTTTTCAAGGACTCGGGGGGGTGGGAGGGGGAACACTGGGAGGGGAGGGGTGTGCAAGCTCCCCCAGCGGCGATGCCACTCATTCTCAGCGTCACTCCCTGCTCCAGTCCTGCTTCACCTTGTGGGCCCCCACTGGAGGGGCCACGGTGCCCACAGCAGCTCTCTGTCTCCTGCATCAGACATCCCTGTGATTGACAGCTGGGCTCTAAGCCCTAATTTTGCTCTGTTTCTTCTCTCAACTGATCCTTGTTATCCCTCCTCAAAGACCATCATCAGCGTGGCAGACAGAGGAGAGAATGACTGACATCTCAGGCTATAAGAGAGACATAAGAGAAGGGGGACCCCAGGGGAGGAGTGGGCAGTAGGGAGCGCTAAGGGTCTTTGGCAACAGAATGGGTCACAGGATTGACACCTGTGACACCGTTCAAGGGTCAACTTTTGCAGCTTCTGGATCTGTCGAGTTAGGCTAAGTTATGCTGCAGTAACAAAAAACTGAAATAGAAGAATAAGATAAATATATTTCTTGCTCTTACTCCCCATTTATGCACATTAGCAGGGGGCTCTTTCATCGTACTCTCCAGGGACCCTGGCTGATGGGGGCTCCATCTCAAAGTCTGTTGCAGTGCATGTCATGGCACAAGAGGGGTGGATCTGCAAGGACCAGCACGAGTAATAGTGTTCTGGCCACAGCCTAGGGGTCAGACATAATCAAAGAGCCATGCCTAAATTCAAGAGGGAAGAAGAGAACAAGTCCACTCAAGGACCCAGCAGGAGAGCAGGAGGTATCACTGAGCAGAAGAACCGAGCTGTCTGGCACAGTTCCTACAGACAGAGCTCAGCGACAGGTTAGGTCAGTAAGAGAAGCCACTGTGAATCTCTGCCATCCTCTGGACTTGCTGTAAGGTGAAATACTTTGCCTAAAAATACAGGAAAACACTGGTGAACATTCTCTAGGACTCCGATAGTGGACTGGAGGGTGGTGAGATAATTCTGCCGCAGACTGGGCTTCTGTGAGAGATGGCAAAGGGCTGGACTGACATGTTAGTGTCATTTATCCAACAGGCTGTGAGTCACCTCAGCAAGAATGATTTGTGTGATAGGGTAGTAGCTAAACTTTACTGTTCAAATATAACAGGCTGTGGAAAAGAGCTGGGGCCCAAATGAAGCTGCCTTTGCTGTGCAACATTTGTTCGACCACCACTCTGTCCTGTTTTGTGATTTTTCTCTAGCAAGACTCAGCTGTGCTTATAAGAACAAGAGACATTAATACTGAGGTTCTTCTGGTATTAGGGCCTTTCCTGGGCCAAAGGCATTAAAGACAAACCACAAAAAAGATTATTAAATGACGAGCTCTAGAATCAAAGCTGGGGGAGGGAGTGAGAGAGCCCTGGAGAAGAATGACAGAAAGAAAGGCAGGACTCAGCGGGCTGGAAACCTCACTAAGGTCCAACCACAATGATGACCCAAGGAGTGAAGCAAGCTCATTAGGAAATCAAGAGGCTGGAGTTAGAGATAAGGAGAGTACATCTGTAAGGACTGGTAGTCAAGGGCTGAGTGGAAAAAATGGCCATTGTAGTGCAGGGTGTTGAGGTGATAAAAGGATCATACATTGCGCTGAGCATTCATACAGAATCCCAAATTCACATGGAGTCCTGGGAAGAATCTGGGTAATGGAGATAACTGTGAACAAAGAGCTGAGGTCTACAATGACAGAGATGGCATGATCCAGAGGTAGAGATGGCGACCAGCAGGGAATGAGAGTGCTGTAGCTCAGTGGCAGGGACATGGATGGAACAGGATTTTATTTTCATTTTATAAACAAAGGAGTAGGGTTCTAATTTTCCAGAAGTAGTGATGGCAATCTATGATGTCTCAATACCTGTTTCCCAAAACCATGATCTGTGGGTTGTGAGAAACACGAGAGACAGCACCAAGAAAGGCTGCATGGGAAGTGGTGTGTTCCAAGAAGGTCCTGGCTTTGGTCCTCAGGGAGAAGGCCCCAGGAAGAGACACTGGTGTCTGTGGATGCTAGTGTGAAGAGCAGCTTGCTAACCACTCGTTGCATCAATTGATTACCTGGAGGACAGGCTTGATAAAGAACATAGAGAGGCGCAGAGTACATAAAACTACAGGACAAAATCCAGGGAGGTGACTCAGACATGGATGGGAGAATTGTTTATCTGGATATGAGTTTGTATTTCAGCTCCTGAGTGGTCTCTATATTGGGACAGTTGCAGGGCTGAAAGTAGAAGCAACCTGGGGTCAGCCTCTCTTTCTGCCACTCAGAAACATAAGACCTTTGTGGTTTTTCTGGCTTCCTTGGATTGAATTTCAATTTTCTCTTGAATCTCACTGAACTTCCTTGCCTTCCAGATTCTGAATTCTATGCCTGACTTTTCAGACATTTAAATCTGGTTGTAGGATCCACTGCTGGGGAGCTCGTGCAATCCTTTAGAGGTAGGAAAACACTCTGATCTTTTTCATTGCCAGACTTCTTGTGCTGATTCCTTCTTACCGGAAGGGGCCGGCATTGCTTTCTCTTTTTGAAATCATTATGGTTTGGACGAGGCTTTTGGTGGCACATACACACCATGGAATACTATGCAGTCATAAAAAGGAATGAAATCATATCCTTTTCAGCAACATGGTTGCAGCTGGAGGCCATTATCCTAAGTGAATTAATGCAGGAACAGAAAACCTGCATGCAGTTATGAGAACTGCATGTTCTCACTCATAAGTGGGCGCTAAACATTGGGTACACAAGGACATAAAGATGAAAACAATAAACACTGGGAGTGATTGGAAGGGGGAGGGAGGGCGACAAGGGTTGACAACTACCTATTGCGCATCACGCTCACTACCTAGGTCGCAGTTTCAATCATACCCCAAGCCTCGGTATCACGTGTATAACCTTGTCAACAAACTTACACTTGTACCCCTGAATCTAAAATAAGAGTTGAAATTCTTTAAAAAAATTCACCCTGTCCAGTGTATGTTGGGTGCTTGGGACAGAGATGTGAAAAGATGTGAACTTCTTGGAACAAGAGGTCTTAGAACAACAAAGCAGAGAGGGAGAAAGAGACAGACTGAAAAGCAGGGCAATGTCTTCAAGTCTAGGGAGGGTCAGCCCATGGCCCAGTCTCTTGCAGTAGCTTCTGAAAAGATCCCAAAGCCCTATGTGGGGTAAAGAAGCAATGTAGCTATCAGACTCCATGTCCCCATATGAAAGCCACCAACCAACATGTCAATGCAAACCAGGGAAGACCAGAGACAGGCCAGCCCTCCCCAGTGCCTCTGGCTTGCCAATGCCTAGGACAGGACACTGGAGCTCTTCTCACCCCGTGTGTGCCATAGCAATGATCTCCACTCTTTATGCAGGGCACACACACGGGGTGACTCATGCCTGTAATCCCAGTGCCGAAGCGGGTGGATCACCTGAGGTCAGGAGGTCAAGACCAGCTTGACCAATGTGGTGAAACCCTGCCTCTACTAAAAACACAAAAATTAGCTGGGCGTGGGAGTGCATGCCTGTAGTCCCAGCTACTCGGGAGGCCGAAACAGGAGAATTGCTTGAAGCCAGGAGGTGGAGGCTGCAGTGAGCTGAGATCATGCCACTGCACTCCAGCCTGGGCGACAAAGTGAGACTCTGTCTCAAAAAAAAAAAAAAAAAAAAAAAGTCTATGGACCAAAATAATAAGCCAAAGTTAGGAAAAGTGAGGCCAATGATGGAGAAGGGGTTCATTCCTCTGCTAGGGACCACACTGAGGCACAAAGCAACCTCACACCACAGAAATGCACAGGCAACTGTCACTCTTAGTGTGCCATGTCCCCTGGTTAGCTATTGCTGAAAGAAGAAATGATTGACATGTTTGACAAAGTAGGTTAGAGCCTAGGTTTGGGGAAATATACATCACCTGCCATGCAGTCTCAAAGAAACAGCTTTTTAAAACTATTACCCGAGTGAGGAGGTCATGAATTTTGCTACTTATACTGGAAACCAAAGCAGTGAATATCTCTATTTCTAACCAGACACAACTTGTGTATATTTTTTTTTCTCAAAGAATGTGGGAGCTTATTTTTATTGGACGTAATTCAATTACTTTTTTTTCCCCATCCCATTTAAAAAAATAGTTCATTCAAATCAAATCAGGACTTCTTTCCATTTCTGGCCTGTTGACAGCATCTTTTGTACCCAGCTAAGCAGTCTTTGTGGCATTTGGCACTGCTCCTGCTCCTAGGGCAAGATTTAGAACAGATGCCGACTTCCCCTAGTCAGGATGTTCCCAAGTTCTCTGCTGATTAGTAGGCTGCATAATTGGATGTGACAGCCCAGAGATTCCTGGCCACAAACCATTCCTAATGGGGGAAGCCGCTCTGCTTTTTTTGGAAGATGCCCCTCTGCAGAAGTTCCACACTCTGGAAGTTCCTCTATTAACCCCATAATTCCTCCAGTGCACCTGGCTCCAGATGCAGGGGCTCAGGGAAGACCAACCCAAGGTTGGTAGCCTGAAGCTGCTAAGTATATGGACTTAGCATTCGTTGGTGCAGCCTGGTGAGATGTCTTTGGGAGGAACCACACTTGCCGAGCAGAGCTCAGCGACACAGATGAGAGTGATTGTGATAGCTCAGAACTGGGCAAGTTAGAAGTAATCTATGCTTCTTACAGGATGGAGGGTCTGCCCTGACCATATGCAAACCACACACAGCTGGCAGGGCCAACGCAAAGACTGCTCTTGCTCAGTCTAGGAAATGTGCCTTGTTGCTTGGGCACAGAGGTCCTTGACCACAGCCACGGCCTCTCACCATGGGTCCCCCTGGCTGCAAAGGCAGTTGAAGTAGAGAATCAGCCGTGATCTGCTCACGTTCACCCACCATCCCAGAGAGGAGCCTTCCTACCAGTGGGAGGTCCATAGCTTTACCATGTCAGCAACCAAAAGCACTTACTGAACCATCAAGCTGTTACCTGAAAGGGGTCCTGATCCAAATCCCAAGAGAGGGCTCTTGGATCTCGTGCAAGAAAGAATTCAAGGCAAATCATAGAGTAAAGTGAAAGCAAGTTTATGAAGAAAGTAAAGGAATAAACATGGCTACTCCATAGGCAGAGCAGCAGCATGGGCCGCTCAGCTGCTTATATTTATTGTTCCTTCTTGATTATATGCTAAACAAGGGGTGGATTATTCATGAGTTTTCCAGGAAAGGGTGGGCAATTCCCAGAACTGAGGGTCCCTCCCCTTTTTGACTGTATAGGGTAACTTTCTGACGTTGCCATGGCATTTGTAAACTGTCATGGCGCTGGTGGGAGTGCCTCTTAGCATGCTAATGCATTATAATTACCATATAATGAGCAGTGAGGTCAACCAGAGGTCACTCTCATCACCATCTTGGTTTTGGTGGGTTTTGACCAGCTTCTTTACACAACCTGTTTTATCAGCAAGGTTTTTGTGACCTGTATCTTGTGCCAACCTCCTATCTCATTCTGTGACTTAGAATGTCTAACCTCCTGGGAATGCAGCCCAGTAGCTCAGCCTTATTTTACCCAGTGTCTATACAAGATGGAGTCGCTCTGGTTCAAATGCGTCTGACAAAGCCACAGCTGAATCATACTATCTTCAGCTCAGGTGGAGCGTGGTAGCATGGCAGGCAGGGTCAGGGACTTAACTCAGAGCTACAGGTTTCCAGCCTTGCTGAGAGCTCACAGCTGAGCTTGGGGAGAATGCCCTCACCTGAGCCAACCAGGAAACCAGGGGGAAAACGATTGCCCTGAGGTGACAATCACATATCATACATGTCTCTGCTTTAAAAACAAAAGACAGACTCCTTTTGAAGCAGACAGCAGGTGCTATAGAGCTAGCCCCTTATTTATTTATCTATAAATTTCAAGGGGAAAAAAGCTTCAGTGAGGATAGTATTACCTGGATAATAGCTTAGCAGAGGGGTGAGATGCTCAGAATGGTAGAGTGTTTGCTGCTGACTGATTTCAAAGAGAGATCATTTTCACAGCACTTAGCAGTATCTCTTCATTTGTCTTTTTTTGGGCACATGTTTCCTTCTCAATCCCAACCTTTCCCACGGGAGAGGTCCCCCAACCTCCCTTCACCATGACCCCACCGGTCCTCACGCCCTTTTCCTCTCCAGGAGCTTCAAACAAGCTGATGGCGCTGCCTCCTTAGAACCAGGCATACTTCTTTTTTAAATCAAAGAGTAATAAAATACCTAATTAGCAACGTGCAGCAGCATTATTTTTATTCATCTATACATTTCTAATTAAAATTATGCCATTCTTAAAAATTGCAACATAATACACTCAAGCCTTTCATTTCATATGCAAAGTGTTTGAAAGTCTGCAGTCCCTGTGAGGTGGTAATTTAAAAAAGGAATGGTCAGCCAACAAAAGAAAAAAAAAAGTGAAGCCGTAAGTAATTCCTTTTAAGTAAATATATAAGATAACACTAATTTGAAAGAAAAGCGATTTTGAAATATAAAAGGAAATCTAGAAAAATGAAGCATTCAGCCCTTTTATTGCACGGTGTCACCAATAATATTGTATATGTGATTAAAGATTGTTTCTGCAGCTGCTTAAGCCAATAGAAATTGAACATGCCTAAGTGCAGCCTCCTGCACCCCTGCCTTGTCTCTAGGAGCATGTGGGGAAGTCTCATTGTTTTTGGGATTCAGTTCCCATCATCATTAAAAAGGTGGCTACAAACTGGAAATATTGAAGAGCTGCATGGTCAGCTTGCATATTGAAAGCTGTCTCCCCACCATGGGTTGCATCACAAAGGAAAAGTTTAAGGAGTCTTAGCTCTGTGTTCCAGCTGCAAGGAGGAGCGGAGGGTCCAGTTGGAACAGATGTTTCCTGCAAGTTGCTGCCTCCATCCCAGGCACGGTTTATACGATATTCAAATTCACTTTGGCACTTGTCCCTGAAGCTTTTATTTCCCCCCTTTCTCTGTTAACAGTTGTAGGAAAATTACCCTCTGTTATCTCAAAGCAGCGGAGGTGTTACTGGAAAGGGGTCCCAATTCAGACCCCAAGGGAGGGCTCTTGGATCTCATGCAAGAAATAATACAAGGTGAATCCATAAACTGAAAGTAAGTTTATTAAGAAAGCAAAGGAATAAAAGAATGGCTACTCCATAGGCAGAGCAGCAGCTTAGGCTGCTGGACTAAGGATTCTTATAGTTATTTCTTGATTATTTGCTAAACAAGGCGTGGGTTATTCATGAGTTTTCCAGGAAAAGGGTGGGTGATTCCTGGAACTGAGGGTTCCTCCCCTTTTTAGACGATATAGGGTAACGTCCTGATGTTGCCATGGCATTTGTAAACTGTCATGGCACCGGTGGGAGTGTCTCTTAGCATGCTAATGCATTATAATTAGTGTATAATGAGCAGTGAGGACAACCAGAGGTCACTCTCGTCACCATCTTAGTTTTAGTGAGATTTGGCTGGTTTCTTTACAGCATGCTAGTTTATCAGCAAAGCCTTCATGACCTGTATCTTGTGCCGACCTCCTATCGTATGTCATCCTGTGACATAGAATGCCTAACCTCCTGGGAATGCAGCCCAATAGGTCTCAGCTTCATTTCACCCAGCCCCTGTTCAAGATGGAGCCGCACTGGTTCGAACACCTCTGATGGAGGCAGTTGTGGTTTTTGAGAGTGCCCTTACCTTGGATCTGAGAGCCAAAGATCATGGCCCTGGCTTTCTGTAAATGCTCCCTAACTCAGGCGTCTTGGGAAGGCACACTTGCCCATATGTGCCCTGAATTCAGCTGAGGTTAGGGAATGCAAACCTCTTGGCTTTGATCAGCACTGCTGGGGTTCTGCTCCGGGGCCTTCTCCCTGGACATGACTTTGCAAGAAACTTTTTCAACTCAAAACTTTCATTGAACTCTCCTGGATGACGTTAACCATCATATGGTTTTTATAATGTAAAGCAATATGCTAATTTTCAGACCAGTAAATGCTGTGTCAGAAACACAGTTGGGAGGAGGAGATGACCTTGCTATGGCTTGTGCAGACTCTGTCCAGCTTTGATAGGACACCTGCCATGCTTCTAGGCTCAGGTCGGACAACCCAGGACACCAGGAAGCTCCCTTTGTACCAAAGACCAAGGAGTTGCAGAGATAGAGACCCCAGTGGGGCAGCCCCTTCTTGTACTGCTTCTAAGACAAAGGGAGAGAGGAAGGATAGACAGCCTCAGCTCAGACCAGAAGGGGCACACACCTCACATCGTTACCCATAACGTGCATGTATGCCCTGGTCCACATGTATGACCGAACGTGTGCCTGTGCACAGAATGCACACAAAATTTAATAACCCTGCTTTAGCTACAAATTAATTCAAATCTTGTACTCACATTAAAAATGAACTCTATTTTATGTTGATCATTAACTAAGAATATTTCACACTGGAGATTTGTCATATTAAGGAGAATTGAAACCACTTATATCAATTAAATGTACAGCATTATACTTAATCTCTGCAGAGATTACCAAAATAAGCATGATTTTACAGAAATGTAAAATATAAATTAGACAGGGGAATATTGGCTTCCACACTCACACACACCCCTTGTTCCCACTCCGAATCCCTTCTAAATATGGCTGCCTGCAATTTGATGGGCCTGGGGATGGTGAGCGATATTTCAGGAAGAAATCCTGCCATCCCCAGCACCATAAAAGCAAGGCCAGAGTAATTGCTGGTGCAGATGGGAGAGACACAGTCAGTTTTAGCTTTGGGGGAATTAAAGTACTGGCTGGGAAAGGACAGAGCAATGAAGAAAAGAGGAGCTTTCAAAAAAACTTTGCAGAAGTACCAGAGAGAAAGAGGGACTCAGGCAGTGCCTTGAGCAGGAAGGGCCGAAGCAGAGAGCTTTGCCTCACATGCTCCTGATGAATGCAGAACCACAGGAATCAAAAGCACTGTGGTCTGAGAAGTGACACCTCCTGCATAAGAACCAAGCCTTCCCCACTGCAGTGTAGGTGCTTACAGATTTCACCAGCCTCTGAGAGATGCAACCCAAGTGTGGCACCCACAAAGACACACTCCATTATTATTGTTGTGCCAAGAAGGTTTTGGCCCATTTTCTATTTAGCTTTCATTCTGAAATCTAATTCCAGGTCAAGTGTCACCTCCTCCAGGAAGTCTTCCATGATATTCCATGCTGAGTGTGAGCCCTTCCTCATTGTTTCTACCTGACCACGCTGTAATCTCTCACACGTTTATGTGCCTGTCTCTTTCGCTAAACCATAAGCTGCTGGAAGGCAGGGATAGAGCCTTATTTCTATTCATAACCCCCAGACCTAGTGCAGGCCTTGGAGCAGGGTGGGCAATGTGAAGAAGCAGATGATACCTGCTGTGATGGGTACTGGACCTTTTCCTGAACCTCTCCCCCAGGAGCATCTGAAGGGAGATGCAGCAATGAGCACTAAGGATGCACAGTGCTCCCTTGGGGTGAGGATTGGGGCCCACACAGTAGATAAGATTGCATGAGAAGTCCCTGAGGCCTGGAGACAAACTCAGTTCCAACTTCACAGACAAGATGCCCGTGGCCCTCCCTGGGGTGAGAAGCTCCCTGTGCATCCTCCGACAGGCAGGAGTTCCCAGTGTCTTCAGCCCCTAACTCCAGCCACAGGCAGAGGCGTCATCTTTCCGCATCCGCCACCTTCTAGGCACTGCCATGATGCTTGGAAACAGCAAGGGACAAAGAGCAAAAGGACAAGGCCCCTGCCCCGCTGGACTTGAGTTGTGTGCCTCTGCGAAGGGGAGGTAATAAACAAGGAAGCGAACTCAGGAGCAAGAACATTGCAGAGAGCTGTCAGTGTTGCCAAGATGCTCAAAAAGGGCCATCGATGAGAGTGGCAGGGAGGGAGGGGTACCTTGGCTCTGGGACGCTGGGACCACTAAGGAGCTGACCAGAGAAGAGAAGAGACATCCCTGCTGAGACCTCTCCAGGAGGAGGGAAGAGAGGCACCAGCAAGTGCAGGGATCCTGGGTGGGCCCACATAGGCATCGTCTGAAACAAAAGGAATAACCACAGTGGTTGGAGAGGAAAAGCTAGGGGGAGGTGAGGTAGGGGGTAGGAGGCTGGTGCACAGGAGCTCCGGTGCCAGGAGAGGCAGTTGGTTTGTTCCAGCGAAAAGGGGTCAGCCTCCCTCGGCAGTTCCCTTGACAGGGGCCCACCATTCTCCCCTGGTTAAGCCAGGGCAGCCAGACCACCAAGTGCTCCCAGGACGAACTGACCCAGGCCAAGGCACAGGCCCAAGAAGGGCTCTAAGTCTCCTCTCCAGGGGCCATCTCTCTACCAAGAAATGTCATCTGCACACTCACGTTTAAACCTGCATTTACCGGAGGCTCCAGCAGTCCAGGGAAGGAAGCTGGCTTAGTATCACTGAACAGGAGCCCTTTTACAAAGACAACAGGCTTTGATTTGAGGGTGAAGGCTAGACACTGACCTGGGTGTGGAAAGAGGAGAGGGGAGGAAATGGGGCTCATGCCAGAACCCCTGTTCTCCCTGAGCCCTTGGCTTTAAGACCCTGACATCCTCTTCCTCTTCACAGACTGGTTGGCCTATGTCAGTCTCTGCTGGTGTCTGGATGAAGATGGACAAGGGGCCACCACTCTCAGGTAAAGGCTGTTAGCTCACCAACCTGCATATCCTTGCTAGCGAGACCAAAATGGGGTCTTGGAGGACATTTATGCACCTGTGCGACTGCATCTATTAGATGCTGCAATACATACTTCATTTACTTGTGTTACCAGAAAGATGCAACACAGGTAAGCCTATGCTACATAATTGGCATATTTCAGTTTAGATTTTTTATGCATTTTTTTTTTACTGGAAAAAATCTCTTCCACCAAGTTACTGCGATTAAGTGTTACCAAAAAATACACGTATGCATTTCTTAGATGGTATATTACAAGAAAATCGTCCACAAAATAGAAAAATTTGCATTTTCTATGTATAATATCAGGCTATTATTTCATTTTCAGGGTTTGTGCTTTTGAGCCTATAGATTCAGCAGTAAATGACGTTTAGGGACAAACAGGTGATTTGGGTAAGAGGCTTCGACAGCGTTTGTGTGAAGGCAGCGGTTTCTGTAGAAACCTTTCCTCCCTTTGTCCTCTCCTATCTGCAGGGTATTGACAGCCCTGACAAGACTTTGATTATCTAGTCAGCATGAGCCCGAGACTTGTCACTTGTCAGGTTTGAGCTGACAGTCCCAACGCTGATGAAACAATTGGAAGGAGATTGGCTGTGCGTGAGGAGAGTTGGGGTCAGCCGCCCAAAGTTTTCTCCGCATGGTGAGGAGGGGAGTCCTAACCCTTTTGGATGGTGCAAAGAAGTCTCGGCTGAAGGAGGTGGAAGGGGTTCCAGCCATCTCCCAACTGCATGGGGACCAGGACACCGGCTAAGCACCATTTCTTCCCCTACCACGCCCCCAGCGGTGATGGCAGACAATGCAGCAGGATTGCAGGAGCCGAGCTGCGGCTCCTCCACCCGCTCCTCACATCGGAGGAGCTAGGTTATTTCCACGTCCAGCCTAAAGCTGATATTAGATTTCCCTTCATTAGGAAGTGAAAATGAGGCAGAGAGTTAGCAGTTGGCTTCAGCTGATGTAAGAGGAGTGAGGCCATGAAAGACTGCGTGTTTATTGGTTTCAAGCAAAGCACAGTGTAATTCCTTTCTTAGGGCAAGGCACGCTCCACAATGGATCACCTGGTCACAATCATTCACCACGGTCCTGTGGCTCAGCTGTGTTCCTGCTGCATTTTGCAGGTGGAACCAAGGCTCGTGCAGCAGGAGGAGGAGGGTTAGGTGCTTGTCAGTGTCACTTAGTAATGAGACCAGCAATCAACTCCAACACTCCACAAACCTTGATTCTGTGCCCTTCACTAGCTCCCCTTTAACCAGGATTCACAACATGAGAAATTTGGCTCGATGGCATGCATTTTTGGATGCAATGGTGGGCAATTTTTCGGCTGTGTGTATTTAGAGGGTGTGTGCTTATTCCAGTCTCTATCTCTCTCTAAGGGGCACTTGCCAGCATGTGTTATCTGTCCCCTAGTGCATTTGAGTTGGTGAACCCTCTATAAGTCAAATATCAGGAAGCCCTGACCCCAGTCCAGCTCCAGCAGCGGAGGGGCCATAGCCAGGCTTTTGGTACAAGAAAGAGGGTTTCACTAAATGCTTAGGTGGCAAGGCCACCTTGATCTGTTGAAAGCAAAACCACTGGCTGGTAGACAAGGCGTGTGTCTTAGCCATAAATCACATGCCACTACATCCCTGACTGCTCCAGGCTTCTCCCCCAGAATGCAGACCTGCTCCAACAAAGATGTCCCTACAGGCTCCGTGCAACCTCCCCTTTGGAAACCTTCCCAGAAACTCCTGCCCTTCCCAATAACCCACCATTCCATCCTCTGGACCCAGGGATCACAGACTAATCCATGCTTTAAAGGAAGAAGTGCTCTGAGGAGATCACTGGGAGTGGCTCCCAGGCACAGAGAGCCCAAAGGTGAGTCCCATCCTGGGGAGCTGGTGAACCAGCAGTGAGAGGAGTCCAGGGGCCAGGCTGGAGAGAAGGATCCCTTACCCTCCTGCCCTGCACCTCTCTGGGATTCTCTGCCCCCTATTTCCTCGGCATAAGTCTTAGTACCTTCTCTAAACATTTTGCTTTGGAAGGCAAAGGCTTGTCTTAATCTTCTCTCTCTTTCACAGCAAATCCACTCACAGCTCATGCTGCACAAATTGTCACTTAAAGCCTCAGTCCTCTGGAGGACAGGACAAAGATTTGTATGTAGAGTAAACTTGAAGACAGGTTGAATTCTTTGAACTCTTATAGAATATTGAATTTCTCAAGAAGATACACTTCTTTTTTTTTTTTTCTTTTTGAGACAGGGTCTCACATTGTCACCCAGGCTGGAGTGCAGTTGTGCAATCCTGGCTCACTGCAATCTCTACCTTGTGGGCTCAAAGGATCCTCCCCTTCAGCCTCCTGAGTAGCTGAGACTACAGGTGTGCGCCACAACACTCAGCTAATTTTTGTATTTTTCTAGTAGAGATGGGGTTTCACCATGTTGTCCAAGCTGGTCTCAAGCTCATGGTGATGCGCCCACCTCGGCCTCCCAAAGTGCTGGGATTACAGGTGTGAGCCACTGCACCCAGACACTTACTCTATATATATATATATATATATATATATATATATATATATATATGAAACAACAGAGTCTATACCTGTTGTCCACCTCTGCAAATCTATTTCTCCTTCCTAAAAAGTGTCTACTGGAATCCATTTGGGGTGTAGACTCTTAGGCCTTTTGTAATCATTTACAAATATATGAAAATATATATTCTTATAGAAAATACAAAATCATTTATTTATTCTTTATTTCTTTTAACATAAACTTCATGAAACCAGTGTAGCTATCCATAGCATGCTTTTTTTTCACTTGCCATATCCATTGAAGCCGTATCCATATTAATACATATAGATTTATCGCATTCTTTCTAATTGCTGCATAAGATTCTTTAGTATGGCTGCATTCAGTTTTATTTGTTCCTATATTAATGGACATGTAAATTGTTTTCAATTTTTCACTATTACAAAAATGTTGCAATAAATATTCTTGTATCTGCCTTCATGTATCCAAGAAAGTACAAGGAAGATATGCCAAGAAGTCAATTTGCTAGATTCCAAAGTAATACATATATTTAACATTAAAATCCACTTTCACATCCTGCTCCAACACAAGGATCTCCAATGAGAGTCTCCATTCTCCCCAAGAAGGGCTAAAGCACCTTTTTAACCAAGCCCAACAGGCTGACTTTAGAATTGAAGTTAGAGGACACCACACCTCCCTCAAGTAGAAGTAGCATCACTGATGCTGTGTGTGAGAGAAAGGAAGGATCTTTTATGACAGCAGAGAATGTCTCTGGGAAAGGCAAGACTGAAATCCAGGAGCATACAGCTCTACTAAGACATCAGATCATGGCAGAAAACCTAAGAGCATCCATCCTACCCCACACAGTGGGGGTGAATTGTCTGAGGCCAGACTGGAGGAAAGATTCCTTTTGGTCAAGTTCCACTCAGACCACCTAGGGCCTGGCACAACGTGGAGGACACTGTGAGTGCAGGAAGGACTTGGTGACAGGCACACATCCTGGCTGAGGTCTAGAGCTAACCTTCTCAATGAGGAGCCATTCATTTGCAAATAATTTTAAGACATACCTTCATGGAGTTTACATTCCACTGTGGAACACTAACAGTAAAGTTTGTGATAAATAGTGATTAATAGAACTGCCTCTCTATCCAGGCTAGTCCAGGACTGGGTTTTTCAGTAGATTAAGGATTTTCATATGGGGAGGCAGCAGCATTGCTCCATAGATGTGGCACCTGGCCATAAAACTAGAGCCGAAGGTAGAGTCCCAGGAAGGCTGAGTTCAGATTCCACCCCTATATAGAGACAGGTTTGAAAAGCAAACATGAACACAGGGGGCCCATCTTCCCAGTAAACCCCACATGCTGCCAACACAGAAACTTTCATTGATCAAAATCCTTTCTGGATACAACTTGCTCTGCCACGAGCAGCTCTGCCACCTACAAAAACTCCCCCTCGTTGCCTGAATTCCCAAGTTTCCTTGCACTCTGCGAGGACTGGTAATCAGAATTCCCTTAATCCATACTTATCCCAGGCATCTGACCAGCAAGTGTCCCAAAGATTAACTATGTCTGACTATGCATGTCAATGAGGGAAAAAAATTAATGCCTCGTTAAGATCCAAAGCAATGAAAATCCACAGCACCCAGACGTTGAAAATTGGGCCAAATGACAGCACCCTCCCTTAAGCTCAGCTGTACATGTGACTTTGAGTATGTTGACACAACTCTAGTGCTAAGACTCAATGTGTTTGCTGCACAGACGTGGTCACAAGCAAAACAATGAGTAGGAGTTTGTTTTATGTGTTCATGTGCTTATACATACACACATATACACCACATGATGTGTGTACACATATATATGTTATGTATTTCACAATTATATATATAGTGTGTGTGTCACAGGAACTCTTGTTGAAACAAAGAAGGTAGAAGCAGACTTGTTCTAGCTAGGAGGGAACAGAGGGCCAGGTGAGGTGCTCTTGACTTCCACTTCTCTTTCTTTCTTATTTTTTTAAGAAGAAAAGATAAGGGTCTCACATTGTCACCAAGGCTGGAGTGCATTGGTGCGATCTTGGCTCACTGCAATCTCTACCTCCTGGGCTCAAAAATCCTCCCCTTCAGCCTCCCGAGTAGCTGGGACTACAGACGTGCACCACCACACCCAGCTAATTTTTGTATTTTTCTAGTAGAGACGGGGTTTCACCATGTTGTCCAAGCTGGTCTCAAATTCCTGGTGATCCACCCGCCTCGGCCTCCCAAAGTGCTGGGATGACAGGCGTGAGCCACCACGCCCAGCCACTGGAGTGCAGTAGCACAATCATAGCTCATTGCAGCCTTGAACTCCTGGGCTCAAGCAATCCTCCTATCTCAGCCTCCCAAGGTGCAGGGACTAGAGGCATATGCCACCATGCTCAGCTAATTAAAAAAAATTAATAGAGACAGGGCCTCGTTATGTTGCACAGGCTGGTCTCAAACTCCTGGCCTCCAGAGACCCTCCCCCCTCAGCTTTCCTAAGTGTTGGGATGACAGCCATGAGCCCCTGCGCTCAGCCTCCTTCCACTTCTAGTATGATGCTCTCTGAGTTCCCCCAGAGGAACGCCACAACTCCAGGATCAGATCACACAGACCCCCGACCATGCCGGTGGGGTTCACCCCCTGGCCTGTGGAGGGGAAGGTGGCCAGTGCAGGGCTCTATGGCCTGAAGAGTGGCCTGGGAAGGCCCCACAGCTGTGGCAGATTCAAGTGTCACAAAGCCATGGTGCTCCCCAGGCATCCTCAGTCCCTCAGTCACCTCACCTCCTCAATCCACCTGCCCATCAGTCCTAACGAGTGCCGGGTTCCCAGTGTCCTCCTAGTGGTGGAGGGCTCACTGCCCATTGACCCCAGCTTTTCTCTGGTGCTGAGAGGGAAGAGGCCTTCATGTTCTAACACAGAGAGACCTGGAAAAGGCCAGTCTGTTCAAACCCTGGGACCACTCCCATGGACCCAGAGACCTGTAGGCTAAGAGGGTGAGAGAAACACATGGCAGAAACATGACTGCAGTTACAATATGCTGTCTGCTGTCCTCAGCCCCTGCCTCTGACTCCCTCAAACACGAGGAGTGCAGTACAAGGCCCCATACTAGGAAAGGGAGAAAATTGGTGAGAAAATTCTGGCCCTTCTCCCCAGAAATTCTAAGGAAGTTACACCATTAACCAAATACAGCGTGATGGAATTGGGTGGAAAAAGAGCTGATCTTCTGAGAGGCAACTGGGGTGGTGAGGCATTCCAAGAAGGCTTCCTGGAGGAGGTGTCATCTAAGCTGACTCCTGAAAGATGAGTGAGTGTCAGGCAGGTGAAGAAAGGATATGTGAGGGAGAGAAGGGGAGAATAGGGCCAAAAAGGGGACCCTGCAGGCTGGGAGCCTAATCTTGTCATCATCAATCAAGCCACACCCAAGCACATATGGAGCACATGTGATTTACCTGGTATCTCGCACAGAAATGGGAAGAGTAGCCCTGACCACCTGCAGGGAGCTCCCAACCGGCTAAGGCAAATGCTTCCCATAAAGAGAGGTGAAGAGGCCGGGCACAGTGGCTCACTCCTGTAATCCCATCACTTTGGGAGGCTGAGGCAAGTGGATCACCTGAGGTCAGGAGTATGAGACCAGCCTGGACAACATGGTGAAACCCTGTCTCTACTAAAAATACAAAAATTATCTAGGCATGGTGGCTCATGCCTGTAATCCAAGCTACTTGGGAGGCTGAGGCAGGAGAATCGGCTGAACCTGGGAGGCAGAGGTTGCAGTGAGCTGAGATTGTGCCCCTGCACTCCAGCCTGTGTGACAGAGTGACTGTCTCAAAAAAAACAAAATAACAACAAAGAGAGGAGAAGAGTTAGGAGGGCTGTCTTTCTGCCTCAAAACTTCTCAAAAGCATAAATGAAGCTGCCTTCCCCTTTTGTTTCCAACTTAAAACCAGAGTTACCACCACCAACAACCCCTTCTTTTGCTGCACCTGGATTCATTGCTGCTACTTTTCAAACATCTCTGCTGCCCTGGGAGGAGCTCGTTGAGCAGCTGGCTTTCCTGGGAGAGATCCACTGGCTCCTGCTCCACCACAGTGACCATGCCTCTTCTTCCCTGCCCAGCCCTCCTCTAACCTTACTTGAGGATGGTGAGGAAGCAGATAGAGGACATAAAAGCAAGACCAGAAAGGGGCTGGCACCTCCGTTCTCTAGAATTGAGATCCTCCAGATAACACACAATGATTGTAGAAAGAACTGGCAAATTAAAGATAGTTGGTATTGATTCCAAAAATACTTTTGCTTTCAGCAAAATACATCTTTAATTACTTTTCTACTAGCTGTCATTTTTCATAAAGCAGTCTAGACGACTCGTGCCAAATCCTGCAAAGACTGTTTTCAATGAAATGCTTTTTCTTAATATCAAAGATCAGAGAGGGGTTGAAAAATCTCTTCATATGTGAAGTTTAACAAATGCCTAGAAAACTTGTCACACATTCAGGATGGACAGACTCCTATGCTCCCATTGTCATCAACGACTGGTGAAAACGCTACCTGCAATTTTCTTTTTCCATCTTCTCATCTCTTGTGAGCTCTTCCATGTGATGGTCTGGGTAAAATATATACATTTCTATGCAAATAGTATGCATGTTATTTTTGCTTTTTCGCTTTTGTTGGTAATGTATTATCCATAGTTTGAAACTCCCTTTTCCCCCAAGCAGTTTAATACAAAGACCAAGATAACACCTCTACATGTACACATACAGCTGTAGAAAATATGTAATACTGGACCAGTTCTTTTTTTAATCTTTATTTATCAGAAGTAAGCTGAAATACAGCAAGGCAATGAAAATAATTCAAACATGTTCCCCCCTATAAGTTTGATTAGAAATGACAAAGACAAGTTGAGAATTAGGAAAAGGAACTGTAGCAAAAATGCAGATTTAGCTCTCAGCATCAGAATCAATGTCCAACTCTAAAATTGATATAATTGACTGTTAATTAATTCCCTTGATATTTTCATTAACACTTGGGAGTAACAAGTATTCTATGTAGCATTTCTGAATTATTCACGAGGCCCTCGGATTCCCTAGCAAAGGTGGCACATGATTGATGCCACTCTCAAGAAAGGAGTTAAACTCAAGGTTTCTTTCCATCTGGCCGCACCTTAGTAGGTAAAGAATTGGCAACAAAAGGGAGGGGTGCAGCCAGCAGGGCAGAGGTGTCTCACGTGAGGCTGCAGCTCCCTGCCCCAACCCCCTTCTCTGCTTCTTGCTTCCACAGGCACTCAGCACTCTGGGTGGTAGGTCTGGGCCCCTACCCTTAAATCTTCAGGATCCAGGACCTCCAATGATTACAAAGATTGGCAAGAAATCCTCACCAAATTATGGCTGCAAAATGCATCCAAACCACCACAATGTTCAAAGCTTAGAAACTCAAGTCTTGGAGAAGAGAGAAGTAAGATAAAGTTCAGCGTTAGATTTTGGAAATCTCAGGGCAGCACAGCAAATATCCCTGCAGTGTGGACAGGAGCTCTCCCTGAAGCCATCATCCTCCCAGGCCACTCCCTGCCTCAGCCCCTCCCACATCTTCCTTAGGCACCAGCCTAAGGTGCTCACTGGCCCAGCCCACCACCTGAGTGTGGTGTGTGTGTGTTCAACCCTCTCTCACCCACATCCACTTTTCATCCCCCACTACCTGTGAGCTCCTAGAGCACCCTCTACCTGACTTGAATGAACATCAAGGGGCCAAGCCATGATTGTATATAATTCTAACTGTTTGGTTCACCTCCATGAACATGTTATACCTCCGGCCAAGGTGAGCTGTTTGTTCCTTATGTTCAGGAGCAGTAAGAGCATGGGTGACCAGGGAATAGAGATGACCTTCCAGCCCTGAACACAGCTTCCCAGGGACAGATTATGGGCCAGTGAGTACCAAGTGGACAATCACTTTATCTCACTCCAGCCTGACAATTCCCTTCTGTGCATGGGCCACCAAAGAGCACCCCAACTTCCAGCAGACGATGCCTAACTGCCCTCAGCAAATGATACAGGGCCCAGGCTCCCAGAATCCAGGACTTAGGGTCCTACTCAAACCAACTCCAGGTGCCAAGAATGGCCTGGGACATCACGGGCAAGACCAGCCCCCATTACCTGTCCTTTTCTTCCAGTTGAAACAAAGATACTTATTTGTGATGTGAAACCTGGGACAACAACCTCCTATATCTGGCCATTTCAAACAAAAAGGCATATTAGTCTCTGCACTATAAAAAATAATACAAATTGTCTTAAGGACAAAATAAAGAAAATGTCATGGGGATATGAGAATGATTGATAGGGCCATGACCTTCAATATGTTGAGGTCCCTTCAAAAGAGTTCCAGTTTGGGATTTAGGGTAGAGCCCTAGCATATGCACCTCCATGCTTGGAGACCCAAATTCATTCAGCAAAATAGGGGTTGTATCCTTCAAACTGATAGATGATCTGGCTGCAGTGTCCCCGCCTGGAACCTTCTTGGAGTTCCTTATATCAGTCTGTTTTCATGCTGCTGATAAAGACATACCCGAGACTGGGTAATTTATAAAGAAAAAGAGGTTTAACGGACTCACAGTTCCACATGGCTGAGAGGCCTCACAATCATGGTGGAAGACAAAAGACACTTCCAACAAGGCACCCAGGTAAGAGAGAATGCAAGCCAAGTGTAAGCAGAAACCCCTTACAAAACCATCAGATCTCGTGAGACTTATTCACTACCATGAGAACAGTGTGGAGGAAACCTCCCCCATGACTCAATTATCTCCCTCTGGGTCCCTCCCACAACACGTGGGAATTATGAGAGCTATAATTCAAGATGAGATTTGGATGGGGACACAGCCAAACCGTATCACCCCTGGAAGGGCAAAGAATTCAGAGGGAGGCCCGGCCTCACTTCCTCTTGTGACATTTCTCAGGCAATGGATGCTAGAGAAGGAGGGCAGAAGGGTAGGACTGTTTTGCTAGAAAAAGAAATCACATTCTGTGATCTCTATTGTTTATTGGAACTTAAAAAATAAGTTTTAAAAAAAGGACTCAACAAAATAAACTGAATAAAGTCAAATGAAATTCAGTTCAAGCTTAGGAAGTGCTTGTAAGTAAACGTCATCAACCTTCCTTTGACAAGTGGCTTTCCATCACCCAGCAGCCCCAGCAGTGGCCTCGGGATGGTGGCCTGATTGTCAGCTGACAGATGAGGGACAGATCTGCTTGTCGAGAAGCCAGCGGATTGCCCTCGAGTTGTTTGTAATGACAGGAGACAAAGAATGGCTGCTGAGAGTGATCTCTTGTTTTACAAGCTCGGCATCAGGAGAGAGCCTGGTCCTGGAGCCCACTTGGGGGAATGGCCCTAACTGGACACAGCCTCCTCGGGCCACACTCCACCTTCGGCAATTTGCACACCAGGCCAGCTCGCTCCCTGTCATGTGCGTTCAAATAAATACTGTAGTAAAAATGATAAATCCTTTCTGCCTTATGAGTCACCGCACTCCCCGCTCTGAGATTTCTGTCTTTTATTGTCACTCTGAAATCATTTCCAATCATTTTTTGCATTTGATCTTGATTGTCTTAAAAAATTAATCAGACACATGTTCACTATGTTTTTATCCAACTGTCTCCAGAATGTTTTTCGACAATTTAGAAAAATGTTTTGAAAAATAGTAAAGGGAAATATTTAAGTAATTATGATCCTCACATTGCGGGGCCAAGTGAAGTAAACTAATGCAATGGAAACATGTTTTACAGATTTGTTTAATTATTTTTAAGTACAATGAAACTGCATTGCTCTGGGGGAAAGATTTATAATCTGGGCCTTCTCTGACACTTACCTCTTTAGGGACTGCATGCCTCACCAAAGGGAAAATGCCTGGGCCAAGGAGCTGCTTGGGTTGGATCAGAGCCGTCCCCACCCTATAACTTCCATCAGCCCTCCCTGAGCCTCCTTAAATAAACATACAATCAAAGTCAAAAACATATGCTTGTTATACAGAAGCATCTTGAAGACATCTCAGAACCACTTTGTCATCCCAAGGACCTCCCAAACAGAAGTCCTGGTGCTGCCTTTGCAAAGGTGGAGCTGTGTTTATGGTTTGCTTGTGCCCTTCCAAAGAACCAGCCCGCCCCAGAACAAGTAGCCCCTCCATGAGCTCATGCCACCCTGTCTTTGGAGAAGGGACATAATGAGGATACAAAACAATGTAGCTACACCCAAGGCTGCATTTCGCCAGATCCTGGGACCCAAGTCGGGAACAAAAAGGCTTGTTCTTATTCAGAATTGTACTTGGAGTGTTTACCAAATAGATTTGAGAAAACAGAAGGACTCACATAATGAAAGACTCACTTCCTATTACCTAACTGGTGTGTTACAGTCCAATTCTGACACTAATTGCCTGGAGTTAGTATAGACTCCACAGGCTAAATAAGACTGCCCTCACTTTATTTAGATACGTGCTGCAAATTCAGAGGTCCCAGAGCACCCACACTTCTGACCAACTGGTACCAACTCTGAAGGAGACCTACAACTCCCTTCAGGTTCAATAACTCTCTAGAATTACTTCCAGAACTTAGGAAATCACTATGCTTATGATTACGTTTTATTACAAAGGATAAATTACCAGGACCAGCCAAATAAAGAGATACATAGAGTGATATCTTACATAGTCCCAAACACAGTTTCCAGACCCACTCCCCATGGAATCGGGATGTATCACCCTCCTAATATATCAATGTGTTCACCAGCCAGGAAGCACCACTGAGCTTCAATGTCCGAAGTTTTTATTGGGATTTCATAATGCAGGTCTCATGGATTAAATCATTGACCAGGTGATTGAACTCAATCTCCAGCCCCTCCCTGGAGGTCCAGCTGGCTCAAAGACCATGATGGGCCTTTCTGGTGACTGACTAGCCCCTATCCTGAGTTATCTCATGGGCATGAACTCCAGTGAGATCCAAGAGCTCATGAAGAACAAAGGCACTCTCCTAATACTTGGAAAATTCCAAGGATGTTGAGTCTGTATCCCCAGAACCAGGGACAGAGGCCAGTTAAATTCTTTATTATGCAATAATATCAAACCCTGAGATTCCCTGGGATGTCACTGCTTCTCGTAGATCTGACTACCCTTGACCCAAATTTCCACCCTACCCCCATTTTCCCAGTCTCTGAAAGTCCAAAACACATTCCATGATCTGTGGGAGCTTCCGGGAGCTCACCCTCTCCTCTGACCTGTGCTAGCTTCCTGTTTCTGTTTGAGTCAAACCTGAGTTGAAACATGATTTTATGTATGGTTTCCACCTCCACTCCACTCTTACTAGGCATTTTATTAGTTTAGTCATATTTACTGAAGTCACAGGGTCATGATGAGGGATCATTACAAGCAGCACCTTGTCTTCAACATCCATCCCATTCCATTCACTGCATTTGCTCTTGGGGGCACAGATATTTTCCTTGCACCACTTAGAGCAGCTTAACAGCCATCTCTGATTCTCTGCAGGTCTTTGGGGTTTTGCCCTTGAGGCCACACAACCAATCAATATTTTTCTTCTAATTAATACAGAGCTCTCCCCTTCAGATAGAATGCTTCTGAACCCTCTCACTCCGTTTCTTACATGTCTCTCATGACAGCCTTTACACTGCAACTGGATACATAAACAATCTGCATTTGGGACCTGCCACCCAAGAAGGGGACAAGCGTGTCACAAAAGCAGGTATGTTACTATTCACGTGTTTGGCCACTGCACCTTTTTTGAGCCTGAATGTGAGAGACGATGGGGACCCTGAATGAACCTCAGGCCAGAGACAAGACTTCCTGGACCAGCTCTTAAACAGTTGGTTTGTGGGCTGCGTGAATGCAGCCCTGTCCAGTGGAGAAGCCCTGAGGATGAGGAGAAACAGCTCAGGATGCCATGTTCAAATCCAGAGAGTTGGTCTGTGAGCCTCACCAGGGCTGGGCAAGTTCCCCAACAGCCTTCTTCAGACCTTTAATGCCACAGCTCTCTGCAAGGCCTGGAAAACACTGATATCTCTTCCTCCCCTCCTGCTTTTCTCCCCCTAGAGGGCCCTCAGCTGGGCACATGGGTCCCCAGGCTCTGCAGGGAGCAAGGCAGGCCAGGACCTCCCCTTCCCGGGCCCAAGCTATTCTCCCCTAGGGCCTCAAACTTGCTTTCCTACTCCCAAGGGACGGCCCATTGCAGGGTGACCTCCAGAGACTCAGCAAACTTACAAGGGGGAAAAACACAGCCTGATACTTTAAGAAATGTACTCCAGAGCCTTTTGACTTTTAATTTTTTGTTGCTGTTTCTGTCAATTCAGCAGGTTTCAAAGCTGTGGCTCTAGAACAAGGTGCTGCCAAGGAGTTCATTTATGATATCACCAATGATGATAAAGACTCCATCGTTTAAGCCTCTGCTTAGCTTCTGGGGATGAAGCTCTGTACCAGGCCTTTTACTTCTGCTATATTATTTCATCTTTGCAATAGGTCTCCAAGGTCAGAGGCAAGGGGGGAGAAAGGTAAACCTATTTACAGTGGAGAAACTGAGGCTCAGAGAGGACCAGCACTTCTCCAGAGACCCATAGTCTCTTAGCTGCAAATGTCTGGTGCTTTCATTTAACTACTGGAGGTTCAATGGGTTGGAGAAGTCTGCAGGGGGTTTCCGGTAGACCCTCCCTCAGCCAGGCAAGGAAAGCATCCTGTACTTGTGTCTCATGAAGGCGATTTTCTTCAGTAGAATAGCAGCTAAGCCTAGTGGATCAGTGGCTTTGCAACTCTCCACTATCAAAGGGTCAAATTTATCCCAGGACAGCTTCTCATCTCCTGGGGTGTCCAGACCCAGCTTTGTCCACAAAAGCTCACAGGATCTCCCTTGTGGCAGAAGGATGCCAGTGTAGACAGTGTGAGGAGAAAGTGGAGGTCTGCATTTCCCAGCTGCTGGTTTTATTGAATTAGGTCATGACTGGTTCTAGTAGGACGGCTTTGGGGCAGAGGGATATTTTCATATTTTTCATTTCATTTCCTTCCTTCCTTCCTTCCTTCCTTTTTTTTTCTTTTTAGACAGAGTCTTGCTCTGTCACCCAGGCTGGAGTACAGTGGCACAATCTCGGCTCACTGCAACCTCTGCCTCCTGGGTTCAAGTGATTATCATGCCTCAGCTTCCCAGGCTGGGATTACAGGCATGTCCCAACACACCCAACTAATTTTTGTATTTCTAATAGACAGTGGGTTTCACCATTTTGGCTAGGCTGGTCTCAAACTCCTGACGTCAAATGATCCGCCCACCTCGGCCTCCCAAAGTGCTAGGATTATAACAGTGAGTCACCGCCCACCCTCATATTTTTTTCAGTTTGAGGTCTTAAGCGAACAGAAGAGAAGCACATCCCTGCAAACCATTCAGCACCATTCTGTGGGGACCAAGGGACAGAAGCCCAAGGCCCATGGTAGGAAATCTGAGACTGCCCCCACGGGAGAGAGGGCTCTAGCAGACCCCAGTGGATCCAGAGGCCAGTCTAGCTAACCTCACATGGTCAGGGAACCCTTGAGACCCCTGTTCCCCTTCCCACCCCCCTCCTTGGCCCCCATCAGTACACTTTGTACTTGGGTGCTTCACGGGGAGTTCCTGCTTTCTACAAAGCACATCAATGGCCTGGGAAAGAGCCTTTGTTCCACCTCAGCCCCAAAGGAAAATCGTGTTGCAAGGGGTTTCCCTGTATATGACAATGGTTAACACAAACAGAAATGATCTCAGCCATCATGGAGTTTACAGTCTAGTAGAAAAGATAAACACCTACCCGTTCACGCCCACATACACACACCACTTAAATAAGCTAGGTTACACTTGTGATGTGTGCTATGAAGGAAATAACTGGTGTTGCCAGACCAAGAGGGAGAGGGTATGAAATGAGTTTGTAGACACAGGCAGGAGCCAGGTCCTTGGGAACTTTGTAGAATGCAGTGAGAAGCTTGGATGTCACCTGATGTGTATGTAGCAGGAAGGTGCTGATGGATTTTAAATAGGAGATAACATGATTCAATTGATGATTTCAGAAAAGCATTCTGGCTGCTGAATGGAAAATGGATTGAATCGCCCTGGTATGGCAGTGAAGACCTGCTATAGTGATGGGGCAAAGGGTAATAGAGTCTGAGGAAGGATGGGAGCAGCTAAGATGGGGAGAAATAGAGAGGTTCAAGATGAGTTTTTAAAACAGAAGAGGGAAGACTTGCTGAGGAGTTGGATGTGGGAGTAAGAGAAAGGAAAAACTCAAGGATATCTGGCTTAGCCAATGTGGTGGATGATGGTGATGTCTACTGAGATGAAAAGCTATAGGGAAATATGTTAATTTGTATTGCTGCAAAGCAATTTATCACAAATCTCATGACTTAAAGCAACACAGATGTATGAGATCACGGTTTCTATTGGTCAGTCTCTGGGCACAGGGTCTCATGGAGCTTCCATCAGGGTGTCAGCCAAGCTGTGGTTGTCATCTGGAGAGTGGAGTTCTCTTTGAAGGTCACTATTGTTGTCAGAGTTCGGCTTCTCGTGGTTGTAGGACTGAAGTCTCAATCTGATTACCGCTCCAGGCCACAGATCATGCTCAGCTCCTAGAGGCCACTCCTGGAGCCTCATCAACAGCACTAAAAACCTCCTTTGAGTTGAGTTTTTCTGAACTCTTCTGCCACCAACTGGAGAAATCTCTCTACTTTTACAGTTCTCACTGGATTGTTAGTCCCACCTGAATAATCTCCCTTTCTTAAACTCAACTGTGCTGTATAGCATAACCTAATCATCAAAAGAAGATCCACGGCACTCAGAGACCCAGGGATCATACAGGGCATGTGCACGAGAGGAGTGAGAAACTTTGGAGATGTCTTAGAATTCTACCGGTCACATGGGGGTGGTTGGGGCTGGATTATGAGTTATGAGTTCAGTTTCAGATGTGGTAATCTTGATAGGATTGCCACACAGCCAGAGTGAAATAAGAAAAGTTGAGGTTGGATACACAAGCCAGGTCTGGACTAAAACTATACATTTGGGAGCAGTCATTATGTTAAAACTGGGATAATGGGTGGGCTTACCTGAGGGAGAGTGTGGGTAGGACTGAGTTTTTAGGAACTCAACATTTGGAGGTTGAGTGGAAGAGGGGGATTGAACCAACATGGAGCGAGGGAGGGAACGTGCGTGTGCATCAAGGTGGGAGTAGGATTTCCATCTAAGGAAACACACAAAAAACATCCATTGGGTTGGTGGACGTCATGGAGGTTACTGGGGACATTCACCAAATGAATATTTGACAGTGTGGCGAGATGCAAACTGGATTAGGGTGGGGTGGAGAGTGAAGGTGTTCGTAGGTAGATGGGCATGGTCCAAGGGGGTAGAATATCCACACTGCAAGGTGCCAGAGGGGACCCCGAATGAGGCCACGGCCTTGAGAACAAGAGAGAGATGGGATTGAGGATGCATGGGGAGGGATTGGCCTTAGACATGAAGAGGGACGCTTCCTCTCTGAGTCCCATCAGTGCGGAGGCCAAGCTGGGGCGCCATCTGGTGGTAGGGGAAGAAAATGAGACTCCTTACAAGGCCTCTGCTTTTCTTGGTAGTACTTGAGGCCAGCTTTCATTGGTTGTGCAGGGAGGGTTGGGAGCAGGCCGGAGGTTAGGGGAGAGGGCTTCAGGTGGAATTGTTGAGAGTAGGAACAGCTTTTCCGGGAGAAACTGGACTGCAGGCATGCGTGAGTTTGGAGCTGAGAACCCATTCGAGGAAGCCTTCTTAACCAGTCTTCTGACCACAGGCAGGGTCACATGGATCCTGGAGGCCTCCTTTACCCACCAGCTCTACTCTCCACGGCAGAGCTTTACATGCCCCAGTGTGCATACATTCTTCCTTCTCACCTCCGCGTATGGATGGAAGCTCCTGGAGTAAGGAATTGTGTATCTTCTACCCAGGATGGACTGCTGCATCCGACCACAACAGTTGCTAATTAAATGTTTCCTTAACTGAATTAATGAAGACCCAAGGGGAGAACAGATGCTGATGGTGGTGGATGCGTCCAGAACTCGCTGGTAACAAGCATGGCCCCATCGTGGCTTTCCTTTGGCCAGCCAGGGCAGGACAGAGATCCCTGGCGCCTTCAAAAGAAGACTGCCTTTATTAGTGGGATGCTGGGGTGTAATCCTAATTTTCAGATCCACACATTTTGTGTGTGGATTCATGGTTTTGTACTGAAGCCCAAATGAGCAGAAATACCCAGGGGGAATATCTAAAATATAAGCTTGTTATTAAGAGTAAATAAACCCACACAAACCCCGCACCAACCGGCTGTCTCTCCAAGTCAGTGGGAAGCAGGATGGCTTAGGAAGGAGCCACAGCTGAGCCTTCTCCGTGAGCTGGGCCATGCAGCACTGCCAGTTCCCAAGGCTGGTGAGCCGTCCATGAGTCCCGCCACCTGATGGCCATTCACGCAGAATCCCAGCGCCCCGTCCTGCTGCTCTGTGACCATCTAGACATAGTTTCCAGCAACACCAGCTTATTTCCTTAGCACAGGCTCCTTCGGACCCCCCAGTCCCCAGCAGAGCTGCCCCATCCAGCTCTAAGTGAAGGGGTCCCTTTATCTCGGGCAGAGGAGACAGAAAGAGAAGGAGACCTGAGGAGGTGTATGGAGGAGACACAGAGAGACAGACAGAGCAGGACAGCAAACAGCTGAGCAATATGAGAAAGCTTAGAGCTGGGCAAGAAAGACCTGAGTTCTCCTGCTGGATCCACACTTTCTATACATCGTGAGCAAGCCCCTAAGTCCCTTCCTCCCTCTGAACTTCAGCTACCCCAACCAGATGAAGATTAAGGCTCCTCACAGCTCTAACAGCTATCACACGGGGGAGAGGCAGGCCATAGATTAAGAGCAAAGAGGCAGAGAGAGAGACAAAGGTCAATAAAGATGGCAATTCATGCTGTAAATGCCCATGCCCTGTAATGCTGACTAAGGCACATGGTCTCTTACTCTGACCAGAGCAACTCCAGTATCAAAGAAGAAGATACCCCCATTCTGTCTGGTTCAAACAATAAGAACTTTTATATCCCATAAAATAAGAAGTCCAGAAACAGCCAGGACTCTGGAGTTTGATGATTTTGTCACTCAGGGAGTCCTCATTGCCCAGGGACCTTTCATCGCACCGTTCTGTCCTCCCAGCACACCCAGATTTTGGTGTTAAGATCACTTTCCTCGAGTCTCAAGATGGCTGGCTCTCAATGTACAAAAGTCACATGTAGAAATAATAAGGTCCAGAAGAAGAAAGGGTTTGCCTCTCTCTTATATCTCCTTTTAGGAGCAAGGGAACATTTTGTAGAAGCCCCTTATCTTCTGCCCCACTCCTGGCTGACTTAAGTCTCACTGGCCATAAGGAAGACCTATTTCTCTTTCTATGCCAATGAATGTCTTGGGAGCTGAGGTTAATTTTCACAATTGGTTTACTTTTATCAAATCAGAGAGGATGGATGGTGAGGAGTTCATCATCAAGACTCCTACAAGACTACATTCACAGTAGAGCACTTTTGGACCAAGAAGGGTGGCTTGGTGAGATCTGGGGTGACATCTGAGCAGGCAGTAGCCTTTGCTGGTAAGGTGATGCTTTGCAACCAATGCAGCTTCTGAAAGTCTTCTTTGGCTGTGGGCTTTCTGGATGACCCTGAGAACTCCTGTCTTCTTTCCAGACCTGTTTCCCCTCTAAGCAATAAGGCATAGGCAAGGGTATCTCTAAGGCTGATAACATCAGACATGAAGTAAGTTTGTGGCTGAAGTATGCATCCTCATTTATGATCATCAGAACAGGCCGGAAAAAAAAAAAAAAGAAAAGAAGAGAAACTTCATGTAGACTTGAAGGACTTAAGGAAGAACACAGGAGATGCAAGAAGGAAAATTACCCACGCCTCACTTCATTTTTCTTCATTAGGGTTACTTACACACAAGAATGACCAGGAAAAGGCAGGCCAGTGTCAATGGTGGGTATGGGGCCCTGAATCCATCTAGAGCCTTGGCCATAAGTGGTGGGAGAGGCAGGCAAGACTAACCTAGGTAAAGAAAGGGAATGCGTTGGTTCATATGACCACAGGATATGACAGTCAAGGGAGCATGGTTCCCCCAAGGGAAATTCAGGATTCTGTGACCTAAAGAAAGACAATATGTGTGGGATGGGAGGAAAACAGTCCATGGACATTCATGTAATGGGACTTTAATTGTTCCAAACATTTAATATCCCCCAGGCTGTGGTATGCTTAGGCACAATTTTGCACTAGTTTCCCAGCTTCTCAAGGGGAGAAACATGCTTGAGATGAACTCTCTTAAGAGGGACATGGGGAGGCCACTTGGACAATCATGGGAGTGAATTCTGAGGTCAGCCCTCCTATTGAACACCCATGAGAGGCCAGCAGCCCTCCTGTTTTCTGTGGTTCTCCCATGAGAATTCTCAGAGAGGAGATTTAGACCCAATAACAGATGAAAGCCACCCTAGTAGTATGGCAAGTTGAAGATGAACATGTGCAAACGTAAGTTCATGGCAGGGTTCTGTCTGCCCCACCCCAACCCCCACCCCAGGGAGGGAGGCCAGGCCCCCCCCCCCAACCCCACCCAGGGCACCTCCTGCACCTTGAGGGGGAATGAGACCCATGCACATGGAGCGAGGGGTGTCTGGCATGAGGCCACCCAGAGGGGCGAGCCTCTTTCCTCAGGCTCCTGACTAAGCCTTGCTTTGGCCACAGCTGGACTCCTGGGACCAGGACGAAGTCTGGCAAAGTGGCAATGCGCGTGGGGGCTGGGTGTGGACGGGAAAGACACAGAACGCTTTGTAAGCACATCTGGGCTGCTCTGCAGGAAGAAGCTGCTGACAGACTGTTTGCCAATAAAGAAAGTCGCACAGCCTAATAAGAATCAGATGGCTCCTCTAGCCCATCTCCATCCTGGCTGTGCTTTGCAGGATGTACCTAGGCGGGGCCAGGCAGCTCTTCCCCTGGGAGACCCAATACAGTGAAGTCTTGTGGCTCCTTCCATCAGCTGAGAGCCAGGAAGTCTCTGTCCCTTCTGTGCTCTGGCCTAAGTCATTCAGAAGCACTACCTCCAAAGCTCTGGCCCATCCAACTGCCTTCTATTGGGCCATTCTTTGATTAGTGTATGGCTGTACAGGGCTGGAGTCTCCGATGCCCAGAACCAGCCTGCCCATTATCTCACATGGTCATCTTTCCAAGGTGACTTCTGGAAGCGGGTTTTGTCTTTTCAACAAAATCAGATTTCAAGTCTGCTGGAGGCAGGGTCCCATCCTGCATTTCTGCCTCCTGCCTGGTCAGAGGACTGAGCACCAAAGCATCCCTCAAAGGGTTCTGTGGGTCCATCCACAGTTCCAGCAATCCCATCTGATAGTGGGTACAGAACCCCCCAGCACAAAAGCAGACAAGAAGCCAACACCAACCCATTGACTGGCAGGAGGGAAAAGGGGGGCCACCAAAAATCCTCAGGATCCATGATTTTGAAACTTAAACTGTGAAACTTCCTATAATCAAATGCATACTTGAAAGCTCAATAAGTAGAACAGAGGAGAGCAAGTTTCCCTAGATGGGAGCAGGGGCCTGGGGGTTCAGTAAGTTTATTCTTTCTCTCAGCTTTTCTATTCCTTCTCCCAGGGAACTCCCCAAGGAACCATGGGGAATTCCAAGCACTTCTCTGGGACCACCATGAAAATGGCTGCATTAGCCCCTCCTCCAGCCTCCTGGTAGACCACCTTACAGCAGTTCCAGATAAACAGATACCTTTCTTAGCCTTCTCTGAAACTGAGGAATAGAAATGCATCCTTTATGGTGGAAAGATCTCCAGACTTCAGTTCAGAAGCCCTGGCCTCCCATGCCAACCCTGGCACCTACCAGCTAAGCAGCCTTGGGCCGAATGTCCTGGACTTCGATTCTCTTATTTTAAAGCAGGGGTGGTGCTGCCCACCTTACTAAATGTAGCACTTGCTGAAATCCCTAGGATAAACCTGGCACTTGACAGTCACTGATTGTGTGGACCTGATTGGGATGCTATTTTTGCAGAAGCAGAAGGAGCAAAGAGGGTACTTATGGGGTCAAACCCAGGGCAGGAAATCTGGGAGGCCATCGCAGAGTTCCATAGAACCCAGGAGCACAGGGAGAGGGCAGCGTTCGGGTATTTTTCCCTGAAAGCATTTTGTGAGGCTGCTGCAAGACATCCTGTACATTCTATTATTAGGAAAGGAACCCAGCCCGGGACGCAATCATCATAAACCTCAAACTGCTGTTTACAAATGCGGGGATTTTGGTGAGACCTAAAATGCTCTTCCCCAAATGCATTCTCCCCCGCCCCCTTGGTTTTTAAACCCATGTGGATTCCAAGGGAAATTGAATCCATATGTTTCTGGTTCATTTACACTGAACTCATCAAAATGTAATTTTGCAACATCTAGTTGACGTCCAGGATGTCTTTAGAAGCCTCATTTTTATGCCTTTTTATAAGCCCCTCTCCCTAGGAAACAGGAAGTTATGCCTTGCAGAGAGTGGATGGAATTCCAGCCAAGCAAGGGTTCTGCCGAGAAGACCCACGAGACTGGAAGGAGCTCTGATGTCTTAGGGACCTTTATCCATGTCTTCATCCCCACTTTCAGAGAAGGGAGCTTCAAGAACTGCCCAGTGGGAAGCACCCAACTTCCCAACCCAGAATGGAGTGGAATCCAAGCTACCTTCGTTTCAGCTCTGTGACTTGTCACCTCCCTGATGGTCAACGAGATTTTTTTTTTTTAATAAAACAGCTAGTTCCATTTTGTTGATGGGGACTCAGAGGCTCAGGGTAGCAAAGTGACTTGTCCAAGTCAATGGCACAGCTTGGATTAACAAACTGGATGGGAAAAGTCTTTCCAGACTGAGAAGTCCTGTGGGTGAGAACGTGCTCTGGATATCTGTGGGATAATGGAGAGAAATAGACGTTGTTTCTGACCTGGTTAACTCTGAGGCCCGACAGGAGGCTGAGGTATTACATTACCAGTGCGCTTTGGGCTCTGAGTAGGTTAATGGTCCATTTAAAAGTAAAATTTTGACCAACTAATAAGGCTTCGGTCACAAGCTGCAGTTTACACACAAATACGAATGCAGGGAAGGAGAGGGGCAGCTCAGGGTCGCAGTGGTGGAGGCAGATAAGTGGGACATTTGGATTCTGGTCCTGAGTCCAGCACACAGTGGCATCCTCAAATACCTTCTCTAATTAATTAGAACACCTTCTCTGGCTTCCTTCTCAACAATTATGCAGGCAGAGAAAAATAGCATGTCTTCCAAGGGCTTGCAAAGGTCCCCATGTGTTTTGAATTGGTCATCTGGAGGGTGGTGACTGCCTGCCCGCTGCCCTCAGAGCCAGGTCTGAATGCAAGATGCGGGCTGGCAAGGCCGTCTGGGTAGAGAGGGGGCTGGGCCGACCTCTCACCCTGCATAGCAGACAGTTGGAAGAAGACGGGGGGCATTCACACCAGGCAGACTTGAAGTGACACAGCCAGGTCCAGTATTGGGCATCTCGGTCCTCTTCCCCCCCAGTAGTCATCAGGGGCATTGAACCTAGTCATGCCCTAAGGTCAGACCATTCACCCTCACTAGTTAAGGATTGGCAGCATTTGACAGGAGGAGGACAATGTTGTCTGCAGCATTCTTATCCATAGTTTCTCCCAGGCTACCGTGAAAATGAGCTTGCCATCCATTAACCTCTGTCCCCTCCTTCCCCCAAAAGCCTAAGATAGGGCCTGACACTCAGTATATTCTTGCAATAAGTGTCCTGTACATACCAGAACTGGACTGGCTCTAGGAAAATCCAGCCACTGCATGGTTGGTCCCCAACAACCTTAGCCAGTGGAGAGGTGCCTGTCTGTCAAGGGAGTCTTTGTTTTCCCAGATGGATGGAAAAGCTACAATTGCCACTGCCCTTCTCTCTCTTTTTCCTGCGTTAAATGTAGATGTGACACCTGATGGTTGAGCAGCCATCTTGCAACAGCAAGGCCGCAAACATGAGAATAAAACCAATGAGCTGAGGAGGACGGAGGAGAAAAACAGACCGTGCAGATGGCATTGTTGATGCACTGAAATATCTGTAACCAGAATAATTGCTGTATGAGTAAAACAAGCCCCCTGTGTTTCTGAACTCTTTGTTGGTTTTCTTTTCCTTGCAGCTGAAAGCATTCCTAACTATTCCTGGCTATTGAGAAACAGAATCCGAACATTGGAGGGAGCTGAGGCAGAAGCTATTAAAAGCTGGGACTCAAGTCAAAAGTCCTGTGCAAGGCAAGCATGTAAGTCCTATGTTACAGGCAAAGAGAAAAACCATGAGTCAGCCCAGGAAACTGGTCTGCAGAGAGAGCTCGGAGCCTAGGGTGGCTGTCAGGAAGTAGTAGTTATGTCCATCCATCTGGCCCAGGTACTTGAAGCAAGGAGGAGGGACCAAGAACTAGTTCTGGTCCCAGTCCAGCCCAAGGGACTCACTTGAGTCCTATGGAGAGGAGCCTGTATCACTTCCACACAAACACAGCATGATGCTGGCATTCTGTGGCCTTCTATTTTGTTGGAGAGAGAGTTCCAGAGACATTTCCTCCTGGACAGGACCATTCTCTGATGGTATCTTCTGAGGACATGGGATGCAGCAAGGAGCTTCAGAGAGCCATATCCTGGTATCCTGACCATACCTCAGGGGCTACAGCCAGCTCCTCCCAGGTTCTGGCCATGTCAGATGTGATAAGTAATAAAAGCTGGCTGGAGTGAACACAGCTTTTCTCGACATCGCCGAGGTAGGAGAGTCACACTGTAGTTAAAGTGGTCAGCCCTCAGCACACACATGCAGTCTGGCCATGTTTGCCTTCAGGTTCTTCCCAAGTGTTTTGCTTATACCCATATTTTCCCTTCTTCTTCCTGGCACCTTCCCTTCTCCCTAAAGACTCCAAGTGTCCTGGAGCTGGCCTGAGAGCCTGTACACACCAAGGGTCCTTGCCTCTTTCTCACCAGAAGCTGTTAATTCCCTCCCGGCCCTTTTCTTTCCCCACAAATCTCAAATGTGTCCTAATATTATAATATGGGAATCACCATTAACCTTCCGTCCACCCCCAAAGGGGAGTACTAGTGGCAGTCTCCAGTGAGTTATGTTGGGCCCCTCTTGGAGGCACTCCCCAGCACCTCACTGTTGATAGCTGGGTGTGCCCATGGCATTTCAGACCCTTCCTCATCCTGAGCTGCACCCCTGCTGGGCCAGTTAGGGCAGGGCAAAGGCAGAGAGAGGCCCAGAAGGTGGACACAAGAAGTTGGGCATGACCCCTCTCCTGGAAAGGCCAGATTGGTCTCTGCAAGGTGTCTGAGTTCTGTAGGATTTAGATCATTGGTCATCTGGGCAACCCGAACCTGGTTACCAGAGGAAACAAGCAAAGTGCTCCCTGGTGCCCCTCTTGCCCCTCTTCCCATCCATGGGCATCATTAACTTAATTCCCATTTCCACTGTCTAGATATTTGGTCCATAAAGAACTAAATTAGCTCCATTATTGATCCTCATGGCATGGTGGGTCCAGCAAGGTGACTGGCTTCTCTGCCCATGAGAGAGGTAATAGTCAAAAATAGAGCAGAGGCCAAAGTTATTTTGAATTAACTACTAATGGATAGGATTTCTATAGCTATTTTTTAATACCTGTATGATTTGATGAAAATCAGACTCAAGAGGAACTCAATTTTGTTTTTCATTAATATTCACTTTGTTAACACGAACAGATGATTTCTGGGAGCTCTCCTTGCCCTTTTAATTTGTCTCCATATAATGTGGTGGAAATATCCTCCATTATTAAACTGATTAGCAAATGCCACAAATCTTTTCTTGTAGATTTCTTCATTATTACTTATGCAGGACAATGTGTTTCGATTTTGTGAACCAGAAGGCTGGAGATGGTAGTATTGAAAAGCAGAGGGAGAGACAGGCTTTTGAAAATTCAAAAAAGTACTAAATAACAACAGCAAACCTGTCGCGAAACAGCACACTTTGAATTTCTTTAAAGGGACAATGATATTGCACAGGTTACAAATGGGAAGTCACCCTGCTGAGAATTAACGAACCGGACAGACCAGACCTTAGCACCCAAAACAGAGCCTGTTATGAATCGCTTTCTACAAAAGAAAGAGAAATCTCCACAGCCCCTCTAACAGGTATTTATTTAGATGCTTAAATCCTCCCTGTGGTGGGGAGCTCACTACCTCCCAGGGCAGCCATGACCAATTTAGGATCTCCAATTGCCTTTTCTTCGATTTAATGGAATTGAAACCACTTTCCACTTCAGGATGACGTAGAGCAGGGGCAAAGCTCTTTGAAAGCAGAAAATCTACAGTGCGCAGGACTCAAGAATTTCAAGCATCTCTCGAGTGACTTTCCCTTGGACTGGCTTAACTCTTCAAGTTCCCAAAGCCTTTTCACAGAGATCATTTCATTTCACATTCAAAGGGCCATGCCAACTAAATGGGACAGTCATTATTATTAAAACAAACACAAACTAGAGATTGCTGAGGAAACTAACACCAAATTAATACTTATCTCAAGATGATCAGAACTAGTAAGGGTGAGATTTGGGTGGGACTAGAATTTGGGTCCTTGGGCTCCACAGGTTTCAAGTGAAAATGTTGATTTTTTTTCCAGATTGCCTGAGATGAAGCCATTGCTGCAACACCTGGTGCAAGGTTTTGTCAATTAGGGCACTGCTAACAGCAGAGCTAGAGCAATCAATGACGGTATAAGTCCATTCTCACATTCCTATAAAGAAATACTTGAGACTGGGTAATTTATAAAGAAAAGAAGTTTAATTGGCTCACAGTTCAGCAGGCTGTACAGGAAGCCTGATGCTGGAATCTGCTTGACTTCCAAGGAGGACTCAGGAAACTTACAATCATGGCAGAAGGTGAAAGGGAAACAGGCACGTCTTACATGGCAGAAGCAGAAGCAAGAGAGAGAGAGAGTGAGGGGAAAGATGCTCCACTTTCAAACGACCAGATCTTGCAAGAGCTCACTCACTATCATGAGAACAGCACCAAGGGATTGGTACTAAACCATTCACAAGAAATCCACCTCCTTGATCCAGTCACCTCCCACCAGGCTCCACCTCCACTACTGGGAATTACAATTTGACATGAGATTTGGGTGGAGACACAGATTCAAACCATATCAATGACTAACTCACCCCTTACTTTTGGGGGATCTCTGATCAGTTCTCTGTAAAAGATTTGCTGCCACATTAACTTGCATTCTCTGAAAAGCTGAAGCTGCACCAGCCCAGCTCAGGTACCTCCTCAGTCTTTGTCTTCAAGAAAAAAATTCAAACATCTTGGCCTTCTGAAACAAACAGTCCAAGATCTGGCAAAACATCTATTCATAGACTTCATTTCACATTGCTCCTGCCAAACCACCCCTGCTATAAGGTTCTCAGTATCTCTGCTGCAGTCCCCCAAAATTCTAGATTCATTCTTGTCTTCTTCCCAGTGCCATACTACTTAGCTCCTTAGCCCACCCTGATATCCATCAGGGTTAGTGAAAGAAATTCGATTCATGCTGGTCTAAGCACAAAGATAATTTATTGATGTACCTAAATGGAAAAATCTAAATGGAGCTGGCTTCTGGTGTGGCTGAATCTACAGTCTCAAACAACATCTTTAAGACTCTGTAGGTCTCCATCTCCTTGGCTTCAAGTCCTTCTACATTGGCTTCACCCTACAGAAACTCTTCCCTCATATGGAAAAGATGACCATCAAGAGCATTTGCTGTGCACTTGCCAGCTTACTAAATAGAGCAGGGAAATCGAGCTCCTCTTTCACTTTTTTTTTTTTTTCCCAGAACAAAAGGCTCTGATTGAGTAGGTGTGGGTCATATGGCTATCCCTGCACCCATCTCTATGGTGAAGAGGAGGATAAAATATGCTGATTTTCTTGCCAATCTCAGGTCCACTCCCAAGCTTGAGGATGGCACAGCCTCATAAAAATGCAAATATAGAATGTAAGGGAGGAATGGTTGAGGCTGATGTAACCAGAAGGAAAAAGAACTGCTAGAAGCCACAAAGCTAGGGTTGTCTGCCACTACCCTACTCTTTCCCTGTGTTAATAAATCTTGCTTAACCATCACGTAGAATACTACTTGAGCCCCATTTATCTTTCATGGGATCATACCTATATAACTCAGTCTCCAGTGGTTTCTTCCTTTACTGAGACTCTGGATGACATCTTCTGCTAATCATGGAATGCCAGCAGAGGGAGAATCGTTAGAGATATTTCTAAATATATAATTTTTTTACAAATAAAACCCATTTCCTGAGATAGGACCAGGATTGACTAAAGATTTAGGCAAAAAAGAAAAAAAGTAGAATATAGGCTTCCTGACCTCCAGGCAAGAGATCTTGCTCTCATAACTCACTTAGGCAGGAGCTAAGTCAGCTTGTGGCATCTGTAATTTAGTCTCTGTTCCACATCTTCAAATTGGGTTTTGACTTCTTGAACTGATAGTTGGTAGGTAGATAAGGAGCATTGGGATGAGATAGAATAAGGTTAGTTCTGTCTTTTAGTACTATTGGATTTTAGAAAGAAACAAAACAAAAGGAAACAAAATGGAATTTTAGAAAATCAGTTTTCTCAACTGTAAAATGGGGATAAGAATAGCTGCCAGGGTTCTAGTTTTAGTTAATATGGAGAAAGCTCTGTCCCCGTCACCAACTACAACTAAAATCCTGGACAGACTAGATGGAGCAGTGATCATAGGTTTTTAAATAAAATAAAATTGAATAATCTTTTTTAAGTAGAAGGCAAATTAGAGAAGGAAAACAGATACCAAAATGCTGCCAAAATGGAAGTGAGTCTCTGTTTGTTTCCTTTCTCTGTTTTGTTCAGCCTGAACTTGAAGGCAGCCCAGAACCTGCAACTGTGCACCAGGCACGGTCAGAAAAATACTTAAGATAGGCCCCTTATTTTTGATCAAAAAATCATAAAAGGGAACTCTACAAGTCAGATAGTGGGGAAAATTCTCTGCATTTTTGTTTGTGTTTTATTCTCTCCTACTGTAGCTACTAGGCAATCCTGCAGTGGCAGAGCAACAACAGGAGCTGGTCCCATGCCTAAAGCCATGAAGGAGGGAAACACTTCTCTTTTACAAGAGAAACCGTGGTCCCAAAAGCATAAGAATAAGCCACATGCCTTTTTCTATCATCTTGCCACTTGACCCTGGAGATTACACAGTTTCAGGAAGTGAACAGTGGAGCAGAGACACTAATCAGGCCAGGAAGAAAAATCTTTAGGAGTAAATGAGCATTTAGGACAGAGTGGAAAAGACAATGTTCAAGGAAGTGATTCTAAGAAGTTGTGTATGAACTCCTGGTCTTATACCCAAGCAGTGTGTACATGAATCTGGCCTTAAGAAACATACCTAAGGCATTGAGAACTACAATAACTCCCAGGTCCCAGACTGGGCACTGGGTGACACACATGAAGAACACATCTGAATACCCTTGTAAGCACTCTGAAAACTGAATTTAAATTGGAACCAGAACACACAGACTGTGGGCTTGCAACCTGAACATCATAATTGGTTGATTGCCTACTGAAATAAAACAAAGTAACAATAAATAAATAATAAATAATTATTCAAAAGATTAAAATGACCCAGAGACCCTTAGTATAATACTCAAAATGTCTAAGATACCTTCTAAAATTACTTGACATATAAAGAATCAGAAAATTCTCTAGATTACTCAAAGAAAAAGAAAATGACAAATAGACAACAAACTGGAGATGACAGAGTGTTGGAACTACCAAAGATTTTAAGCAGTGATTATAACTATGTTCCAAGAAATAAGGGAAAACATTTTCAAAATAAATGAAAAACTATAAGGTCTTAGCACAGAAATGTAAGATATATAAAAGAATAAAATAAAAACTGTACAACTGAAAAATACAATTAAACTTTAAAAAAATTCATTGAATGAGATCAATACTGCTATTGATGGAGATGAAAGAAGAACGTCACTGAATCTGAAAGACTGGGAAAACTTACCTAGTCTGAACAACAAAAATAAAAAATAATTGGGGAAAAAGAAACAAAGCCTGAGAGATGTGTGGAAAGGTACCAAAAGGTCTAATACACATATCATTAAAGTCCCACAACAAGAAGAGAAATAAGGAGGTGCATTAGAACATAGACAAGATGAGGTGATTGATAGATGATAGAGATAGATAGATAGATAGATAGATGCCAAAGCCATGACTAAGTGAGATTTATTTCTGATATCCAGTGATAATGTAATATATATAAATCAAATAATGTGATACACAATATTAATAGAATAAAGAAAAAAGACATGATCATCTCGATTGATGTAGAAAAAGCATTGACAATATTGATGATCCTTTCATGATTAAAACACTAAAAAAACCTAGCAATAGAAGGATATTTCCTTAGTATGATATAAGCCATATATTAAAAGCCACAGCTATCATCAGATTCAATGGTGAAAGACTGAAAACTATTTTTCTAAGACTAAAATTGTATAAGGATGTTGGTCTTCAAGACTTAATTTCAACAATTGATTGAAAGTCCTAACCAGAGGAAATGGTCAAGAAAAAGAAATACAGACATCCAAATGGAAAAGAAAGACCTGTCATCTGTGCTTCCGGATGATATGATCTTACATATAGAAAACCCTAAATATTCCATTAAAAACAATGTTAGAACTAATAAAAGTCAACGTATTTGTGAGTTACAAAGTCAGTTGTGTTTCTATACATTAACAATGAATTTTAAAAAGAAATTAAGAAGGAATTAAAATTTACGTTAACATTCAAAAATAAAATATTTAGGATTAAATTTAACCAATGCAGCAAAAGACTTGTACTCACAAAATAGCAAAACATTTCTGAGAGAGATTATGACATAAATAAATGGAAAGATATCCTGTGTTTATAGATTTGAAGACAGTATTGTTAAGATATCAATACAACATAATTCCTATAAAACACCAATGAAGTTTCTTTTCAGAAATAGGAAATCTATCTTAAATTTATTTGGAAACTCACAGAACCCCGAAAAGCCAAAAATAATCTTGAAAAATAAACAAGGTAGAAGACTCACATTTCCTCATTCAAAAATTTGCCACAAAGCTACAGTAATCAAAGCAGTGTGGTACTGACATAAAGACAGATAATATAAACTAATGAATCCAATTGCCAGAAATAAATCCTTACATACAAGAACAAGTGATTTTCAAAAAGGATACAAAGACCATTCAATGGGGGAAAGACAAACATTTCAACTAATGGTGGTGGGAAAACTAGCTATCCACATGCAAAAGAATAAAACTGTATGCCAACCTTATGCCACATATAAAAATTGACTCAAACAAAAGAGCTATAACTATAAAACTCTTTAAAAAAAGAAAGAAAAAAGCATAGGGGAAAATCTTCATGACCTTGCATTTGGCAATGATTTATTGGGTATAACACCAAGGACTCAGGCAAAAATTTAAAAGCCAAATAATTTTGTCTCTATCAAAATTTTTACAATTGTACATCAAAGAACTCTATGAACAGAGTAAAAGAACGATCCATGGAGTGGGAAGAAAATATTTTCAAATTGCATATTGGATAATGGTAATATCCAGAATATATATATATTTTTATTTTATTTTATTATTATTATACTTTAAGTTTTAGGGTACATGTGCACAATGTGCAGGTTAGTTACATATGTATACATGCGCCATGCTGGTGTGCTGCACCCATTAACTCATCATTTAGCATTAGGTATATCTCCTAATGCTATCCCTCCCCCCTCCCCCCACCCCACAACATTCCCCAGAGTGTGATGTTCCCCTTCCTGTGTCCATGTGTTCTCATTGTTCAATTCCCACCTATGAGTGAGAATATGCACTGTTTGGTTTTTTGTTCTTGCGATAGTTTACTGAGAATGATGATTTCCAATTTCATCCGTGTCCCTACAAAGGACATGAACTCATCATTTTTTATGACTGCATAGTATTCCATGGTGTATATGTGCCACATTTTCTTAATCCAGTCTATCATTGTTGGACATTTGGGGTGGTTCCAAGTCTTTGCTATTGTGAATAGTGCCGCAATAAACATACGTGTGTATGTGTCTTTATAGCAGCATGATTTATAGTCCTTTGGGTGTATACCCAGTAATGGGATGGCTGGGTCAAATGGTATTTCTAGTTCTAGATCCCTGAGGAATTGCCACACTGACTTCCACAATTGTTGAACTAATTTATAGTCCCACCAACAGTGTAAAAGTGTTCCTATTTCTCCACATCCTCTCCAGACTAAAGAGCTTCTGCACAGCAAAAGAGACTACTATCAGAGTGAACAGGCAACCTACAAAATGGGAGAAAATTTTTGCAACCTACTCATCTGACAAAGGGCTAATATCCAGAATCTACAATGAACTCAAACAAATTTACAAGAAGAAAACAAACAACCCCATCAAAAAGTGGGCAAAGGACATGAACTTAAACAAATTTACAAGAAGAAAACAAACAACCCCATCAAAAAGTGGGCAAAGGACATGAACAGACACTTCTCAAAAGAAGACATTTATGCAGCTAAAAAACACATGAGAAAATGCTCACCATCACTGGCCATCAGAGAAATGCAAATCAAAACCACAATGAGATACCATCTCACACCAGTTAGAATGGCAATCATTAAAAAGTCAGAATATATTTTTAAAATTACTGAAAATCAACAACTATAGCAAAAAGAAAACAAGCAACCCAATTAAAAAATGGGCAAAGGACTTAAACAAACATTTATCCAGAGAAGATATACAAATGACCAGTAAGCACATGAAAAGATATTCAAGTTCACTATTCATTAGGGAAATGCAGAATAAAACCACAATGGGATACCAGATCAAATTCATAAAAAATAAGAGTAATAACAAAATAACAAGGATGTGGAGAAATTGAAGCCCTCGTTCATTGTTGGTGGGAATGTAAATTGGTGAAGCCTCTGTGGAAAATAGTTATCAGTTCTTCAAATTTTTAAACATAGAATTACCACATCATTCACCAATTCTGCTTCTAGGTATATGCTCAAAATAATTGAAAGCAAGGACTCAGACAAATGCTTGTACATCAATTTCCATAGCACCATTCTGTATAATATCCAATTTGTAGAAACAACCCAAATGGCCATCAGCAGATAAGTAAATAAACAAAATGTGGTGTATATATGCAATATCATTCAATCTCAAAAGGAAATGAAAATTTGATACATACTACAACAAGGGGGAACCTTCAAAACATTATAGTAAGTTAAATAAACCTGACGCAAAATAACAAATATTACCTAATTTTATGTATACGAAGTTCCTAGAATAGGTAAATTTATAGTGACAGAAAGTAGAATAATGATTACAAGGGAACTGGAAGCAGGAAGAAATGGGGGTTATTGTTCAATGATTGCAGAGTTTCTGTTTGAGATGATGAAAAAGTTCTGGAAATAGTGATGAAGGTCGTATAACATTGTGAATGTACTCAATGCCAAAGAATTGTACACTTAAAATAATTAAAATTGTAAGCTTTATGTTGTGTATTTTACCACAGTAAAAAAGTATTATCTATCTATACACACACACACACACACACACACACTTTTAAAAACTTAGGAAACAAACTAAAAACAAATGATAAAAGGTAGGCCTACATCTAAACCTTTTAATAAATTACATTAAATACGAATGGTCAAAACATATCAATTAGAAGACAGACATTGTCTACACTAAATTGACCTTTTTTAAAAGACCCAACTGTATGCTGTCAACAAAAACTCACATAAATATGGCTGATTTTATATATAAGATAGACGATGATAGATAGATAGATAGATAGATAGATAGATAGATAAAATATAATGCTGATTAAAAGTAAAAGAACAGAAAACAATGCATCATGGAGACACTAATTAAAAGTAACCTGAAATGATTATATTTATATTAGATAAGGAGAAAATCAGAGCAAGAAAAATTACCAGATAGAAAAAGAGACAAATGATAAAAATGTCTATTCAGTAAGAAGTCAGTACAAACATAAATATATATGCACATAACAATATAGCTTTAAAATGCATTAAGCAAAACTGGATAGAAGTGATAGGACAAATAGACAAATTTAAAATTATAGTTAGATAATTCAACATATTCCTCTCAGTTATGGATAGAACAAGTGAAAATCAGCAAAGAGAGAGAAGAACTGAACACCATCAACCAATTGAATCTAATGGACATTTATAGAACATTTATCACACCACCAGCATAATGCATATTCTTTACAAATTTACATGGAATATTCATCAAGACAAACCATGTCCTGGGTCATAATTTTAATTTTAATAAATTTAAAAATATTAAAATTACACAATGTTCCCTAACCATACTATTTCAGTTCCTTTTACCTGATACATCTTTCAATAATAACAACAGCAATAACCAAAAAAAAATTACAAGGCATGTTATAAAAAAAAAAAGAAGAAGAAGAAGAACAGTCTGAAGAGGCAAAGGAAGCATCAGAACAAGACAGATATGGCAGAATTTTTGAAATTATCAGACTGGAAATTTTAAATAACTATGATAAATATGCTAAGGGTTCTAATAGAAAAAATTGGAAAACATGCAAGAGCAGATGGGTAATATAAATATAGAGATGAAAATTCTAAGAAATAATCAAAGGAAATGCTAGAATTTTTTTAAAGGTAATAAATGAAGAATGCCTTTAAAGAACTCATAAGTAGACTGATTACAGCCAAGGAAAGAATCAGTGAGCTTTTGTACATGTTAATAGGAACTTCCAAAATTGAAATTCACAGAAAAAAATAAATGGATGAAAAAGACAGAACAGAATATCCAAGTACTGTAGAGCAATTACTAAAATGTAGCATACACGTCATGGGAATGCCACAAGGAGAATAAAGAGAGAAAAACAAAGTATTTGAAGTAAAAGTGGTTGAGAAATATCCAAAATTAATTACAAACACCAACTTCAGATCCAGGAAGCTCAGAAAACATTAAGCAGGTAAGTATCAAAAACTGCACCAAGGTATATTATATTCAAACTGCAGAATATCAATGACAGAGAAAATCTAAAAAGAATTTAGAGAATAAAAAATCAGCTTACCTGAAGAAAAAAAAAAAAACAATAAGAATAACATAGACTTCTTTTTAGAAATCATGCAAGCAGGGTTGGGTGCAGTGGCTCATGCCTGTAATCCCAGCACTTTGGGAGGCCAAGGTGGGCAGATCACTTGAAGTCAGGAGTTTAAGCCCAGCCTGGCCAACATGGTGAAACCTCGTCTTTACTAACAATACAAAAACTAGGCATATTGGGGCATGCCTGTAATACCAACCACTAGGCAGGCTGAGGCAGGAGAATCTCATGAATCTAGGAGGCGGAGGTTGCAGTGAGCCCAGGATTGCACAACTGCACTCCAGCCTGAGTGACAGAGTGAGACTCTGTCAAAAAAAAGAAAAAAAAAAAGAAGTCATACAAGCAGGAGGAGAGTGAATGGAAATATGTAATTTGTTGAAAGAAAACAACCAGTAACCTAGATATCCAATGAAATTATCCTTCAAAATGAAGGTGAAATAAAGACTCTCAAACAAAAATTGAAAAAAAAATTGTCATTAGTAAACCTGCCTTGCAAGAAATGTTTTAAAAAATTATTTGGGGAGAAGAAAAATAATATAGATTAGAAACTCAGATCTACATGAAGAAAAGTAGCAATTTGAAGAAATAATAAATAAAGGTAAAATAAAATTTTTATTTTTCTCAATCTTAATTATTCTAACAGATAACAATAATAATAGCAACAATATATTCAGTGAGTATAACTAATAGATAAGGGAAATGAATTACAGCAATGTTATAAGAGATGGAAGGGAGGAATTGGGAATATTCTGTGTAAGGTTCTTTTACTACCCACAATACAGTATAGTGTTATTTGAAAGTGAACTTGGATTAGTTGTAAAAGTATGTAACAAACTGTGGGATAGCCACTTAAAAATTTTTTAAGAAGTATATTTGATATATTAAGAGTGGAGAGAAAATGGAACTATAGGAAACACTCAGTGAAAACCAGAGCAGGCAGACAAAACAGTGGAGGACAAAAAGAAACAAAGAATAAGAGCAACAAATTATAAAAATACCAGTATGTTAGATATTAATCCAACTACATCTATAATTACTTAAAATGAGAGTGTTCTAGCTATGACAATTAAAAGACAGAGACTATTAGTGTGGATCAAAGACCAATACTCAACTTATGTTGTCTATAAGAAATACCTACTTTAAATATAAAGGGAAAGCTAGATTAAAACTATGGAAATGCAGAAAGATATACCATGCTAACACTAATCAAAAGAAAGTTGAAGTACCTGTTAATTTTAGGCAAATCAGAATTTAGGCCAAGAAAAATTATCACATATAAGGAAGGGCATTATATGATGATAACATTTTCTAAAACAACACACCATTCTTAATGTGTATGTGCAAAACAACAGAGTATCAAAATATATCAGACAAAAACTAATAGAACCACAAGAAACAGACAAAGCCACAATTATATTTGGAGACTTAGCACCCCTCTCCTAGTAACTGACAGAGTCAGCAGGCAGAAAATCAGTAAAGATAGTTGAACTGACAGCACCATCAATCAACTTGATATAATAAACTTATATAGACTTCTTCATCTAACAATGGCAGAACACACATTCTTTTCAAACTCACCGAGCATTTCACCAAGAAAGAAAACATTCTGGGACACAAACGCATCTTAACAAATTTAAAAGAATGAACATTATACAAAGTATGCTCTCAGACCACAATGGAATTAAACTAGAAATCAATAACAAAATTATAGCTGGAAAATCCCAAAATATTTAGAAATTAAACAAATGTCCAAACAGTACATAGGTCAAAGAGGTTTCAAAAGAAATTTAAACATAATTTGAACTTAAGAAAATATTAATACAATCTATTAAAATTTCTGGGATGCAGTGAAAGCAGTGGTTAGAGGAAAATGTATAGCATTCAATGCATATTTTAGAGTAGAAGAAATATTTAAAATCAATAATCTAAGCTTTCACCATAGGTAACTAGAAAAAGAAGAGTAAGGCCAGGTGCAGTGGCTCATGCCTGTAATCCCAGCACTTTGGGAGGCCGAGGCAGGCGGATCACAAGGTCAGGAGATTGAGACCATCTTGGCTAACACGGTGAAACCCCATCTCTACTAAAAATATTTAAAAAAAAAAATAGCCAGGCATGGTGGCAGGTGCCTGTAGTCCCAGCTACTCGGGAGGCTGAGGCAGGAGAATGGTGTGAACCCGGGAAGTGGAGCTTGCAGTGAGCAGAGATCGCACCACTGCACTCCAGCCTGGGTGACAGAGCGAGACTCTGTCTCAAAAATAAATAAATAAATAAATAAATAAATAAATAAATAAATAAATAAATATAAAAAGAAGAGTAAATTAAATCCAGCATAAAGGAAAGAAATGATAATTTAAAAAATTGAAATCAGAACAACAATAGAGAAAAGCAATAAAACCAATAACAGTTTCTTTGAAAATATCAATAAAATTGCACAATCTCCAGCCAGGCTAACCAAGAAAAAAAGAGAGAAGGCAAAAGCTACTAATATCATAAATAAAAGACAGCATTGCTGCTGATTCTATCTTAGTCCACTTTACGTTGCTATAACAGAATACCACAAACTGGGTAATTTTAATGAACAGAAATTGATTTAGCTTATGTTTCTGGAGGCTGAGAAGTCCGAAAGCATAGCATTGGCATTTCTGGAGGGCCTTTGTGCTGTGTCATCTCATGCAGAAAGGCAGAAAGGCAAGAGAGGGTGAGGGTGAGAATGTGCAAGACAGGACCAAATTCATCCTGTAGTCAGGAACCCACTCCCGTGATAAGTAACCCATTCCCACAATAATAATCCACTCACAAGGGCAGAACCCTCATGCCCTAATTACCTCTTAAAGGTTCTACCTCTCAACACCTTTGCACTGAAAATTAAGTTTCCAACATAAAGTCTGGGGGACACCTTCCAACCATAGCAGATCCCATGGACATTAATAGGATAATAAGACATAAGAAGAAAGGTAGACTATAGACCAATATCTCTCATGGATAGAGATGCAAAATTCCTCACAAAATCATCTAATTGAATCCAAAACGTATAAAAATAATTATACATGACCAAATGGTATTTTTCTAGTATGCAAGTCTGGTTTGACATTGAATATTCAATATAATCTACCACATCAACAGCTAAAATGTATTTATAATCATGTCAATGGATCCAGCAAAAGCACTTGACAAACTCCAACACCTATTCATGATTTTTAAATAACTCTTAAAAAACCAGGAATACAGAGAATCTTCCTCAACTTAACTTGATAAATAATATCTACAAAATCCCTAACACCTAACACACTTAACAGTGAGAAACCAGATCATCACTCCTATTCAACGCCATACCAAAATTCCTAGCTAGTACAGTAAGGCAAAGAAATGTTTTCCTGTAGACCAGCAATGAACAATTGGAATTTTAAATTAAAAACACAACACAATTTACATTAGCACTAAAAATAGAAATACATAGGTATAAATCTAACAAAATATGTACTAGATGTGTATGAGAAAAACTACAAAATTCTGATTTAAAAATCTAAGAAAATTTAAATAAATAAAAAACAATTCCATGCTCATGGATGAAAAAATTCAACATTGTTAAAATATTGGTTCTTCCAAACTTGATCAATAGGTTAAATGAAATTCCAACCAAAATTTCAGAGAGTTACTTTGTGGATATCAAACAGCTGATTTTAGAGTTTATATGAAAAGGCAAAAGACCCAAAACAGCCAACACAGTGTTAAAGAAGAACAAAGTCAAAAGACATACATTATCCAACTTCAAGTCTTACTGTAGTGTTACAGTAGTCAAGACAATGTGATATTGGCAAAAGAATAAATAGATCAATGGAATAGAATAGAAAGCCCAGAAATGGACCCACACAAATACAGTCAACTGGTATTTGGCAAAGGGGCAAAAATGATCACATGGAGAAAAGATAGTTTTTTCAACAAATTGTGCTGGAACAACTGGACATCCACATACAAAAAAAAAAAAGTCTGTCTAAACACTGACCTGAGTCCTAAACATTAAATGCAAAACTATAAAACTCCTGGAAGACAGCATGGGAAAAAAGAAAAAAAACTAAGTAACCTCGGATTTGGCAATATGTCCATGAAAAAAAATCGGTAACTTAGACTTTATTAAAATTGATAACTTATCTATGAAAGACTATTCAGAGAATGAAAAGACAAGCCACGGACTGAGAAAAAATATTTGTAAAACAACAAAGTGATAAAGGACTTACATCTAAAATGTATGAAGAACTCTTACAACTCTATAATGAGAAAACAACCCAATTAAAAAAGTGACAAAATATCTGAATAGACACCTCACCAAAGAAGACATATAGATGGCAAATCAGCATATGAAAAGATACTCAACAGCAAATATCTTTAGGGAATTGCAAGTGAAAACAATTATGCAATATCTCTCCACATCTATTAGGATGGCTGAAATCCAAAACACTGAAGACAGCAGTTGTTAAGGAGGACATGGAGCAACCAGAACCCTCATTCACTGCTGGTGGGATTTCAAAGACACCAGCCACTTTGGAAGAGAATTTGGCAGTTTCTCGTGAAGCTAAACAGTCGTATCATATAATCCAGCAATCACACTTCTAGGTATTTAGCCAACAGGCTTGAAAACTTATGTCCACACACAAACCTGCACACAATGTTCATAGTAGTTTTATTCAGAATTGGCAAAAATAGGAAGGAACCAAGATGACTTTCCATAAGTGAAGGGGTAAACAAACAATGGTACATTCATACAAGGGGATATTTTTCAGCAATACAAAGAAATGAGTTATCAGGCCATGAAGGAATATAGAGGAACCTTACATGCATATTTCTCAGAGAAAGAACCCAATATGAAAATAGTACATAATGTACAATTCCAACTATATGACACTTTGGATAAAGTAAAATTGTAGCGACAGTAAGGAGATATGTGGTTGCCAGGGGTTGTGGGGTGAGATGGTGAAAGGATAAACAGTTGAAGCACAGCAGATTTTTAGGACAGTGAATCTATTTTGTATGATATTGCAATGATGGATAAAAGACATTATGCACTTGGAAAAATCCATAGAACTGTACAACACAAAGGAAGAACCATAGTGTGAACCATGGGCTTTAATAATAATGTATCAGTGTTGGTTGGCCAATTATAACAAATGTACCACACCAGTGCAGGATGTTAACAGTTGGGGAAACTCATGGTGGATGAGGGGTGGGAACCTACTTTCTGTTCAATTTTTCTGTAAATGTAAAACTGCTCTAAAAGTTACATTAATAATTATACGTGTCAAAAAAGCAATCTAAAGAAAATTTAGAAACTATTTTAACTGAACGAAAATGAAAAGACATTGTATCAAACATTCCAGTATGTACTTAAATCAGTGCTTAAAGGAAAATTTATAGGATTCAAAGTTTACATTAGACAAGAAGAAAGACCTCAACTCAACAGTCTGGGCTTCCACATTAAGAAACTAGAAAAAAAAGAGCAAAAGAAACCCAAAACAAGCAGAAGCAGGAAATAATAAAGAGAAATAAAAGAAAATACGAATAAAAAATAAATAGAAAAAATAAAGAAAACAAAAGTTGATTCTTCAAAAAAGAATTGATTCTCCAAAAAAAAAAGTAGAAGAAGATAAACTTTTAGCTGACAAGGAAAATACCAGAGAAAGACAAAATGTATTATAAACAGCAGAATTGAAAAAGGGACATGCCCACAGACCTCACAGATATTAGAAGGTTAATAAGAAAACATTATTTTTAAAAAGCTATGTGCATATAAATTCAACAACTTAGCCAAATGGCACAAACAGCCAAAGTTTTCGAAGAAGAAATAGGTAACCTGAATCATCTTATAACTATTAAAGACATTGAACTAGAAGTTTAAAAAAAAAAAATCTGGAGAAAAAATCGTCCTCCTCGATCAGATAGTTTCACTGAGTTCTGACAAACATCCAAAGGAGAAACAACACCAATTCTATACAATCCCTTCCTGAAAATAAAAGAAGGACTATTTCCCAAATTAGGAGATTAGATCTGCCCTGATACCAAAGCTAGACAAAAATGTACAAGAAAGGAAAAAGTCCTCAACATAATGTTAGCAGATTATATTCAGCAATATATAGAAGTAATAATAGACTGTGACTAAGTGGGATTTATCCTGGAAGTATAGGGCTGATTCAGTGTTTAAAAATCAATTAATATAATACACTATCAACCATATTAATTTGTTATTAGTCTAAAGAAGAAAAAACAAATAAACTGGTACAGAGAAAGAATTTTACAGTATTAGACAACCATTTATGGTTATAAAACCTCTCAGCAAAATTAGAAATAGAAGAGAATTCCTCAACCTAATAAGAACCGAATAAAGGATATGTGTGAAAAACCTACAAGTAACATCGCACCTAATGATGAGAGATTAGATGCTTTTCCCCAAGATGGGAAGAAAGCAAGGATGTCTACTCCCAGAAGTTCTATTTTACATCTTACTAGATGCCTGATCTGGTGCCATAAGGCAAGAAAAGAAACGGCACACAAATTAGAAAGGAAGAAATAAAACTGTCCCTATTCACAGAAGAAATATTAATAATTGTATACTTAGAAAATCCCAAGGTATCTACAAAAATATTTTTAAAACTAGTAAGTGAGATTATCAAGGTTTGCAGGATAAAAGATTAAAAGAAAAGTATTTATCATATTTCTATATACTAACAATGAATAACTAGAAACAGGGATTTTAAAACAGTATCATTTACAATAGGTCCAAAAGTAAAATACTTAGGACAAAATATTTTTGAGACTATATACTGAAAAACAATCAAAAATTATTTCAATAAATGCTGCTGCACATTTGTCAACACTGTCTGATTTCAGAATTTGCTTCGGTATTCGGGACACTGTGGTGTTATTAGCGAGGGGATACTGATGGGTGGTACAGAATAGTTTCCAGAAATAGACCCACACAGATATGGCCAAGGTGCAAAAGCAAGTCAGCGGAGAAAGGAAGAGCCTGCCACGGGACAGCAGGCAGAAGAGGAGTCTGGACGCGTCACAGACCTTCAGGGATGCACTTGTAACAGCTGTCATGGTTACCAGGAACTGAGCTGAAAGGCCTTCAGTAAGCTGTCTGCACCCTACAGCCAGGAAATGACCAAGTTCCCATCCAAACCAGATCACTCCTGCTCCAAAATGCATACTTAGTATTTAACTCCCTAATCATCAATTCCTACATCTCAAGAGATGGGAATAATACCTACCTTGAAGGGTGGTTGTGGAGATTCTGTAATATAATGCATCCTAGGTAGTTAGCAAAGTGCCTGGCAGGGGCACACTCCGTGAAAGCCATAGCTATTACTCTGGTGAAATTATTCTTATTAAAGAGTTGGGCCCTTCAGTAGGCACATGGAAAATCACAGTGTCAAAATTACCTTTAAAGAATACTTGAGGCTGGGTGCAGTAGCTTATACCTATAATCCCAACACTTTGAGAATTCAAGGCAGGAGGATTGCTTGGTCCCAGGAGTTCAAGAACAATCTGGGTGACATAGTGAGACCCTATCTCTACCAAAAATTTTAAAAATTAGCTGGGCATGGTGATGCATGCCTGCAGTCCCAGCTACTCAGGAGGCTGAGGTGGGAGGATCCCTTGAGCCCAGAAGTTCAAGGCTGCAATGAGCCTTTAAGGTGCCATTGCACTCCAGCCTGGGCCACAGAGGGAGACCCTGTCTCTAAAAAAGAAAAAAAAAACTTGAAATCATCTGTAAACTTATCTACCTGGTTTTGTATAAATTTTATTTTATACACACTTTAATATATAAATGTATGTAAGCATATGTAGTATTATTCAGGATATGATAAAGAAATACTACAATAAACACATTTTACAATTTATAAAATGTGGTCATTTTTTCCACTAGGCTGTGCTGATGATGTAGCCTCCAGTCCTCCAGTCCCAGAACTTTCTGCTCTAGGATTGAGCAGGATTTCTTTGAATGTGTGGAAATGTAAAGAAGGCAATCTTAAGGCACCCACACCTAACGAGAAAAACAGTGTAGTGAGGGGCATTTCTCTGTGAGAAGACCTTTGTTTTCCCTGACTGAGTTGCTAAATACGTGCTGGGCATCCCTGCACCATCGCCTTGGAGCTTGTCTCTTCTTCATGGAGTATCCCACAGGGATGCTGCCGGGTAAGGGCCGATTGAGCCATACTGCACAAACAACACACCACCCTCTGTACAGCTCCTTTCCACAACCCAGGAGGCCCAGAGTACCCTGCCTATGATTTTTCTTCATAGTTCATCTGCTAATTTTCCATATTGCTTTCTCTCATGTGCCCTCCCGCATCCTCTCAAGAGAGGAAGGGGATGGAGTGTCTGCAGAGCGCACCTGGGTGCAGAAGGCCTTGGGAGGCATAAGCAGCATTGGGCCTACAGACCTGCACCAGTCAACTCAGCCACTTTGGCTGTGTTACCTTAAGCACCCTACATGGCTTCCCTGAAGCCTGGCTTTAGATTTTCAAAAAAGAAAACAAAAATCAAAACAAATGTGATGGTTAATATTAAGTGTCAACTTGATTGGATGGAAGCATGCAAAGTATTGTTTCTGGGTCTATCTGGGTGTTGCCAGAAGAGATTAACATTTGAGTCAGTGGAGTGGGAGAGGAAGACCCACCCTCAGGAAGACTCATCCAAAATGTGGGTGGGCACCATCCAGTCGGCTGCCAACGCAGGTAGAAAAAGCAGGCAGAAGAAGGTGGAAGAAGCTGACTTGCTGTGTCTTCCATCCTTCATCTTTCTCCTGTGCTTTATGCTTCCTGCCCTCAAACATCAGACTGCCAGTTCTTCGGCTCTTGGACTCTTGGACTTATACCAGTGGTTTGCCAGGAGCTCTTTGGCCTTTGGCCACAGACTGAAGGCTGCACTGTTGGCCTCCCTACTTTTGAGGTTTTGGGACTCGGACTGGCTTCCTTACTCCTCAACTTGCAGATAACCCATTGTGGGACTTCACCTTGTGATTGTGTGAGTCAATTCTCCTAATAAACTCCCTTTCATGTATATCCTATTATTTCTGTCCCTCTAGAGAATCCTGACTAATACAACAAATAAACAAAAACTCCCTTGTAAGGCAACTGCTGATTCAGATAGCTCCTCTTCTTAAGACCATGCATTCAAAGAAAAGACCCAGAGATGGGCTGGTTTCCCTTCCAACCAAGTCTGGACAACCATGCAACCAAGCAGGACAGGGCTGGACAGAGGTCAAGGCTGGCCTCAGGCCAGAAGCTCAGAGGCCAGGTGCCATCTGCAGTCAGGCATCCAGGAGGAACTTTCTCCAGAATCTACCCTGACACTCAGAACTCATTATTCACATTTCTTCACTTTTTCTCATTTACAAAATAAATAATTTTAAGATGTAACTAAAATTATTTTACAATCTTTTAATCACTAGAAATTGCGTATAATTATTTTACCTCCACTTCAGTGCCAAGAACTGCTGTGAATTACTTGGCTTCTCAAAGTGCAGAAAGAAAAAGCTTCACTTCTGCATTAATTAAAGAATTTTTTTTCCATTCCCGTCCATTAGCCGCCACCATGCTATGGCTATGAATGGTCATTACAACAGACAGAAATAGGAACATAAATTTCCTGCTAATGAAAATGTCAGTAGGAGATGCCGTCTATCACAGAAGGTTCTGATATGGAGAGGGCTTTTTTTTTTTTTTTCTCTGTCTCGTACCTTTCTACAGCTTCCAGGAGACCCACACAGAAGGGCAAGCATCTTTTATTTATAGATACCTGGGAAGCATCCTTTACAATAGATGCAGGACTATGCTCAGGACTCCAGTAAATATTCCATTGATTTTTAAAATTGCTCCCTTTCTTATCAGACCTCGCAGGGTCTCGGCCTGGGAAACCTTGCTGACCTTCTCCCCTCCTTATGAGGTCAGTTTTCTTGAGATTGGAAGCCACGTGTGCATCTGTCACTGGATGTTACCCTCACCGTTTTACAGGGGGAGTATTGAGCCATCCGTCAGCATGTGCTGTCTCCACTATCCTCTTCCCCCTTGGTGTAGGAAGTTCAGTTGCTCACAGTTTTCAGAGCTGATAAAGAAGTGCACATGTGGCTGGTGGTGGCGGCTCATGCCTATAATCCCAGCACTTTGAAAGGCCGAGATGGGGGTGAGGGGTGGCAGATCACCTGAGGTCAGGAGTTCGAAACCAGCCTGGCCAACATGATGAAACCCCATCTCTACTAAAAATACAAAAATTAGCCTGATGTGGTGGTGCATGCCTGTAATCTCATCTACTCGGGAGGCTGAGACAAGAGTCACTTGAACCTGGGAGGCAGAGGTTGCAGTGAGCCAAGATCGCATCACTGCACTCCAGCCTGGGCAACAGAGCAAGATTGTCTCAAAAAAAAAGAAGCGCACATGTTCCGTACCCTAAGCAGAAGAGTGGACTTAGCGTTGGGTGACGTTCAGTGTTGGCTGTAGCCTGCCTATTGTCTGGTGTCACTGGAGGCAATGTGCATACACCTAGGGGATAGGTCACTGTACCCATGCAGCTCCAGAGGCGTAACCTCAGAGCTCCCTGGCCAGGGTTTTGTCCCTGTTAGGAGAAACCCATCACTCTTCCAGGCTTGCAACTCCAATGGAAGCCACTAAAGGCAATGTAATTCTTCCCATAAGTCAATCAAGAGCCAGGAGGACACACACTTTGGGAAACACCAGTTTACTCCCAGGGAGAAAGTGGAGTGAAGGAGATGTAAGTCAAAAAGTGACTGAGGCAGATCTCAGTGGATTAGAGGTTTATTTTGCCAAGGTTGAGGACACGCCCAGGGTGGAGCTGGGGAACACAAGCCCCAGTAGGTTTTGTGTCCTGTGCTTTTTCCAAAAAGAGTTTTGGGAACTTTAATATTTGGAGAAACGAGGGGCAGAAAGAAAAGGAGGATAGGCAGACAATTATGACATTCTGTGAGGCTCTGATTAGTGCTCAGAAAATCCACATTTCACTTGCTTAAAGAAAAGGATGGGGAGGAGTCAACCATGCATTGTCTCCTGCTCAGCAAATCTACATTTTACATGAGATAAAGCAAACATATAAAGTGACAGCTATCTGGGAACAAAAAGGAAGCAATTTTTGCGTGACTCAGTTCCCAAACTTAACTTTCCGTTTGGCATTGTGAGTTCGGGGTCCCAAGATTCTATTTTTCTTTCACAGAGGTTTTTTTTTTTTTTTTTTTTTTTTAATCAAGCACTTTTGGCAAGCTCATGCACAACAATTTCTGCCTGGGTTCATGCTTGACTCTACATTCCCTTTGGTTGGCGTAGCCGTTGAGAGGGCTCTGGTTAAGGAGCAACTGGTATCTGTTTACCTGGGATAGACTTCAACATCCACAGCCTTCTCACAGGTCGGGAGTCAGCAGGGCTGATCCATTACAAAATCATGCCCAGTAGCCAGTACACACTCAATAAGGCTTGCTCGCAAACAGTGGGGCTAAGAGATACAGTGACTACTCATTAGTCATTCTCTACCACAGTTGTGTTGGCCCGGCTGTCAAAAGGATTCCAAAAATATCTGTTCTCCAGAAAACTTCCAGACAGGTTGTGTTGAATGACTATTTTAGAAATAATATTTCAACATGTTAAAATGACTATTACCAGCCACCATTTGGATCCAGTTCAACTAAAGATGAATGGATAAAATCAATTTCCTGGATCAGAAGGTCTCTGATTCCAGTGGCCACTAGTAACTGGTGCTACTCAATTTCTTATATTAAACATGACATCGAGATGGTCAAAAGGTTGAACCACAAAGTATTGCAGAATTACTCCCCCTCCTTCAACCCATGAGGAATCACTTCTAACACCAAGACTCCCTCCATTTCTAAATGCTGGGACCCCCAAGACCATCCTTGCATTTCAGTGAGCTGGGGCCACCTGATATGCCAATAGAGTGTGTTTTCAGCTATTCACATAATTCAGTATTCAGTAATCTTCATGGAGGAGGTAACCTGAGGGCACTAAGAAAGAGGAGTTTCCAAGCAGGAATGAAAAGAGTAAGAAAATCCAAAGCCACACACAGACAAAGACCCAAGATCAGCCATGGTGGAGACACTGAAACCAGAGGCGGAGGGCTGGGGCAGGCCAGGCTGGGCAAGTCCTGGTCTCTGGCCATGATACTCCTGAAGACCCATTTAATTACCTCTAGTCCTTGTTGGTATCTTACCCTTTTCTCATCCAAAGTAAAACTTTGGAGACATATATATCACTATGTGCTTAAAATAACAGTAACAACGATAAAAAGACATGCAATGTTCTGCACAAGTAGCCAAGGGTGACTTTTGCTACTGAAATAAGAAGCTTAAAACCAATAGCAACCAAAAACTCAGTGTGTTGGAGAACAAAACTCCTCAGGAGAATTTATCTAAACACAGGGGTAATGCTCGTAGCCGTTTTTAAATGTTATTTTAGGGCTGGACTGTTCTCTACAGAGTGTCACAATGCCTTCTAAAAAGCTCTTCCCCAAGACCACCTCTTTCTTAAAATACCTTGGTCATCTCAGAGTTCAAAAAGCACCAATATTTAACAGGAACCAACCCAACAGAGCCATCTGGAAGACTTGAGGCACCCAAATGACTATATGGAAAGAGGAGGTAATGCGGCAGTGTGAAACCTATTAACCCTAATTTCCTCTCGTGGCCTGATATGGTAGCCCATCAATGCTACGTATCATGCCAGAATTTTCTTCCCAGACACAGAATATCCAGCAGATCTTTCCTGAGTCCTTGCCCCATCCTAGGCACCATGCTGGCCACTAAAACATGAACAAGATACTGCCTCCACCCTCCAGGAACTCACAGACTAATCAGAAAATAAAGTAGTCAGGTGATGATGCCACAAAAATAGAATATGACTCCTGAAGTGCTTGACAGGATTTGGCAGAGAGAAGCTTCTCCTATTGCAAAGGCAGATATAGAGCTTCCCATCCTCAGAGCGTCTACATGGAAAATGGCTCAGCACTGCTTTGCAGTGTAAGGCCCAGGGCCTAAAGTTGTATCAGGAAAGCTCCCTGTCTTAGAGAAATTCCTGGCCTGTGGTGGGTTGTGCCTTTGGGAGGCAGGGAGCAGCCTGTGGGCTTACGAAAGTTCAATAAGAACACAAGGTTTTCCCAAAACTGCAAAGAGGTTTTGATGGGGTTTCCTGGGATTGTAACCACAACCATCCCTCAAGAAGGAGAGTGCCCTGATGCTCAGGTTTCCTACCCATCCTCAGAATCTCAGAGGGCCCAATGCATAATGGATTTCCATGCAATGAGCTGGAAACACTTGGAGATGTAACTTACCCCTCTAAGACTGCCCCCAACTCCACCTTCCCTGGGGGTCAGTGTTCAGCACTTCAGGTGGGAGATAAGCAATCATAATAAATAATAACAGCTAGTATTTCTCGGTGGTTCTGTGCCAAGTACTGTGTCAAGTGTTCTAAATGCAATTTCTCATGTTATCCTCATAACAACTGTGACATTTATTACTCATCTTACAGAAATAAAGGCTGAGAGAAGTAAACGACTTTGCCAAGGTCACAGGGCTGGCAGGTAGAGGAGCCAGGGTGCAAGCCCGCCTCCGCTTCCAGATGCTGTCTCTCTCCAACCAAGCTTCAGCTCTCAGGGATAGTATTGATGCTCAACAAAGACCCCTGCCCTTTGTGCAAAAATTTGTTGATATTGTTATTTAAAGGGATGCATCCCAATTTATTCCAGTATCAATTCTCTATATCATTTACCTCAGCACTGATTGTATCATTCACGAATTAGCATTAGGCAGCAATTTCTGGTTCCATATAAAACTATTTAGCAATCTTGCCAAGAAAATGAAGGATGGAAAATGAAAGCCTGGGTGGTAAACCTAATTCTCTTCCTTATCTTCTTGTTACATATTGACACATTTGAGGCATCCAACTTGTCTTGCCTGAGTGCAAATCAGATTATTGACAATGAAAGCCATTTCACAGGTTATTTAAATGTTGGAGTCCTATCTCGGTGGGATCTGCTTCTTGACTTGCTTCTACTGCAGAACGGTCAACTTTTGTTTGCTAGAAACAGGGATGTTTCCCATTTATTGTGTGGGCCAAGTGTGCATGCAATGCAATGCCTGCTCCAATGCATCCAGACATCTTGTTCCACATCACCTCCACTCCAACGCTCCAACCTTGGCCACTCACCCACACCAGATGCCAGCTTGCATCCCCATGTGAGCCTGCCATGACCACCTTGCTGAGAAGGAACAAGCCAGGCAACAGGATCAGAATTGCCTGACCTGTTGGCCCTCAAATTCTCCGTTCATCCATCACTCCCACGTATCAGTGGCTCCAACAGATACTCTGCAGAGAACCAGTTTCTGTAAAGGATGTTCCAGAAATATTTTGTGCAGTTCTATTTATTCAACAATATTTATTATTTATGTGTTGTCTGCTGTCTTAGGGGCTGGGAGAGAGAAACAATGATACACATAATCCTAATCATCTCCCCAAAATCCACCTCCTAATACCATCACATTAGGCAATAGGGTTTCAACATATGGATTTTAGGGAGACACAATTGTTTAGTCCATAGCAGCATGCTTCATGTTTATGAAGGGGTATTATGAGAGAGAATACAAAGCAATCATAACCTGTATTGTGGGGGACACTGTGATGTGTTTCTCAGATTTCCCTTTAATGTAGTATCTGTGGCCCCAGATGCTAAGAGTGCATCAGCTGGCCATGATCTGTCAGCTCTCTTAGGAATCGTGTTATCTATGGAATGCCACCTCACCCAAGGTCATGCTTCTTCCTGGGCATCTGCCATTCAACGACTGATGACCCCAGGGGTAAAAAGGCCTGGCCACCTTGGCTCAGCTCTTAAGGGGTCTTCCAGCTCTAGAGCTCCCCATAGGCTTGTCACTGAGCCTGCATTGCAGCTTGATGAATCCCGTGGCTTAATCACAGGTATTGAGGCCAAGTGCATCCCTTCATAAACATGAAATGCACTGTTACGGACTAAATAACTGTGTGCCCCAAAAATTCATATGTTGAAACCCTACCACCCAATGTGATGATATTAGGAGATGGGATTTGGGGGAGGTGATTAAAACTAGATGTGGTCATGCAAGTGGAACCCTTCTACAGCAAGAAGACAGCTGTCTATGAACAAGGAGGTGAACCCTCAACAGACAACAAATCTGCCAGCACCTTGATCTTGGACTTCCAGCCTCCAGAACTATGAGAACTAAATTTTCGTTGTTTATAAGCTGCCCAGTCCATGGGATTTTCTTATAGCAGCTCCAATGAACCAAGATGCATGCTAAACTTTGTATCAGTGTCTTCTTTCTAGAAAACCCAAACTGTGGCAACTAGAAAAAGATGCAGTCCAAGAAAAAGTAAGCCCTGAGGCGAGATTTTGAAGCTGGATGATTCAATCACTACTCCACTGGCAATAAGGCTCCCATCATATGATAGGTGTTAGTCCATTTGTTAAAACTCTCACAGATGCTGATAAGGATGGTGTGTTCATTCAAGGGGGTGTGTTTGCTGGTGAGATTTATCAGGTAGTTAGAAATATAGAGGAAAGTAACTAAATGAAACATGGAATCCAGCTAAGCTGGATTGTAATCTGGGAAAAGATAATAAAAAGATAAGAGCAAATAATCATTAATTAAAAGTCAGTGGGCATCTTTGGAAATCAAAGGCCCTCATCTCTTACAGTAGGAGGGTACAGAGAGCTGAGGATCAGGCCTAGAATGGTGTCATCAGAGCAGCTGAGCTCCAAAGGTTAGACTCTCAATCCCCAATCCAGGCAGGTCTGCCATGCCAATATCAAGGCCCTAGTTGAGAAACAAATGGACCCTGACACTGGGCTGCAGACATCTGAATTAATGCCTTGGGAAATCTTAAATCCCCAGGCTCCCCAGAGCCTTCTGGACTTGCAGAAATGGGTCATCCTTCCCTCTTAAGAGGTAACTCCTTCCCTTGCTTGAAGGCAATGCAGAGGCTTTTCCGAGATCATGAGATACATGCCGCTCAACATTTTCCTCCACTTGCCTGCTCCCACACTAAGATGAAATCACAACAAAACACAGCTGGGGTCATGCTGGGAATGAAAAAGGAGGGAGTGCTCATGCCATAGAGGTACTGCAAGACCTGTCCAGCAGGTTCCACCTGCAGCCAGGACATTAGATACAGAATTAGATACTGAAAGTGCTTGACCAAGGGGACTGAAACTGAAGCCATCTTTGCAGGAATTATAGTAGTAAGGGAAATCTAACATAACTGATTCTATTCTGCTTCTACCACTACAAGCTAACTTGATTTTTCCAGTACTTGTTTTTTTCTTGAACTGACCTCCTCCTTGTTCAAAGACTGAAACTGTATTTGTAAAGGCTAATAAAAGACAACAAGGTTAAGATTTCTGGTAGGGGTCTGAACTGTGCTAAAGAATAGACACAGTTAACCGATAACCATCCATTCCTGACTTAACTTGCTTTTCTTTAGTTGCCTACTGCAGCAGGCTCACATAACTGGAGGTCACAAGATTTGTGACTTCCCCAACTGTTCCTATAGATAACATCACCATTGTGAGACCTAAAGAACTGGTCTTTGAGATATTTTTTAGATTTAGCATTTTGGTAGACCAAGAGATGTCACCTGGACCCATGACCCACACCAAAAAACTGATGCAACTTGTCCTGCAAACCCCAGCCAGGAGCTGACTCAGTTGTAGCTTCAACACCTCTGTGATTTCATCTCCAGTAGATCAATTGTTTCAATTCCCTAAAGCCCTGTCCACCAAAGAACCCTTTAAAATCCCAGCCTCTGAATTCTCAGGGAGGTGGATTTGAGAAATATCTCCTGTCCTCCTTGCATGGCTGCCCTGCAATTATTAAACTCTTTCTCTGCTGCAGCACCTGCTGTTCTCAACATATTGGCTTTTTCTGGGCAGCAGGAAAGAAGAACCTGCCAGGCTGTAACAAAACAACAGACTGAATTAGAAAGAGTTTGAGTGCACTCTTTCAGAATTCAGGATTTAACACCTTGGCAAGAATCCCAGAAAATGGAGAGATGTGATAGTAAGATGGCTTCTAGGAGTGTGGAAGAAGCAAATGGGGTTGAAATGTCAGAATTTGCCATAGCAAATGTTAAGAAAAAATTTGAAAGATGGCAAAAGTAGGTATGCTGGTGTGGATATGCTCCATACGGCTGAAAACACATCACAGTCCATGGCAACTCTTGGAAAGCATACCATTCACTAAGGCCAATGGGAATACACTGGCGAGAGAAGCACTGACATCACTACCAAGTTCAATGGCAACTCTCTTCTGTGGACCAAAGCTGGTGGAAAAGGAGGCTGTTACAGAACTGGACTCACCAATGGCAATGGAGATGATGGAACACTGAAAGAGCAGAGGAAGAATACAATGCGGCCTTTGATTTTCAGAAGCCAAGAGGATGCAATTATTGTCATAAGTAGCAAGGTTAGAGAGGCAGCCAGGGGATCTGATCTGCAAAGAGACATGGAGATGGTTAATAGAACACAGTGTGGGGCAAAATAGAAGAGTAGTCAACAAGGGTACTGCTCAATTTGTACCATCAAAAGAAATCAAAGACTGCTGGTTAGAAGACTGAGAGCAGCTGCTGCAAGAAAAAGCCAGGACTGCTCGTGCACTTTTCAGACCTGGAGCCTGTTGAGGGCAGCCGAAGTTATAGCCCCCAAGGGAGGTTCTTATAATACCATGGCACATGGACCCAGTCATAATTCTGAGTCCTTTCCCAGAGGGCATTGCACTGTGGACTAGGACAAGGGAAACATCCAAACATCGTGAAGACTGGTGGACACAGAGTTTGAATAGGCACCAAAGAATTATCACAGTCCCCTGTCAAAGAGAGTTAGAAGGGAGATATATAGTCATTGGAGTCCTGGCCAGGCTGCTTCATGGAGGCTCCACTGGTCTCATAGACACTTTGGTGGTAATGTTTCCAGTCCTCTAATGGATGTCAGCATAGATATACTGAAAAATTGAGTCCTTAACTGGGCCCATTCCCCAAATCAAGGTAGACTATAATAATGTTGTGTCCCAGGGAGATGGCAGAAATTAGTGCTCTTTTTAAAGATCTAAAGGATGCATGTGTGGTGGCTCCCATCACATCTCCATTTAGCTCACTGATCTAGACCTGCAAAAACCAGATGGATCCTGGAAAATGACAGTGGACTTTTCATACCTAACCAAGCAGTTACCCCAATTGCGACTTCCATATCAGTTATAATATCTTCCTTAGAGCTGATTCACATGCTCTCAAGAACATGGTGGGCAGCCTTTGATCTAGTGAGTGCATTTTTTTTCTATCACAATAAGAAAGGATCAGAAACAGTTCTGGGATGAGCAAAGGTATACATTCACAGGATTTCCCAAGAACTATGTTAGCATTCCCTCCCTCTGTCATAATATGGTTAAAGTGACCTGAGCCATCAGGACATCTTGAAAGACTTTTGGAAGGCTATTAGGTTTAGATGAGGTCATGAAAGCAGAGTCCCCATGAGGGGGATTGGTGTCCTTATAAGGAAATAAAGAGATTAGAGACTGCTCACTCTCTCTCCACCATGGGAAGAAATAGCAAAAAGGCATCCACCTGCAAACCAGGAAAAGAGACCTCACTAAAAACCATATTAGTCTGCACCTGGATCTTGGACTTCCAAGCCTCTGTAACTATGAGTAATAAATTTCTGTTGCTTTAGTCACCCTGTCTGTGGTACTTTTGTTATAGCAGCCTGAACTCACTAAGACAGAGGCTTTGACAAGACACATGCATTGCAGAGGGTGAGAAAAGAACTCCTTCAAAGATTCAAAGGAGTCGGCTACATCACTAACATTCTTAGGAGTTCAGTGGTCAAAGGCATGACAGTACATCCCTTCCATAGTAAAAGATAAATTATGAGCTCCCATCATAAAGGATGGAGCATGACATCTGGTTCTAGACTCTGGATTCTAGAGGCAGCATTTTCCACATGTGGAAATACTGTTGTCACCTATACGCCAGGTAATATGAAAATCTTCTGGTTTTGTATGAGGCTCAGAAGAGAAAAGAGCTCTGTAGCAGGTCCAGCCTGTGATGCAGATGGACTTATGATCTGGCAGACCCCAAAGTATAAAAATTGTCAGTGAAGGAAATGATGTCATGTGGAGTTTTAAAACAAATCCCAAAGGAAGACTCACAATGTAGACCCCTAGGGTTTTGGATCAAGGCCATACCTTCCACAGCAGAGAATGTGCCTTTGGAAAAATACCTCCCAGTGTAGCCACTAAGACCTGATAAAGAAGGAGTGCCTGACCATGGGGCCCCAAGAGACAGGACCCATCATGAGTTGTGTTCTGTCACACATAACAATATCAGGTGACCCAGCAATAATCCGTGGAGGATTAAAGTGGCTAATCTGGGACCAAGCACAGCAGAGCAAGGGGGCACAGGCAGGTTGCATGAGCAGGCAGCTTTGAGCTCCATATCATTCACATTCACACTCTGATACCCACTACTCTCCCTCAGCACACCCTATGACTTTCAGGATACCTTATGGTCTTCAGACAAGAGGAAAAAGATCAGATTTGGTTCACAGATGAGTGAGCTCAGTGTGTGGATTAAAGATAACAATAGATAGCAGCTGCATTACTACCCAGTACGCAGGAATGACTTGGAAAGGCAGAGGGGAAAGAAAACTTCTCAATGGGTATGTTTTAGGTGTTGTGCCTGGTCATCCACTTTGTATGAACAAAGAAGTAGCCTGAGGTTAGAGTATGTATGAACTCATGGGCAATGGCCCAGACCAGATGGTCAGGGGCCTGCAAGGAAATGAATTCTATATTTAAGTTTCTGTATTTTGTGATGCTTTGACATCTTGAGACCTGACCAGGAAGTGATTGTCTCTCCTAGGGCTATGAACCAACCAATCCAAAGCTCATACTCCCCAACCATCTCTTTTACTGGGCTCTCACAGGTCTCTTATGCTCCACGGCCGATATTTCCCTCCCCTAATTTCCCCAGGACAAGGAACCAGACAACTCAGGACAGTCCCTGTTCCTTGGAGTCTGCCAAAATTATTCAAAGTTGCCAATCCTAAGCTTGTTGATCCTGCTTATGCCACTTGGCACATTTCTCCCTGTGAAAGCCGCAGAAAATCCCCTGCCATGCCTCCTTCTCCTGCTACTTGGGACTCTAATGATTACCAGTCTCCCTTCAGTCCCCCGATATAGGAGTTAAAAAGAAATTATTTAGGCAGATAGTGACGGTAAGGAAGTCCTTGGTCAGGTTTCCCTTTTAATAAAAAACAGGCCTCACATCATTTCTTTTTTAACAAAAAGCAGTCTGTAAAAATGAGCTGCAAACATAGATAAGCAAGCTGGAAGCTTGCAGGAGTGAATGCCGGCAGCTGTGACAATAGGAAAAGGCTACCTGGGGGTTAGGCATGTTCGACATGGCGGCCCCATGTTCCCTTTGCTTTGTCAACCACATGTACAGCAAGGGCAGACATCATGGCACTGGCCAGGTAAAGAATCAATTTGCACAAGAGAAGGTTAGGGTGGGGTATCTAGCTTCTTCATGTGCTATATAAATGTCACACCTGGTCCAGCCAATCTTTGGGCCCTATGTAAATCGGAAACCACCTCCTCAAGCCAGTCTATAAAACCCCGTGCACTTCACCACAAAAGCGGAAGACCTACTTGGGCTCCCCTCTCTCTCTCTGCAGGAGAGGCAGCTATTCTCTTTTCTCTTTCTTTCACCTATTAAACCGCTGCTCTTAGCCTCACTCCACATGTGTCTGTGTCCTTGATTTCCTTGGTACAAGGCAACGAACCTCGGGTATTACCCCTAACAACAAAGCTGTTTCACTCCTCTAACGGGGCACTTACCTGGGTGGCATTTCTTTGCTCCATTGTGGTATCAAATGGACAAATGCACCAACCTTGACCTGAGAAAAGTATAGTCACCAGAAACTCAAACCCTCAAACCCTTTATGGGCAAAGGTATGGGTGATGACTTCAAGTAAGCCATTGAGACTGGCACCGGTGCTAATGAAAATAGAGAATTAATCATGGAGAAAGCAGATGGTGAGGATCAGTCAGGACCCTAAGACCAGCGGCAGCAGTGGGGGCTGGAGTTCACTCCATGAATCTTCCTCTTCTAGAGTTTCCCTCAGGAAGAGAGACCCATGGGAATCCCAGGGATGGCGCTGCCTCCATGCATATGAAGAAGTGGATCTGAACAGCCAAAGAGAAGATGGTGGTGGACAGCATGACTCACTATCCAGGTCCCTTCCAAGGAAGGACTTGTTACCTCTGCTTCTGGGAGTTCAGCGGATGGCCTCAGCTGTCAGTTCCTCCCAGGATGGCCTTTACTGCAGAGAGCTGCCTCAACCAACATCACACCACATCCAGTGCCTGACTGACAAAGAAGCGTGAAAGCCTGCCATCTCAGCCCAGCTCTGGGCAATTCTGCAGAGCTAATCTCACTCTAGACCTCCCTGCAGGGGCAGGTCGTGGATATTGTTAGGCTGATGCAGCAGCTTGACATCTCCCTCTGTCCAGTCCTCTTTCCTTCCCCTTCCTTCATGGAGGTATTGATTCCCAGGGAACCTCCTAATACACCTCCTGCATGTGAGCCCCCTTCTCAGAGCCTGTTTCCTGGGGAACCCTACCTGCAACACTTACAGAGCCAGACACCCTTCTAAGCACTCTATGGTTGCACGTTCATTTCCTCCTGAAAACAACTCCATCCTGCTTAACAGATGAGGAAACCAAGGCGTGTCCATGGTCCTGGAGTGAGGAAAGCATGGGCTCTGTTTGCAAACATAGGCAGGCAGGCTCCAGAGCCCATGCTCCTAGGCTGCAGAACCCCAGCCTGGAGGGGCTCAGAGTCTAGGAAGAGAGAGACAGAGGCAGACACACTGTCCGTTTCCAGTGCAGAGCAGGAGGGAATTCCAGAGCTTGGCCAAAGAGGTGCATCTGTGAACACTTACATGCAGTGGAGGCCTGACAGCCAAGCTGTGAGCATCAGACCCCAAACTCTAGGAAGTCAAAAAACAATGAGTTCAGTGCAGCATACAGTGAGTGGTCCCCATGACATGGGAGACAGTGTCCTTAGGCTGATCTGGACAGAAAGTTCAATCCGGATATGCTTCCATGAGGACTTCCAGAAGATTCTGTGCTGCTAATAGGTAATTTTCACTGTGCCCAGAACAACAAACCATGCCCACCCCTAATTGTGAAGGGGGACTGCATTGCTCAGTCAGCAGCAAGAGTGGCCTGACCTGCACCGGGCCCTGAGCATTGAGCTTTTGTCGGATCTCTTTGCCCCACCGAGGAATTGGAACCCAGCATCTAGCTGCAGGTGATAGTCTCCCCTCGGGATAATCCCTGCTTGCCTCAGGGCAAGGTAACTTCCTCAGGACCACCTGCGTGAAGGTGATTGCAGCCATGTGCCCCATCACCCACCAATGATCCTCAGCAACTATTTGGACTGAGCTTCCTATTCCTTATTGCCGATTCATGGGTTCCCCACAGGCAACATAACATGTCACATCTTTTAAAACTCTTAAGGATAGTTGAGTTTCACTTGTGTAGTCCTCTCTGATGACCCTTGCCACATATCCATTTTGATCAATTATCTATTATTTCATTCACTTTGTGCTTTCTTCTTGCATTTGGCAAACATTCACTAAAAGACAGATCTCCCATTCAGAGCAAACAGTCCTGTATTGGAGACAGATGTGCGAACAGAGAAGGTTCCCTAGAAAGCTAACTTTTTGAATGATATAATGGACTTTGGGGGCTTGGAAGGGATGGTTGGGGGTGGTGAGGGATAAAAGAATACATGTTGGGTACAGTGTACACTGCTTGGGTGACGACGGGTGCACCAAAATCTCAGAAATCACCACTACAGAACTTGTTCATGTAACTGAAAACCACCTGTACCCCAAAAACCATTGAAATTAAAACATTTTTTCAGTTAACTTTTTAGTGGTACGAGGTTATCGTCCTTTTTCAAAATGCATAAGTGCTCTTTTCTGGTCATCTGGCTCTTCCAGGTTTCTATTCCTACCTGGTTTTCCATTCCTGTTGAGTAGAAGTTTTCAGTTGTCACCATTTTGAAGCGACCGTGCTGACTCTCACCTTCTCTCTGTTTCCTTCATATCAGCAGGGCCTTGTTCCTAAATGGACCCCCCATCTGCCACCTCCCCTCACCCCAGCCCAGCTCCTGCCCTCTGGACTTGACAGCCCTTTTCCTCCAGCTCTTAGGCCCCTCGGAGACTGGCCACTGGCCCTGGGGGCAGCCCGGAGCACCGGGGTCTTCCCCATTGGAAGTGGCCGGCCCTGGGCTCTCAGGTCTCTCACCCATGCTCAGCCTGGCCCTCCTTCCCTGGGGCACTTGCTCCAGCCCCTAGCTGCCTCTGCAGCCCAGGCCCCATGCCTACTGCTCTCTGAGTCCTGGCTCCCAGAGGACTCAAATCCCGAAAAGGAAAAGGACATTAACACTCAGCTTCCCCCACCCCATTTAATATAATTCTGAATTGGAAACTCTGCATAGATCTCCTCTTTCTAGCTCTGCCCCTCAGGAGATAAATACTCAGGAATTTTATTCCTGTTGATCTTAGTGTCCTAAAAGGAAAGGGGAAGGAGAGGAGGAAGAGGGAAGGAGAGGAGGAAGAAGGAAGGAGAGGAGGAAGAGAGAGAGAGAGAGGCTGTATATCTGTATACCTAATTGGCAGCATCCACTTATAACTTAAATATTATAAAATAAAAGCAGAAGATAGAAGCTTTGGATGAGCTGGACTCAGTTCCAGGGATCCCCATGAACTGCTTTGCCCCTCCTTCCAATCTCCTCCTCTTATTGCTGTCTGCAGCACCCTCTTCCCAGAACCCTCCTTTGGGACTTTCCCTGGCGCCCCAGAGCTTCCACCCAAATATCCCAGATGACTCTGCTTTGTGAGCTCAGCACTCCCGTTTCAGGCTTGCATGCATCCCATTCACCACCCGGCCTGCAGATCGCTTCTTCCCCAGGGGTATGAAACCACCACTGAGCTTCCAACACCTCCCGCTCCCGCCCCTGCTTCTGACACAGAGCCGTTGCTTCTCCATCACCCTGGCCTCTGCTGAATTCCTGGCAGCGACCATCTGTCTCGTCAATCTCATTATTGCAGAATCCATCAAACTCTCTTCCACGCCAAAAATGATAGCTAAGGACATTGTACTAAATTGTAAGCCCCACCCAGCTTTTCCCAAAAGACCTTCACTACCCAGTAATTTATTCTTTTATTCTGTCACTTAAGAAAGAGGTAAGGAGAGAGCTGATGAGGTGTCAGGCACTGTACTGGTGTGGGGGAAATCAGGGAGCAAGGTGGATGCAGCCCCTGCGCTTGAGGAGTCTGTTACCAGAATCACCAAATAAGTCACAGCCATTGAACCCAGAGTCGCGAGAAAGAGCAGATTGCCGAAAATTCAGCCTCTGTCCTTATCAGGAAGCAAGCTCCCGTGTCTCCCATCTAGCGGTGGGTGTATCCATCCGTCCACAGGGCCAGCCTCAGCCAGCAAAGGAACTCAACCCCTGGGACAGCATGGATTCCCCGCTCACGGGGAAGGATGCAGGGACAGCTCCGGCTCCACAGAAAGGATCCAGAGAGGCTTCTGTGAATGTGCTCCAGCCACGGAGGAAGCTGGCCATCAGCCCGGGAGATGGCTTGGTGTTAGTATTCATTACTCCAACCCAGTTTAGATGGTTGGTGAAAAGGTTGCTATTTTATTTAGGGAAGAGTGGCCAGGGAGGCTCAAGAAGGAATTTCTTTATTCCTCACTCCTGCATTCCCCTTGAGATACACCCTAATCATGGTGATGCTCAGTAAAAACACAACAACAACAACAACACAACTTTCTTAGTCCTTTAGTGGGTCCCACAAGTGCCCAAGAGAATGTAGGTGCCACTCAGGGGTTCCAGCCCTCACCCGTACCTGCACAGGCCCCCTCTGGAGCCAGAATGCACCTTTTCCCCACGTGCAATAAAGAGCCGAAGTGAAGGCAATTTCCTTTCAAATGAAGAAACACAAATATTTCCGACATGAAGAAAACCGAGTAGCGACTCAGAAAGTATGCGGTTAAGTCTCTCTTATCAATTTACAATATAAAAACATCTCATGCATATAAAAGCAAATTTTGGTAGCGGCGGACTCACAGCCATTCCTGGGTGTTTTTCTGCACCCAGGTTAGTACATATTTACACGTCGAATGCACACAGGATTATGCTGGGGCCAAATACTGAAAGAAAACATCCGGTAAATGGTTGCTTTAATAAGTCCTGTTCCATTGAAAGGAAATAAAACCTGAGTATTAATGAGATATAATTATATATTTAAAATCTTTTCCCTTGTGCAGTATATAGGATTAATGCCAGTAAACTCACAAACTGCAACATTCTACTCCATTACATCTGCAATGATTAGAGATAGTTTGAACATCTGGCATATAATCTGTGATAGAAAACAGCATTCTGCACTTTAATGGACGTCTGGAGGCTACACATATCTGATTTTATTTCTTTCTGTTAACTCTTTCTTGGGAGAGAAAGAGTTTGTTACCAGGATGCCTCTCTTTCTTCCCTTCTTTGAATGGTATCCTATGCAACCCCTGGACTCTCTCTCTATTTCCCACTTGCTCTCTGTATTTTCAACAGTGGACTCAAAATGGAAGGCACTGGATTTGTCAAAAGTTATTTATAATCTGCACAATTGAGCAGCATTACTATTCAGATTTTAAAACCTTTAAATCTCTACCCATGAAACGAGGACAATTTCCTCATTATCGGTGAAATCTAAGACATTAAAATGAAGCAGCGTTCACGGTTTCTTCGATATTTCAAAGGCGTTCTGCACATTCCCTCTTAATTTGGTTCCCTTTCATAATTGTGTATATGGCAACTTGCCTGTGGAGGCCGAGGATTCTAATATTTGTACATTTTTGATGCCTCTTAAGTGTGAGTAGGTAAGAATGTCTTTGACTGGCATAGGCTTTCATTGAAAAAATTAGATGATTTTTTCTGCTTCATGTAGGGTGTGTTTAGCCCCAAGCTAAACAAGGAATGTTTTAGCCCTACTGATTTTCTGTAGGGAAAGAAAAATCCTTTGGTGAAATGGGAAAGAGTGACAGCACTAGCTTTTGCTTTATTTATTGAAATATTAGCTAATGCCAACACCTAAGGAAATCTTGAAATTGGACTCTATAAACAGTAATGAAGAATGATTGACAGGCAGCCTCAGCAAATCGGGCATCCCCACAGAGAGGTCTTGGCATTTGGCAGGGTCGTTGGCAGAATGCTCCTCGGTTTGGTATGAGAACATGCGTGGAAATGTGCCAGTGGTAAGTGGATTTGGGGGTGAAATAATCATTTTCATGCCTCACATTTAATAGCTGGTGCTGAATGTTGTAATAAAGGCCATAGTTACTGCTCATAACTACAGGTGTAATAAGGCGAGATACTGGGCCTTCAGACCCTTCCAGCAATAATTCATGTGGGAATTAAGAAGCCTTAATGAGTCCAATGTGTCACTTGGGACCTCAGAAATATAGTTCTTAGAAAAGAAGAAAGCAGAAAGGACTCGCCGGAATTGAAATTACGAGGAGAGTTATTAGCGACCATGAAGGTGGGCTTTTCCCTCCCCGGCTTCCTTTGATGCAGTGGCCTCTGCCCTCAGCACGGGTTTTGCCTTTAATCACAGATTTTATGCTCTTTGAGGGCAGGTGCCTGCAAATTGCCTCCAATAGATCAATGATTCTCAACTACGGGCGAATCTGTGTCCCAGGGATAGCGGGCAGTGTCCAGAGACATTTTTGGTTGTCGCACCTTGGAGGGGTGGGAGTGCCACTAGCATCTATGGGTGTCAGCTGAGGGGCAGCTGAACTTCCTACAATGCTCGCAGGGCAACCTCCAGGACAAAATGTCATCAGGCCCCTAGCGTCAACAGTGCCGCTGTTGAGAAACCTATAGAAACACTCACCCTAAATCATCCCTCCAGTGCTCCAGGGCACGCCCTTTCAAAGGCAGATTCTGTCTATGCACTCCAAAGGGGGCTGAAGGAGCAAGGGTTCCTCTTGCAAAGGTACTACGTTGAGGTGCAGCTGCAACCTTTGCCCATGATGGGTTCCCCAAGTTGATTTGGGGCCATGAAATTCCTGATACAGGAGGCTTTATTCATTTGCTCCTAAATAGTGTGAATAAGTAGAAATTCAGACAAGGACCAGGCAGACTGTACCTTGCTCCGCCTGTGCGCAAAAGATGTGCTGAGTGTGGGCTCTGTGAACAGACACTGTAGGACACCATTTCTAGAACCTTTTAAGATCAGCAGTTTTCAAGTGTCTCAGACCTACCCTGGGTGTCGGCAGGTCCCCCCTCGTCCCAAATGGCCCTCGGTCCTTCAGGAGTGCAGGTTCAGCAGGACACCCACTTGTCCACACTCTGTAGCCATTAGCGCCAGTTATCCAGCATACTCAGATTTAATGAAAGGCTTTGTTTGTAACAATCCTATAATTCTGATTTTTTTCCCCCTTAAAATCTGACTAATGTTAGTACCAAATAATCAGATAAAGAGGTTCTCCATCCCAGTTCTCGGCCTTAATGTAATCCAGATGTCAAGTCAATAGCAGCTCCAATCCTCACCTCATGACCTGGGGTGAATCCAAACTCCTTCCCAAGAGTCCCAGGGCCTAGGGCTCTGACTTCCAGCTCTGGGCAAATTCAGGAGCATCTGCTGTCTTTAATTCAACCCCACCGCTGCCGTCAGCCTAACCCTGCTTCTCTTCAACTTCCTTTCACCTCTCATCTAAAGTTGCACTTACTGGGGGCAGCTTGGTAGAGGACCTTGCTAATGACTCAAGAGTAACAGGCTTGTGGGTGAGGAGGGGGCAGCAGCAGGGGCACTTCCACACAGCAGACAATTTAAAACTGAGTGATACCTCTGGCTGGGCGCTATGACTCACACCTGTAATCCCAGCACTTTGGGAGGCCGAGGTGGGTGGATCACCTGAGGTCAGGAGTTCGAGACCGGCCTGGCTGACATGGAGAAACCTCACCTTTACTTAAAAAACATTTAAAAATTAGCTGGGCATGGTGGCACATGCCTGTAATCCCAGCTACTCGGGAGTCTGAGGCAGGAGAATCACTTGAACCTGGGAGGTGGAGGTTTCAGTGAGCTGAGAGTGTACCACTGCACTCCAGCCTGGGTGACACAGCTAGACTCTGACTCAAAAAATAAATTAATGAAATAAAATAAAGTAAAGTAAAAGAAAACTGAGTGATAGAGAGCTCTCTTCTTTAAAATTCTCTCATCCTTTCCACAAATTTGGACTTCACCCTTCCCCTTATTACTGGACACCTCTCTCCTCTCTCTATCTCCATCTGATACCCCAGCAACTCAAATAAATAGATGCACATCTAACGTCTAGCACTTTATTATGCAAAGCAAGTTATCCCCTGTTGTTCAGACCCCAGACTCCATGTGCAGGTGCAAGAACCTATTCTTAAATTCAGCAGCCTGAGCCCTCGCCAGGCCAGTTCTCCAAATTTCAGCCCCCAAGGACAAAGGACAGCTATTTCCTGTTGGAGGTGAATTGCTCCTCCCCATCCCCTACAAATAGGCATCCTTAGAAGGCACAAATGGCCTCAGTCCCTTTTGCTTTTAAATATTTTTTTCCTGTTTTATCAAAATAAGGCAAGTAAGGCATGCTCTGACCTCTCCAAAACTGAGTCAAGTGATATCCCATTATCTGTCCCCCTCAGCCAAATGCCTTTGCTTTCCTTCCTAGAAAATGTCACCTTTCCTGGTGACTGGTGTGCATCTGATTATTTGATTGGGTGTGTGTCTCTCCCACTAGGCTCTCAGCTCCATGGGGGCAGGGACCCCTGGCACAGCGGCCAACTCTCGCAGGGTTCAGGAGGACCTATGTGTGGGAGGGAGGCACACAGGGAGGGCTGTGTAAGGGCCAGGCTACATCACAGCCTCTCATCTCCTACACAGCCTCGGGTCATATGTGCATGGGTATATACATGTGTGGGCAGTGGGTTGGGTCTATGCATGTTTGGCTCAAACACTAGGTAGCAAGACCCAGGAAACATGATACACTCCTGTCTCTTAAGATTCCCTAAATCACCAGGGACAGTGGCTCATACCTGTAACCCCAGCACTTTGGGAGGCCGAGGTCGGGGTCGCCTGAGCCCAGGAGCTCAAAACCAGCCTGCGCAACATAGTGAGATCCCATCCTAACAAAAAAAGGACACCAGTGTGTTGGTGTGCACCTGTAGTCCCAGCTACCTGGGAGGGCGAGGCAAGAGGATCACTTGAGCCTGGGAAGTTGAGGCTGCAGTGAGTTGAGATCATGCCATTGCACTCCAGACTGAGTGGCAAGACCCTAGGTCTAAAATAAAATAAAAAAAATCCAAGCACAGCAATTGCACCTATGCCCTAGGAAAAAACTGGGTGGTTCCTATTTATTTGGGTCTCTACCCACTGAGGCGATCTGGAACCAGGCATTTCGAGGTTTCTGTCTCTCTCTCTCTCTTTTTTTTTTTTTTTTTTTTGAGGTAGAGTCTTGCTCTGTTCCCCAGGCTGGAGTACAGTGGCACAATCTCAGCTCATTGAGTGTCTGAAGCCTTGGCCTCCCAGGTTCAAGTGATTCTTGTGCCTCAATCTCCCAAGTAGCTGGGATTATAGGCGCCTACCACCATGCCCAGCTAATTTTTGTATTTTTAGTAGAGACTAGGTTTCACCATGTTGACCAGGCTGGTCTTGAACTTCTCACCTTAAGTGATCTGCCCACCTCAGCCTCCCAAAGTGCTGGGATTACAGGCATGAGCCACCACGTCTGGTTGGAACCAGGCATTTTGGTTGAAGTCTGCTGGGCACGTACAATCAGGGCTCATGGAAATGTCCCCTCTGAAGACTCACCTCCTCCTCTGTTCTCTCCCGTCTCCCACCTGTGCTCCCAAGATCTCTTTTGCTCCAATTCTAAGCAGCTGCTTTTCTACCTTGTGTCTTCCAAGTAGAAAAGCATTTCACAAGCTCAAAGACCCCAAAGGTAAATACACAAGTCTCTCTATGTAAAGAGTCTCTTTGGGTGGCGTTTGGCCTGGGGTGGCAGCCCCTGACATCCCTCCCATCCCTGGTCATGCCAGCCCCCATCACTCTGATCCTGTGTCCAAATTGAAAGCCAGCCCTGAGGGCTGCAGCTTCTCTGACCCTCAGGCAATGAGGACTCCTCTCCTTGTCCTGCCCAGGAGAAGTTCATTCTTCCCTGCCTCTCTTCCTGCTGCTTTTTTCCACACCCTTTCTGAGTCTAGGGGCAAAATCCTTGATGTTGGACACTTATATGACACCAGCCTCACAGTGCTCTCTGTACAGGGCAGTCAGTGGCATTCCAAATCCCAAGGGTCTCCTCCCTTTCCAGCTGTCCAAGAACGTGTCTGCAGTTTATGTCGTCTATCCACCAATTCACAAACAAAATAGTCATTGAGCACCTAATCTATGCCAGGTCTTACACTGTGAAATAAACACAGAGGCACCCAGAGCAGGTAACAGCAGCAACAGGATGGTCAGCTCCCTGGAAGGAAGGAGACCAGACACAGCTAAACCCAAGAGAGGTGCTGAGTGCCTCAGGGATAAGCGACAGATAACCTTAGGGGGCATTCTGCAAGGGACCCGTAAAGGCTTCCTGTACCAGCCCTGCAGTGGGCCCTAAATGTCTTGTAGGATTGCAAGCAGAGGGCGGGGAGACAAGCAAGCCAGGCGAAGTGAATCAGCTTAATCAGTTAATCAGACCTGTCACACCTTGACTTTGAAATGTACCCAGATGATAAAGATCTTTCTACAATCCATTCTTTGTTTCCAATTAAACGATGGGATTCTTTCTTTTATTCAGTTGTTAAACATTGATCTTGACCTGGTGAAGAGCTGATTGGTCCAGAGGTCTTGGGAGTGGTGGAAATGATTAAGCTGCCCAGAAAAAGGGGTGAGCAGGGTCAAGGGGAGGATGCCCTGGTGGTGAGTGGAGGGGGTGCTCTGGGGCTGCAGTGTGATAGAGGCTGGGACAGAGGAGGCCAGGGCTTAGAGATCCACCTCAGCACCATGGGGAACATGCCTGAAATCCTTTGCGTGGAGACTTGAACCTTCTCCTTTCCCCAGAACATGCACCCTGGGGGTTCAAGGACAGGACAAACTTCCTGCCTCTGGAAGCCTCATTATTTCAAAGTGGCTCCAAGTCCAGAGAGAAACAAAGGCCCTCCTTGATGTTGATCATCGCAGCTAGATTTCTCTTGAGAAATTACTGTATTGGTTTTTATTTTATATGCACCCTATTTCCAAAGGGATTTGAGGCAGCCTCTCATAAAACCTGGTATATCTATTTATACAGGCTGGTTAAAATACAGATAAATTCTAAAGCTCAGAAGCCAGAGAAGGAGGAGTAAAGCTAATGGCTCGGTGAAACACAATCATTCTCCTCCTCCACCTGCCTGCCCTTCCTGAGGTTTGGTGCTGGGACTTTCCCAAGACCTTGTCTTCAGTGATCCTCCCTCTATCATGAGATGGGTGGGGCACACTGTCTCCATTTTACAGCTAAGTTAAGTGATGGCTCAAGATCCAATTATGGCCGGGCGCAGTGGCTCATGCCTATAATTCCAGCACTTTGGGAAGCCAAGGCCGGCAAGTCACTTGGGGTCAGGAATTTGAGACTAGCCTGGACAACATAGTGAAACCTCATCTCTACTAAAAATACAAAAATTAGCCAGGCATGGTGTTGGGCGCCTGTAGTCCCAGCTACTCGGGAGGCTGAGGCAGGAAAATCGCTTGAACCCAGGAGGCAGAGGTTGCAGTGAGCAGAGATTGTGCCACTGCACTCCAGCCTGGGCAACAGAGGAGGACTCCATCTCAAAAGAAAAAAATAAAAAGATCCAATTAAAAGCTGAGCTAAGCTGGAGAGGGTGTGCTGGTAGCAAATTCTCTTCATGCCTCCCACTTCCTTCCTAGAGTGTTCGTGGACAGACACAAAAGGATTCCTTGGTCTTCAAGCTTCCATTGCACCCTCCTGCACAGGCGTCCCAAATGGCTACTCTTACTTAGGAGCAAGTCTGTCTGGCAGGAGACTTGCATTTGCATCTTCCAAATAAGGGCCGTTGGGTCCATGTTGTAATTCCTGACAATATGCCTTTCATGGCACAGCACTGGGGCTCGGCTGGCCCTTTAAGGGCTAACTTCTTCCTTCTGATTTGTATTGCAGGTTTGTGACCGGGATGCAGCCTTCTCTTCTGTATCATCCATTCACCCTCCCTGGGCTTCCCTGGAATGGTCAACGGAAGTTCCACATATGGCCTGCCACAATCTGTTATGAGAATAACAGAGGATTCAGTGTGAGAATCAGTGAGAAATATATTTTGCTCTCCCCCGGGTCTGGCCCAGGGTGAGCATAGTGCGTGAGTAGCTGTGCTGTTTTGCTTTTTTGGGTCCAGTTCAGCTCTCAGGCCACCCCCACAACAGATAGACAAGCTGATGTCTGTAGAGAGCCAGACAGATTGTGAACAAACACCCATCTTTCAATGTACATCTTCCCGCATATTTGTTGAATTGTCCCACGGAGATGTTGGTCCATAGGTGGGTGCCCAGTAGACGGGGTCCTGGCACAGTGAAGAGAGAGGTAGAAGGCACTTCTGGGGCTGCGTGAATTCAGTGCCCACTTATCATCAGAAAGATCCCTGAAGAAACAGAAATGAACATTTGTGCGTTTTTTTTTTCTTGTACTGAAATTATCTTTTTTTTTTTTTTTCCTTCTAGAGAAACAGCTCCCACACCTTAAGAAAGGGAGCCAGAGACCGAGTGGTATCTAATGCAAATCTATTCTAAGAAGGCTGTGGGGGCCATCTGGTGTCCGATGCAGACAGGGCCTGCTGCGAGATGAATTGGGAGGACAAGGGACTGGGTGAGAGCGAGTGACGGGAGGTGAGAGGCTGACTCCTTTTTATCCATGTCAAAACACAGCCCATCAGGAGGATAAGAAGAGAAATCACCTTATGTTGTGGGAAGCAGATCAAAGCAGAAAAGATAACGTCTCCAAAAGAAAAGGGGGAACAGAAAGCCGTGTTGTTGAACAAAGACGGGAGAGAAACAGGCTTGGGTCACTGGATACCAAGCTGGACTCAATGGCTGTCTGGGTGGCCTCCTTCAAAGAAAAGGCAAATCCTTCCACCAGTTGTTCCGGCTTCAGACACGCATAGACACTAACCCTTCCGGCGCAGCATCCCTCTGGGTTTTTTGTTTCCTGAAAAATATAGTCCCTATCACTGGCTTTCTATGCAGAGCTAAAATAATTCGTCAAATATTTGGAATGTGTAATTAAATATCTAATGCCAATTAGTAAATTACTAATGAAATAATCAAGGGCTTTTATGGTTTATAGTGCGGCTCGAATTTTAATTCTGAGTGGCTATTGATTCTAAATAGAGTAGAATGTGAGTTGTAAAACATTAAGTGTACCGATACGAAATGCGGAAGAGAAAGAAGTTTTGGGGTCCACGTTGGTGAATACTGACCGATGCTAATCACCATGGTGTCCTGGCAGGGTGTGCAGGCTGCCTACTGCACATGCGTCCCAGGGTGAGGTGTGATGGTCATGGCTGTATGATCCAGACCGGAGCAGGACGCCTACCATGCTCCGGAGCAAGGGTGGGCCCGAATAAGAAGCCTTCTGAGGCTGCCTCGCTCCTTCAGGCTGGAGGGGGCAACAGCACGTGGGAATGTCGCATGTGAGACAACACAGACTGAAGAGGCAACTTTACTCCACTCTGCAGGCTTGGCCTTGTGTGTGTGGGTACGTGGGGTGCAGGGTGCAGGGTACATGATTACCTTGAAGATGTAGGGGTACAAGTTACTTATGGGGTGCAGGGGTACATGGTTGCCTATAGGATGTGAAGTATATGGTTTCCTAAAGGATTCTGGAATACATGGTTACCTATAGTCTGAGAGTATAGGTTACTTTTAGGGTGCAAGGGTACCTGTTATCTATGGGGTGCAGGGGTACATGGTTACCTTTAGGATGTGGGGGCTAAGGTTACTTATAGGGTGCAGGGTAGATGGCTATCCATAGGATGTGAGGTGCATGGTTACTGATGGGGTGCAGGGGTGCATGGTTACCTTTAGGATGTGGGGGCTCAGGTTACTAATGGGGTGCAGGGTAGATGGTCACCTATAGGATGTGAAGTGCATGGTTACTGATGGGGTGCAGGGGTGCATGGTTACCTTTAGAATGCGGGGGTTCAGGTCACCTATAGGGTGCAGGGTAGATGATTAGCTATAGGATGTGAGGTGCATGGTTATCTATGGGGTGCAAGGGTGCATGGTTACCTTTAGGATGTGAGGCTAGGTTACTTATGTGGTGCAGAGTACATGGTTATCCATAGAATGTGAGGTGCATGGTTACCCATGGGGTACAGGGATACATGGTTACCTTTAGGATGTTGGGGCTCAGGTTACTAATGGAGTGTGGGGTAGATGGTCACCTGTAAGATGTGAAGTGCATGGTTACTGATGGGGTGCAGAGGTACGTGGTTACCTTTAGGATGTTGGGGCTTAAGTTACTTATGGGGTGCAGGCTAGATGGCTATCTATAGGATGTGAGGTATGTGGTTATGGAAGGGGTGCAGGAAGTCTGTGGTTAGTTCCGGGTGCCAAGGCACACGTTATGGCTCCAGCAAGGTGGTCGAGAGATGTATACGCCACTTCTGACAACTTTTTCTCAGATGCCCTTCTCCCTTAATATGGAAAACAAGGTGCTAATCACACCAATTTTAAATATTGAAGCAGATTTTTAAGGATATTTTCTCACCAGAGTGTTAGAAAAGCTAGTTACTGGAAGGTATGAAAAATAATGCAATTTCACTTTGGTGAGAAAGACCTTTTGAGCAATCTTAGCCCCCCATTCCATATTTAATAGATGTATGATCATTGTTACAATAAGAATCATCCCTGCCTCCTTGATAATCTATTCTTGCAGGCCTTATTCCTGGAATTCTTTTACTCATGCTAGTTCATGTAATCCTCACGACAGCGCTTTGGGCTCCATATGTTCATAATCCCCATTTCACAGACCAGGAAACTGAGGCTCGGAGAATTTCTACAAATTAACTAAGCTCAAGCAGCTACTCAGTGCTGGCATGGGGCCTAGAACACAAGCGTGTCTAATATCAACCTTTTCCATGCTGCTACTTGCAAAAGGAGATGGTCACTCAAAACCCACCAAGCTACCACATGGGTACAAAAGCCTTGCCCAGGACTGAAATGACACAACCTCCTTTGTGGGCAGGTTTTGAGTTGGTATAAACACAGTGAATTTCAGTGTTGTGTCCTGGGGCCCTTTGGAAGACAGAAATCCCAAAGGAGGTAAAATGTGAACTGGAGCAGACGCTTAGACCAAGAGCAAGCCTGGGCCCGGGGCCACCAGGCTGCCGGAGCTGGTCCCCCAGGGCTGATGATGGAGGAGGGGCTTGCAGAGCCCCTGCAGCTGTGATGTGGCCGGCACTGGGACTGAGACAAGCCTGGGATGTCTGGTGCAGACTTCATGTCTGTACCTCCTCCTGCCCCGCTTGGGCCAGGCCAGAGGCAGAAGACCCTGTTGCCTTTCCCTGGCCTCTCCAGCATCTGGGAGCAAGAGGGAGACAGTGCTGTGTACAGCTCAAGAGTGATTTAAACACTCCTCCAGCTCAAAGGGGAATCTTGGATTTCATTAATTAATACATCAATAGAAGCCAATGGAGAAAAACATGTCTTGTTATCTGGCTTCTCAGATGCTAGACATGGGCTCATTAGCCTTAAGCATATCAGCCCGATAACACTATTTATTCCATACAGAATAATGATCTACTTTAGGGGAACACTGCAGTGAACCGAAAGGCCGAGAACATCCATTATCACTGCTCCCGCACACCCGGGCATTATTGCCATCTGCCATAAAAACGGAAAACACGGGGTGCCTGGGCACTGGGTGCCAGCCTGCTCCACCACCCTGCACACCTCACCAATGCACCACCCCTCACAATACAGCTACAGAGGTGCCCAGTCACCCTCACATCAGAGATGGGCATAGGTAACCCGGCTGAAGTCATACTTACTAAGAGACAGAGTTGGGATTCAAATCTGGGTCAGACAAACAAAAGAATCCGAGTTATTTCCACAGTATCATGCTTCCATGCAGATACACACAGGGAGATACACACACTTCCATGCAGATACACACACTCTATCAGCACAAACTCCCACCTGATAGAGAGGGGAAGCCAATGTAAGAAAGCAAGAAGAAGGTGATCAACCCACATGAACTTGTCACTGACCATTGTCCAATAAGGGTAAACAATTTAACCGATTGTACCATTGTTATTCCTGTTTTCAATGACATAATCTCTCTGATGACAGTGTGTTCAGTAGGGGCCATTAGAATTACAATGCAGTTCTGAATCAGTCAGCCTTGAAAGCCAATACACAAAAATAAGCATCACTTCTTGTTGTGTTAGGCTCACGCAAGGCCATTTTGAGATGCTGAGTGCTCCTGGTAGAGAAAGCAGCCATCAGTTAAACAATGACCATATTCATGGGCAAGGAGATTTAGTAAACCACGCCGACTAACAGCCAGTGGGCAGGATTCAGTGCCCCATGTCTCCAGGTCCGCAATTCTGGGATCTGAAATGTGGGACCAGACAACTGCAGGGCAGGGGACGTCTAGGAAGATCTGCCTCTGTCTTGCTAAAAGCTTCATCCTTCTCCTGCCCTTTCTGATTTTGGAAACCCCAAAGAAACTCCGAATTCACAAAACTACACAGACCACGGGGTCCAGTTATCCATCTCTCAATCAATTGGGTCAACCCACAGCAGGAACTCATCGACTCCTCCTTCACCGGGCACTCCTAGGATGCACAGGGAAAATGATTCAAGAGCCTGGTCCCCAAGGCCCTTTCAGTGCAGGAGGCCAGGTGAGAGCTGAGCCCATCTATCATCACGTGCTGAGCCAGCCACGCTGCTAGGATCACACAGAACATGAAAGTTTAGAGGAGGAGAGCCCACTGGGGCCTACAGGAGACACTAGGGGCTTCTGGGAAAAGGGAGGGACCTAAACCCAATCTTGAGGGACTGCTAGGAAGAAGCAGCATAGACAAGAAAGAGCTGCTTGGGCAGTGACTTTGAGGATACTGAACTGACCACATGCAATGGTATAAATCAGGTCAGCCAAGGGAGGTGGGCAATGAGGGCTAAGTAGTTGGAGGGGCACCTGCTAAGGGGGTCAGTTGTCACATCTTGGGCAGTGAGGAGCCATCTCTAGAGCAGGCCTGGAACCACCTGCCACAAACACACACATCTCCCACAGCCAACAATGGCCTTGTTATAAAAAGGAAGAAAAAGGCATTCCAAGGAAAGGGGTGTGTTTCCATCTTGGTAATGGGACATTCATGGTAGTGGCAAGTGGGATAGGTCAGTTCTGTGCAGGAAACCGGGAGTTGTTTGGGCATCATTAAAAGCACTATATACTACCCCATGAATTACCCAGCAAAGGCACAAACACCACTTCCCCTCTCATGACAGCCCAAGGAAAATGTGTGATGCTTCATCACAGCAGCACTGCGGTTTCACACTGCCCACAGCCCACTGCTCACACTTCTGACAATAAAAGGAGTGCAAACAAAGCCCCCTTCTACACAGGCAGTAGCTCTGCGAGGAGGGAGAACTGGCTAGAGGAGTCATTAGAAATAATATTTTTTTTCAAATTAATAAAATGCAACCGTCCACACTCAAGACCAACAGCTTGTAAAATTGGATTTCTAAAAGACGAAGGGGAAACGAGGCCAGCACTGGTCAGAAGTGGACAAACAGAGAATTCAGGAAGGAGAATTCAGCTACTTCAGCCCAGGAGACATTTGTGGGTGTCGGTCACTCTGGCCCTAACGTGGTCACTCTGTTTGGGATGACAGTCTCTAAATCCCACCAACTGGAAGGTGCTGAGTGACAAGAGAGAGAAAAAAAGGTGCTTCTTTCCGTTAGTCCTTTGGGGCTATATCAGAGGATAGTGGGAAGCCTGAGGTCCCAAGCCAGGGAAATCCACAGCACAAGTACCATCTTTGAGATGTGGCTGCTGAAAAACACTATTTCTCTATCTCCGCCAAGAGACTGAGCAGGAAGGAACTCTGGGTAAATATCCATTACAGAGAAGACTCTTAAAATACTAAGGCAAAGGTCCAGACGCAGTGGCTCACGCCTATAATCCCAGCACTTTGGGAGGCCGAGGCAAGTGGATCACCTGTGGTCAGGAGTTTGAGACCAGCCTGGACAACATGGTAAAACCCCGTCTCTACTAAAAATACAAAAATTAACCAGGCATGGTGGTGGGCACCTGTAATCCCAGCTTCTAGGGGGGCTGAGGCAGGAGAATCACTTGAACCTGAGAGGCAGAGGGTGCAGTGAGCTGAGATCTCACCATTGCACTCTAGCCTGAGCAACAAGAGTGAAACTCCATCTCAAAATAAATAAATTAATTAATTAAAAATACTAAGGCAAGAATAGACAAGGTCATAGTCCTTATTTCCATGCCTGATCTGATGTTGCTTGGGAGCATTAGGGTAGAGCCCATGAATGACATGCTCCCACCATAGCCCCAGCACTGGGCCTCCCATATGGTTAAGTGCTCCATAAACATCTGTTGAATCAGTGAACGTGGTCAGCTACAGAGACATTACTGAGCAACCCCCAGGCCTGCCTACAGTGCTCCCTGGGTCAAAGTTATGGCTGCACCCCTCTACCAGGAGCCTTCAGCATCTCAAAAGTCTCAGCATCTCACTGGTCTGGCTCACTCAGACCAGCGAGCCTCACCCTGCAGTGTTGGTTATCATGCTCTGAAGAGTCAAATCCCTAGGTTCTGTCCTATTCAAACCACAGGATTTTATTAGAGGAGCAACTCTTTAACAAAAGTTAGATGCCTCAGTGTTATGGGTGGGTTATAGGTTTCCTGCAACAGAAGAGACTGGAGCTCCCACATGTGCTCAGCATCATCCTGTGAGAGCAGGGCCTCTTTTTACAGCTGCAACACTCGGGTGGGTGATATGTGCTTGGTAACTGACACCACTAGCCAGGCAGATCGACCCAATCCAAGCGACCAGTGGGACACTCCCCACCATGTGACCTCATGTTCCACAGATGCCCAACAGTCACCTCATCTTCCGTGTCATGCCCAGTTTCCTGGAGGAGCCCACCTGTTTATTCCTCCTGTTCCTTCCCCATCCTTTTCCTCCTGCTTCCACTCAACCCAGCCCTGCTGATCTTGTGCAGCTGCGTGGCCTGGTCTTCCACCCCACTGAGCCTATTCTCGAAGGTTCACCCACGGCTTCACCTGCACAAGCCCATTGGTGTCCTGGGCATCTCTGCTACTTTCGGCCCTATGGGCACCCCCGACTCTCTCCTCCTCCTCACATTGTGAGGCCCGGCTTCTCCCAATCTCTTCCTTACTTCTCCAACCACCCCACGAACTGCCAAGGCAGCTTCCCTCCCCACTTGCCAAACTAAATTCCCTCATGATCTCTCCTTGGCCTTCTTTTCACTTTCCCATCTATCCCTCTTGTTCCTCCAAAGAGTATCAATCCAAGCTCCCCAAGATCAGGGATATGTCCTCTCCGCTGTGTGCCCCTTAGCACCAAGCAAACATGGCACGCCACAGACACTTGGTGCATACTCGGTGATTTAAGCCATTCCATGGATGCAAAGTGAATGAGCCCACTGCAGGAGTCAATGGTTTTTTTCGTTTGTTTGTTTTTTCCTGCTACAGATGTTGAACCATTTGCTTTCAAAGGTGGTTGCTCTGCACACAGCTGAGGAGGTAGAGACTGTGTACATTAGTATGGACCGAGGGCTTGTGCCTTGCACCCCAAATTCATATGTTGAAACCTAATCTCCAGTAGGGTGGTATTTGGAGGAGGGGCTCTTAGGAGATGGTGAGGTCATAAGGACAGAGCCCTCATGAATGGGATTAGTGCCCTTATAAAAAGGGACCCCAGAGAGATCTCTTCTCCTTCTGACATTTGAAGACACAGCACAAAGATGGCACTCTAGGAATCAGAAAAGAGAGCCCTTGGTTTCCCTAGCCTCCAGAGCTGTGGGAAATGAATGTCTGTTGTTTATAAGCTACCCCGATCACGGTGCTTTGTTACAGCAGCCGAACTGACTCAGACACGCTTGGCCCCCTGCTCGGCAAGGCTGAGGCAGAGCCGGCTCCACTGCGGAGTTTAGAATATTCCCGCAGAGAACTCTCGCACAGAGAGACTCCACCGTCCTGGCCCAGGTCTATTCTTAGCTGTGCTCACAGCCGGTTCTGGGGAGAAGGCTGGTTGTCGTTAAGCGCTCAGCAGCGCCTGGCTTTCTCCATCCAATCTTTGGTGAAGCCTTCTGTTTCCGCCTTCAGGTATTCGATTCATCCCTGTCCTCATAGCAGGATGGGTGGGGAGGGGGGAAGGAGCCATCTGGAAGGGGTGCCCAGTCCTTTCCTCTTTCAGCTCTAGCTCCTCCATGTTCCCCACTCCCACCCCGGTTATCTAGGCCTTTATGTTATTTTTATAGAACTCGGCTCAGAACGCAGCCTGCCATGGTCTTACTCCATCCCGGAGGGTACTGCTGCCCTCTGGGTGACGCCTCCTTCATTCATTGCTGAAGTTCCCTTAGGCTCCAGGTAGGATCGTGCATGGATACCGGCCACAAGGAGGATGTTCTGGGAGGAGGCAGCCAGCCCTGACTGCCGCATCTGGACAGAGAGGCCTTCCGTGCTTCCCCCTAACTCCTGTGGCCCTGCCAGGAACAATCCCATTGAGACATGGCCCTCCCTGACTCGGACTCCACCTTGGGAAGGAGCCACAGCCTCCTTCTCTGTCAGTCCCTATTCCTGGAACTGGCCTCAGCCCAATGGAGATGGTGGAATGTGCATGGTTTGCTTTCAGGCTCTTCTTCTCTCTTCATAATTTCACTCATTCATTCATTCATTCAACATTTATTCATATATTTCTTTAGCTCCTATCTTAGTTTGGGTTCCCACAAAAAGCAGGCACTTGGTGAGACAAGGACATGGGTGCAGATTGTTCATTTAAGAGATGATCCCAGGAAACAGAAATGAGAGAGTGGGGACATGAGATAGGGAAGGGGGGACATTGATCCTGAGTGCATTTATGGGCAGGTCACCACCATGGACAACTGGAGCTCCATCCTGCAAATGCCCCCTGAGAAAGCAGAGCAAATGCCAGTCTCGGGGTGTGTACACGCTGATGCTGTCTCCCATTGCCTGAATGTTGCCCTGGGTGCATTAATCTCCAGCACGATCAGGCTTCCTTGCAAGGAGCTGAGGAAGCTCCCATGGTTCTTCATGTGAGAGAAGCTGTCAGTGGCTAGGAACTGTCCGGTGAAGCCACAGATGGGTTCAGACTGAGCTCAGGAACGTGGATCAGGGCATTGAGAGCATCCACTATGGCCCGATCGTGGTCACTTTGCAGACATTGATGGAATGCACAGGTGCCAGGCGCTGTGTTGAGGCCATGGGGATGCCCATGTTGGCTTTGAATAAGCATGCCCTCCAGGAGCCAACTATATTTTTAATGGATTGAGTGGTTTCTTTCCAGAAACTTCATAGGGGAAATTGTAGTCCTGTTAAACTAAAATTCAGGAAGGCTGGGTTTGAAACTGGTTCTGTGGACATCACTCTACCTTTGCACTGATTTATTTGTCAACATGGAACATAAAGCATACAAGAAGCTCCCATCATGGGTCACCATGGATCCAGAAATGAGCCAAGGCCGCTGCCTTCAAATGACCCACTCCAGTCGAGGAGTAGAAAAACACAACCAGCCCTGACATGCTACAGGGAGTTCCACACTCTTACCCAGAGAGAGGTGCTTTGGGCTTACGAAGAGGAAAATAATTATTGACCAGGGATGGGTACAGAAGTCTTACTGAGGAGATGATGCCAATTTTATACCAGGAACAGACAGTAATCATCAACTGTCTCAGAAGCTTCCTTCTTTCTGTGGGTTGCAATGTTAATTTTCATTTGAAAGTCCTTTTGGGTAGAGCATGATTTAGTTCACCACAAGACACTCTAGCTTCTTTCAGTGACAGAATCTGTCAGTCCCACCCTGATCTGCATGACAATAAAAAATATTTAGGAAACACAGTGGGACCACCCTGTGCATAGCTGCCTATAGAAGCTTTATCCCTCAACCTCTGGCTTCGTCCCTTTGGACGGCTGTCACAGAGTACCATAGCCTGGGGGCTTATAAATAACAGAAATGTATTTCTTACCCTTCTGGAGGCTGGAAGTCTGAGATCAGGGTGCCAGCCCGGTCAGTCCTGGTGAGGGTCTACTTCCTGCTTCACAAGTGGCTGTCTTCTCAATTTGTCTTCACTTGGTAGGAAAAAAGGGTGAGATAGCTGTCTGGGGTCTGTTTTATAAGGGCACCAATCCCATGCATGAGGGGTCCACCTTCATGACCTACTCGCCCCCAGAGGCCCTGCCTCTTACCATCACATTGCGGGTGAGGACAGTGTATAAACTTGAGGTCAGGGAACACAGACATTCTGTCCACACATCCCCGCATTCTGGGCTTCAGGTTCCAGGCTTCCTGGTCTGCTTGCTGGATGCAGAAGCCACCAGGGACCTTTGGATTTCTGGTCCGGAGCACATTGACTCTTCCTTCTGGAACCTTCTCAGGTACTCTCTCTCTCTCATCCCCTCACATCCAAATCCTATTCTTCATGCAGGGCCCATTACCTCACCCATAATACTTTCCTTGCAAGGGGTTGCTCTTTTTAAGTGTTCCATTCCCACTACTCTTATGCGCAATCTCACCAACACTGATGCATGTGATGGGATCATGAGAGTGGATTTCAGATGCAGATGGACAGGCCATTAAGGAGCAATCTGTGGAAGGAGACTCATCCCAGAATTCAGGGCTTCGCATTGCATGCGTTACTGTAGCTCTTTCTTTCTTTCTTTCTTTCTTTCTTTCTTTCTTTCTTTCTTTCTTTCTTTCTTCTTTCTTTCTTTCTTTCTTTCTTTCTTTCTTTCTTTCTTTCTTTCTTTCTCTTTCTTTCTTTTTGAGACAGAGTCTCACTCTGTCACCCAGGCTGGAGTGCAGTGGTGCCATCTCAGCTCACTACAACCTCTGCCTTCTGGATTCAAGTGATTCTCATTCTCATGCCCCCACCTCCCGAGTAGCTAGCATTACAGGCATGTGCCACCACACCCTGCTAATTTTTGTATTTTTGTAGAGATGGGGTTTCGCCCTGCTGGCCAGGCTGGTCTCGAACTCCTGACCTCAGGTGATCTGCCCACCTCGGCCTCCCAAAATGCTGGGATTACAGGTATGAGCCACGGTGCCTGGCCAAAGTTACTGCAGCATTTCTGACTTGAGTCCTTCCTGAGGTCATCAAGCAGTCGTGAGTTTCCTGAGAGCAGGGCCCATGCATTGCTCCTGTTGTACCACCAATGCCCTGCACACGACCCCGGAACTAGCGCATGGTCATTAAATGTTGAGTGAACAAAAGCTTCTCTCCAGATATGCGACAACTGATCAACAACCACAAGCACTATTCCCATGCTCAGCCTGACCATGGGGGTCACGGGAGCACATTCTGGAATCAATGAATTCTTTCCTCTGGGATTACAAGCCTACTTCAGTATTTATGGAACCACCACAACAATCTTTAGATATCATTTGGTGAATATTACATAGATAGCCTTTTTGATATAACAAGTGTGTTTATTTTCTATGTCTGGAAACTCAACATCTTGAGCTTTTCTGGGCTCTCAGCATTCTCTTCTGTGGAATGGGTTTGTCGGACATAATCGCCTCTCTTTCCTTTCCGCACTCCCATAAAATAAGTCCAAAGGTAAAACATGGCTTGTTGATGGCCTGAACTGGGACATTAGTCTTGCTGCCAAACATTTTCAAGGGAAACAAAATATTTTAAATGTCTGGTGCCACACAGCAGCATTCCTCACTCCCCCTCCGGAGAGGCAGACAATGAATGTAAGGCAGGGTGTGGGTCAGGCCATCGTCATGGCTAACAAATGCTCTTACACTGCCTCATCTGTCTCCTGGCTCCTGCCTCCGCCTGGCCAGACATCGACACATTCCCATTCTCTCCTCAGGTTAGGAGGACCTAAGTGCTGGGGGAATAGGTCTTTGGAGAAGGAAATGATTCACGCCCCAGCAGAGCAGGCTCCCAGCCACCTGCTCCCACCACCCTCCAGGCCCTGGGGGCACAGAGGCATGACCGAGAGGGGCTCAAGTCTCCCTGGGCGGATCTATTACATGCATTAAAATAATTTACGCTTGGCCCTATAAAGCGTTTAATTTGTCGTGCCATCATCCATTCCAGAAGCGTTCCTCTTCATCATGAATTATTTTTGAAGTATTTATGTGGACCTCACCGAAAATCACCCCAGTCAGCAAACTAAGAAATGGCAAGGCATTAAGAGGAAGCATTGACCCCAGGCTCGCAGGCTGGAGGGTGGCCAGGGTCAATGGGGTGGGAGAGGGACCTGGGGTGGCTGCAGCAGACCCTGGCCAAGCCGCTGGCTCTGTTATCCCTGCCCACAGCTGGGCATGGGCAGGGTGCACAAGGTTTTTTAAACATTAACGATTGTGTGGGGGCATTTCCGATTGGAAAGCACTTTTCCATGGTCTTACTTGCTGCCCGCAGTAAGCCTGTGCTGCAGATGCTCACAGCTTCTCTTACAGATGAGGAAACTGAAGTGCAGAGAGAAGGAGGGATGTGCCTCGTAGAGTAGATTTGGACTGGATCCAAGTTTCCCATTTGCAGCCACAAGTCCCCCTGTAGGGAGCTGGTCTTAGACAATCCTGGCGCGAAGTGGGCCGTCAGTCTAGCTTTGCCAGGCCTTCCCTCCACATGCAGACATAGCCCATACTAAAGGCAAACGGGACCACGCCCAAGTTCTCCAAAACACTGCCGGTCTGCTGTGGAGTCTAGTCAATATTACTCTTTGTTGGGGGTCACTTTTCTGAAGACTGTAGAAGGAGCTCTTTTTTTTTTTTTTTTTTTTTTTGAAACAGAGTCTCTGTCTGTTGCCCAGGTTGGAGTGCAGTGGCGCAATCTCGGCTCACTGCTACCTCTGCCTCCCGGGTTCAAGCTATTCTCCTGCCTCAGCCTCCTGAGTAGCTGGGACTACAGGTGAACGCCGCCATGCCCGGCTAACTTTTTGTATTTTAGGAGAGATGGGGTTTCACCATATTGCCCAGGCTGGTCGTGAACTCCTGAGCTCAAGCAATCTGCCCGTCTCAGCCTCCCGAAGTGCTGGGATTACAGGCGAGCCACCGTGCCTGGCCCATTTTTTTTTTTTAAGCTAACAACATTCCCATAAAAATCTAGTGATTATTATCAAAGAAAATTGTGCTGGGAATTTTTATTTATTCAATATCTATTTATTTGAGGTCCTACGTGCTGTAATAGACACTGTTTGTAACACAGTTGTTACAAACAACCTCCAGCTGAGGGCCCTGCTCTCAGGGAGCTTACATTCTCATAAGGAAGGTAGACCATGAGCATTTAAAGAAACGGGTAAGCAAGGTATTTCCAGAGAGCGATTACTACCATAAAGAAGAAAGAAATTGGGTACCTAGAGGGGAAGAGAAAAAGGTGGTTGGAGAGATTGGCAAGGCCAGAGCACGTAGGGCCTCTGATGCAGGCCATAAAAAGAATGACAGGCCAGGCACAGTGGCTCATGCCTGTAATCCCAGCACTTTGGGAGGCCGAAGCAGGTGGATTGCTTGAGCCCAGGAGTTCGAGACCAGCGTGGGCAACATGGTGAAGCCCCTTCTCTAAAAAACTACAAAAAACCAAAAAGAATTAGCCGAGTGTGGTGGCACGCACCTGTAGTCCCAGTTACTCAGGATGCTGAAGTGGAAGGATGACTTGAGCCCAGGAGGTGGAGGTTGCAGTGAGCCAAGATCTACCACTGCCCTCCAGCCTGGGTGAGAGAACATGGCCCTGTTTCAAAAAACAAAACAAAACAGAAAAGGAATGCCATTCTGATACATGCTACCAAGTGGCTGGACCACAAAAACATGATGTTGAGTGAAAGAAGCCAGACACAGAAGGTCACATAATGTAGGATGCCACATATATAAAATATCCAGAATCAGTAAATCTGTACAGACAGAAAGCTGGGTGGTGGCTGCCAGGGGCTGGGGAGAAGTGGGGAATGGGGAATAACTGCTGAACGGGTTTGGGGTTTTCTTTTCTTTTCAAATATTTTTCTGAGACAGAGTCTCACTCTGTCACCCAGGCTGGAGTGCAGTGATGTGATCTCTGCAACCTCTGCCTCCAGGGTTCAAGCGATTCTCCTGCCTCAGCCTCTTGAGTATCTGGGATTAGAGGTGCCCACCACAACGCCCAGCTAAGTTTTTTATATTTTTAAAAAAGACGGGGTTTCACCATGTTGGTCAGGCTGGTTTTAAACTCCTGACCTCAAGTGATCCGCCTGACTCGGCCTCCCAAACTGCTGGGATTACAGGCGTGAGCCACCGCACCTGGCCTGGGGTTTTCTTTTGGGGTAATGAAAATAGGAACTTAAAATGTACTAAATGCCACTGAATTGTACGCTTTAAAATAGTTAATTTTATGTTATGTGAATTTCAGCTTAATTAATTTAAAAAAACCCCTGATATTCCAATAACTCGTGGCCACGTGGACTCTTCTGTGTCATTTCCAGCCCAATGGCCTCTTTTCCAAAGCCCTGTGGGGCCCCTTGCTTGACCACCTCTAAAGCCCAGACCTCCCACTCCCCTCTTGGTTCAGGGCTCTCTTTTGGAACAAGGCTTCGGGGCATCTGCTGGCAGCCAGCAAGTGCTTCTCAGAGCTCAGCACTAAGGGCCTTCTTTGAGCATTAATTGACCCCCACTTTCTAAAGCTCTGTCTGCTCTGGAATCGCCTCATTTGTTGAATTCTGCTGTGACTGGGCAGGGGGTACAAGAGGACACAGGGACCCTCCTCTCCTGTCCTCTCCACGTCCCCAGTACCCAGCACAGTACCTGGCATGACTCAAGCACAAAAGATTGCCCAGCTCCTCCCAGCGGTGCCTCCACCTCACGCCCCAGTGCTGCCGGGCCCAATTTCTGATAAAGGCAGTGATCCTGGGGAGGAAATGGGCAGCGATTTGGGGAGGAAAACAGTTAAGTGTTAATAATTTAAAAGATAAAGAGGCTCTGATCCTTGTCCGAGTAATGCAGTGAACAGCAGGCGCCGCGCAGGACCCACGCGCCCTCGGCGGTGGCCCAGGCCACAGCGCGCCCCATACGGGCCTAGGCGTCCCCTTCCTCGCCAAAAGACGAGTCCTTAGGGACGAGCTGGCTCAGGGCGTTCTCCCTTTGCGGCCAAAGCTGTTTTTCGCTTTGATCCCTTGGAGCCAACGGGCTGGTCCAGAGCCGGAGGCCGCAGCGGGTGCGCGCCCGAGGACACCCGCCCCCACCCGCGACGACACGCAGGCCCCGGGCGCCCCCGCCTGGCGCCGCGCCCTGCTCTGCTCCTGGCCCGGGCGCACCTCTCCAGGCGCGCAGCCAAGCGCGGGATCACGGAGCTGACAGTGAGCCGCCCCACCAGTCCGCACGGGCTCCAAGAGGAAGGAAACACAAAATGAAAATGAAACCCTACACAACAGAGAGCTTCCACGGTAGGAGAGTTTGCTGTTTAGGGGTCTCGATGGCTCCCCTCGGCTCCAGCTGGAGAGAAGCAAGCACAGTTGAATACCAGTGCCTGTCTCCCCTAGGCTTTCCTGAACCCCAGGAGAACAGTCCATCCAGCCGGGTGCAGCCCATAGGGACCCGCAGTTACTTTTATTGATTTTCTGGTATATGATTGCCAAAAATGGAGGTGTGGTGCGCAGGAAAAAGAAGACAAGCAAGGCAGAAAACCCAAGGGAAACAAACTTCCCCAACAAAAGCGGGCACCCAACTTAGACACTCCCAGCTCTGTCTGGAATTCTTCTTGCCCTTACAAAATCTATTTCTTTAAAGTAGAACCTTTTGGCCAAAACCCTCGGTTTCTTCCAAACCATTTAACTGAACCTGCAACCCCAAAATCACTTTGTAAACAAAGAAAAAGGTAGGGGCTGCCTCAAGGTATGATGAACAATTTTTAGGGGCTTCTGGTTTCACTTTCTCAGTGTGCATTCATGATTTTTTTTTTTTAATGTGACCTCTAACCCTCAACTTTGTCATCCCTCTGTCTGGCTTTTCTGGGAGCAGCCGGGAGGTTGACACATGTTAGACAAATCACAGTAGCCAACTTCCTGTCCCAGCCCAGTTTCTACCGGGAAGCCCTCCCTCCACCTCTCCAGGGCACCAGGTAACTGGATTGATAGAGCCTCCTTCACAGCCTCTCCCAGCGAACTTCTCATAACCCAACGCATAAATAATCACATGTTTTATAAATAGCTGTGGACAAGAGGCTGTAAAACAATGAAGATATATTTGTGCCTTTATGTCCTAGGAATATTTTCTAAAACGACTGTTTTATTTGGTGTGGGTTGAATGGGGGCGTGTGTATACATAACAAGCCCCAAAGTTTTCCCCTGCCCCCCCCCCCCCCGCTCAGGTCAGACTGGCACTATAGTTAGCAAATTGATAAGGTTCCACGGCCAAGCTTTATTCGTTCTGACACGAGCCTATGACACTTTATAAAAAGAAGTAATCCAGGACAATCTCTAGGTAATTAACACCTAGATAAACAAACATAAATTTCTATATTGCATTTATTTGGACTACCACTCAAATATGCGTGAACCATGCTTTTTTAATTAAAAGATAAATCCATGTGACACTTAGCCTCAAACTTAATTATTCAGCACAGTATAATAAAAAATAGAGCCCATTAAATGTGTCTTGCACTGTATTTCTGTATTAACAGCAAAACAGTTTGGTCTGGGATCATTTAAATTTTCCCCCTCCTCTTTGCTTGTGATTTCCCTGTTCTCATAAGCCCTTCCTCTCCCTCCCGGTCTCCCTCCCCCACCCCAACTCTCTCTTTTCTCTTAGCACCAACAGGTGAAGAGATTAAAACTCTACACAAGCTTCTACATGGAATGCTCAGCTGGGTGACATTTTTAATATTGTATTACACCATGAATTTTTCTCCTTCCCTATGGAAACATACCTCCAGTTTGGTGGAACGTGCCCAGCCCTTCTATCTTGAAATGAAGATCACAATATTTAATACTAATTTCCTTGGGATTGTGCTTACAATACACTAGGTGAGGTTTTCGTAATATAGTGTTACAATACAGATGTTAAACAGAGAGGGGGAAGTGCGCAAATCCCAAACTACAGGAGACAGCAGGGTTATCGTCTTTATAAAAGTTTCAGCACAAAAGAGCATCTTAATGCCAGATATCGGCAGCTCAGAAGCTTCTAGCTGCTAGGAAGAGAAATTCATATTTGAGCCATTTCCCACCTGGGTAAGAAGCAGGAACAAAGATTCATTCAGTCACTCAATGAGAATGGATAAAATAATGACCACGTGCCAGGTGCCACGCTAAGTATTTCTGGGTACCGTGTCACTTTCATCTTTGTGGTAAAGATGCTGTGGCAGGGAAGCTTTGAATCCGAGTCTCCCAGTGCCAAAGCCCATACTATGGGCCCCCTGGAGCCATGGCTTCCCCTTCACACCGGGCCTCACACTGGCCTCCTAGCTCAGGGACAGCCATAACCTTGGCTTGGCCAAAACAAGACATGTGCTTTTAAAGAAAGCCGGCTTAGACCTAGGGGGAATATTTGTGTTTGTCCAGGACTACCCTGGTTTTAGCACTACAAGTACTATGTCCTGGGAAACCCGTCAGTCCCAGGGAAACCAGGATGGTTGATCACCCTCTAGAAACACTTCCAGCAAACTATGCTGCTTCAGGGTGGCCACGCCCATGGACAGAGCCATAGAGACCCTGAATTGGCTCCAGGACACTTTCACCCACTCCTTCCCAAGGGCATGAGGCATAGGGATGTGAGAGGTAATGTGCTGAAGAAGTCATGTGGCTCACTATGTTGGCCCTTGGCGATGAGGATGAGAAAGCCATGGTCTGCAGCAGGCATTGCCATTTCCGTGTCCTCGTGGGTTTCCAGACACTGTCACTTTTGAGAACTGTCCTTTGAATATGGCAGTGTCTAGCTTGTTCTCTCCATAGCTGTTACATGTACTATCTCATTTAACCTCAGAAAGAGTCTTTGCTGTTGGCACTGCGACGTTCCACTTTATAGAGGAGCAGCTGATTTAGGGAAATGGAATGATCTAGCAGGGCCACACAGCTCCTGAGAGGCCAAGACAGGACTTGAGAGTCCTGTCTGCACTGAACGTTGGCTTTGCACTGCTTCCATTGCCTGGCCCTCCCTCCTCCATCCCTCAGCAAATCATCAGCTTCCATCACACGGGGAATTACTGTTCTCCTTGAATCTCCTCTTCCAGATAGTTTATATTTATTTGTGTGATTATGAAATCAAAATCTGTTTTCCCCTTAAGACAGTGATCTCTAGACATGATCCCTAACTTACCAGTATATCTCTCTCTGGCCCGTACCCCAATGCCTAGAACACAGTAGGTCTTCTGTAAATATGTGTTAAACAAGTGAGTGGAATAACATCTACCACTGAGACTAATCTTTTTCCCATTGCATCCGTCCCCTTTCCCCAGCCACCTTGCTACTACCCCTGTGAGTGACAAGAGAGTTGTTAATACTCAGATTTTTCAAATGAGGAAATTAGAAAACAGCAGTTGAAGATCTTTGTCTAGGGTCATCTTTTCTGAAGGGGATGGACGTGGGGAATCCCAGCCACCTGACCATGAGGGGACCTTTACAAAGCATGGGGATTTTATCAAGGTCCAGCTTTTTGTGCATGTGACATTAATCTTAAATTCATCCATAATTCATTATGCCACAATGATCACAATACCTAGCATTTGTAGAGTACTTCACGAAATGTGCATATGATTTCCCTATGTACAGCACTTAATTGTCATAATTTTACAGATACTATCAATGAGCTGAGAAGAGTTAAATTGTTCAAGATTGGCTTACACCTATAATCCCAGCACTTTGGGAGGCAGAGGCAGGAGGATCCTTTGAGCACAGGATTTCAAGACCAGAGTGGGCAACATAGCAAGACCTCATCTCGATAAAAATTTTAAAACTAACTGGGCGTGGTGGCATGCACCTGTGGTCCCAGCTACTCAGGAGGCTGAGGCGAAAGGATTGGTTAAGCCTTAGAGTTCAAGGCTTCAGAGGGCTGTGATGGTGCGACAGCACTCCAGCCTGGGTGACAGAGTGAGACACTTTCTCAAAAAAAAAAATTGTTCAAGACCATCATGCATCCAGTAAGTAATAAAGCTAGGGTTCAAATTTAAGCCATTACACCCCAAATTTTATATTATTTGTACTATACTAATCTGTCAATTATCTATGGCTGTTTGAGAACTCAGCAATGTACTGATGGAAATATATATTGTTACCTCTTAAAAATGCCTCCTACTCACAGTTTTATTTTTTGTAAGAGCTTAATTGAGATATAATTCACATACTATAAAATTCACTCTTTTAAAGTGCACGATTTAGTGTTTTTTAGCATATACACCAAGTGACACCAAGGACAACCACCATAACTATCTAATTTTAGGACACTTTTACCACCTCAAAAAGAAACCTCATACTCATTAGCTGTCACTGTTCATTCTCTCCTCCCCCTGGTCCCTGGTAAGCACTAATCCACTTCTGTCTCTGTGGATTTGACTATTCTAGACATTTCATGTAAATGGAATTTTATCATATGCAACCTTTTGTAATTGGCTTCTCTGACTGTTTTCTAGGTTCATCCATGTTGTACCACATCTCAGGTTCTTTTCTATGGCAGAATAATATTCCATTCTTTGGCAGTACCACATTCTGTTCATTCATTCATACGTGGTTTTTAAAAATAAATTTTGAGCCAACAGGGAAAAACTGGAAGACTTAATGCAAAATCCAGGTGTCCAGTACACCTTGAAAACTCAGAAAATTTAATGTCACCTTCCTCTTGGCAATGATGTGCAGTTACTGAGATCTCACGGCACCCCCTCCCATCAGAGTGGCGTGCTGTGCAACCCACTTAAGCCCTGATTGTTCCAACTCTCCTCTCGCCACTGTGGCGTCTTGTGTGGCTCTGGTGGGTTTGAGCTGCATCATGGATGTGGTGTGGGTAGATGTTAGAATTCCTAACTCAACCTTCTGCATTCCAGTCTTCTCTCCCTCGTGGGTTTACTTCCTGACCTCCTCACTACAACCCCTTAACTCACCTCTGATATTCATAACAGCAGACAGTCAGAACTGACGATGATTCCATTTAAGTCATCTGCTCCCACCCAAGGACACACAGTCTCACACCCTGAAAGAAACATGGTAAACAGACAAATTTCTATACAATTTGGCAGGTGTCTTTGCTTGTGACATTTCAGTGGGCCCTCCATATTCCAGAACTATCTGGATATAGAATATGCACTATCCTAGCTTGTTTTGAGACCAAAATAAAACAACAAAACAAATCAAAAAGAAGCTCTTCACATCCTGGGTTGAGCACACGCTTCAAACCGTCTCAACTCTGTGTCGGAGCTCTGCGTTCACAGTAGCCCCTGCTACCAGACACTTTGTCATCCTTTGCTCTTTTCCTTTTCTTCTAGAGGAAGAATTCAGATTATCCTCCGATAATATGGACGTAAAAGACTCCCTTGCATTTAATGACTTAAAAAAAAAAAGACTTTCTACCAGTAAAGGGAAATAATAGATCCCAATGCTCTAAGTGCCTTATATAATTACTGTAATATGAAGAGCATTAGTATTTCCATAGACTTTACCTTACTGAACCACATGTCTGCAAACATTTAAAGAAGCATAGTTCACATATGCATGTGCACACACACACACACACACATCCCCACTCACACACTATGTATGCGGCATAGAGGTTGACTCAGCTTGAAAAAGCACAGGCCTGAGAGGACCATTAGTACTGCAGGACCCTACCGGGCTTTTTGTTCTGTTTTGTTTTGTGCGAGGCAGAGTCTCCCTCTGTCGCCCAGGCTGGAGTGCAATGGCACCATCTCGGCTAACTGCAACCTCCTCCTCCCAGGTTTGAGCGATCCTCCTGCTTCAGCCTCCCAAGTAGCTAGGACTACAGGCACGCACCACCATGCCCAGGTAATTTTTATTATTTTTAGTAGAGACAGTGTTTTACCATGTTGGCCAGGCTGGTCTCGAACTCCTGACCTCAGGTGATCCGCCCACCTCAGCCTCCCAAAGTGCTGGGATTACAGGCTTGACCCATGCCAATTTTGTGTCTTTTTAGTAGAGATGGGGTTTTGCCATATTGGCCAGGCTGGTCTTGAACTCCTGACCTTAGATGATCCACCTCCCAAAGGGCTGGAATTACAGGTGTGAGCCACCACGCCCTGCCCAGTACAGGGCTTTTTATACATGGAGTTTGACAACGTCTTGCCAAAGTCTGACAAACCTGCAAAAATATGTTTTACTCCTCCTAGTAAACATAAGCGAGTAGGAAAAGATGTGATTTTTTTTCCCAGAGGTAGAGGTTTTATTGCGTAAAACACTGGATAAAACTGGGCTGCTTCAAAGACATTTTATTCTAACAGCAGAAAGAAAACAGTCATTGCTGAAAAAACAACTTTTAATACTTTCTATACCAGAATAAAGTTCTGTCAACTGATGTATTATAATAATAAATAATGACCAAGAATAAACTTTAAATACAAAGTTTTCTACTTGTTACAAGCATAGCAACAAAATCCTCTACTCCTATTGATCTCAGATTTCCTCCAAGATAGATTTTTTTTTCTTTGCGTAGGAATGTAGACAGTATTATGACCAGCATCACAGACTACAGAAGTTACAGGGAAAAAACTTGACATGTTTAGATATGAGAACCTGATGACATTCAGAAACTGACGCTGCATCACTGTGGCTGTCACTTGTTTGTATTACAAGTTACAAATGTTCTGGAAAGAAGGCCTGTGTCAGAGGGGGAGGAAGGACAGCAGCACTGGACAAAATGGAATCAACACACACACCACAAAGAAGAGGGGATGTTCCCAGTGTCACAAACAGAATTATTGCCTGTCGCATCTGAGGATGCTGAAAAGACACAAAAAAATACTGAAAGAGCTCCCAAAGTGCTAGAAATGGAATGTGGCTCTCATTTTTTTCCCCACTTTTTTTTCCTCTTTTTTTTCTTTTTTTCTTTTTTTTTTCATCTTTTTTTTTCTTTTTTAATTTTTCTTTGCTAAGATACCAAAGGCAGAGCAAACACAGAAAGCAAGGGACTGGCACAGTCACCAAACACAGTAGTGCAGTCAAAATCCTAAAGCTTACTACAGTCGGAAAGTTTTCAATAACATTTCAGTCCTTTCTCTAGAATCATAGAAACAGTTGCATTAAGTTTATCAACTCGATTTAAGTAAGGCAGTGAGAACTATACTAGAAAAACAAGAAAGCAGCTTGCTCTATGCCAGATGGGTCCAAGTTGCACAGCGACCTCATTTACACTGAAACCTCGGTTAGATGACACCCTTTTGACAGCATATGCAAACCGGATTCCTTATTAGCCTGAGATTCTTTCTGGTCTCAGGATAGCACTAAGAATTTTATTTACATTGATTGCAGTTTAGTATTTTTGTAAACTGCTGTAGGCAGAGCTGAAGTTTTTAAGGCCCTGGGGTTTAATCTGTGCTCCCAGCCTGCAAGGAAATATTGACCTTTTTTTTTTTTTTTTAAGTCTGAATGATTTTGTTTTAGAAGAAGTTAATACTTTCATACTTCTCTACCACAAGCAACAGCACCAATTTCATGTCACTCAAAGGAAGTATGTTAAAAGGCTCAACTTTACACCATGCTAACAGATTCAAGAATAAACCTTTAACTAGTCTTCTTAAATCTTTTTTTTAATGAATTAAGTGTTTCATTACTGACACTCAAAATCTCCTGTGTGGTGCAGAACTTGATAAATTTGGAGTATCCAATCAGTAGAAAATCTAAAATCTACAAAAATATAGAACACATTTGTTTTACAAAAACAGACATTTTTAACTCAAACAGTTTTCATCATTAGAGATAGAGAGCACGATGTTTAGATTCATATTTTAATACAAGCTATTTCATAAGAGCTTGCTGGAGAAGAAAATCTTGCTTCATGTCTGTGACACTTATAAAAACCAACACATGAAAAAAAAATCCGATAATAAGGACCGGAGCAGCCTTCATTCAAGTAAAATTTTAAAAATCATAATAAAAAAATCTTTCTATTATTACCTAAATTTTAATTGCTCACCAGCATCTTCTATGGATGGGGTTAGCTAGTTTTTCTAACAACATTTTATATAACGTACCCTACTTTTTTTTAATAGCAACTTCCTTCTTCATCCAAAATTTTTTTTAAAAAAAGAAGAAAAGACCACCGAGAACAATTTGATCTAAAAAAAGGAATTACTCATCAAACCTGCAATGGACATTTGTCTGCAGACACTTCCTGATCATTGATTTCATTTGGCTGTGTATTTTGTAAAAATGCGCATTTAAGATCTCAATCCTCTGCAGTGCCGGTCAGCCCCGGCGCAGGCTGCGGGCCGTCTAAGGTTTCTCCAAGAGTGCAGTTACAACACCACGTGAATTGATTTTCTCTGCAGTGACCGCTCCAGTCTGACTGGCACCGCAGCTGCCTCCCGACACATCTCATTAGGGTTCTAGGCAAATGACAGCAGCTGGTGTCAGATTATAGAGGTGTTTTCAACAACGAAAACACAGCCCCTCCATCTTCAACGCAACACTAAATCGTTTAGATGGTATCGTTTTTCGGTTAAGAGCATTATTTTTGGACAAAGACGACTTTCGAGTTGGAAGGGCCCCCAGCTCTCTCCAGCTCGGAGGGCACCAAGAATTTTTGAAATCACTTTTCTCCCACCTGCATTGTTTTGGAAGTACTTGTTGCCGGGTAACAGTTTAGCAGCCATTTTCAAGGGCTGGGGAATTTTTTTTTTAATATATATATAGATATCTTTTAAAATTTTTTAAATGTTCTATACACTATTAGGGGGGTTGTACATGATTTTTTTCCCCTTGGAATGCAGTTAGCAAACTTTTACCAGATGCATAATGTTAAAACTGTGTAAAATACTATTGCAATATACAGGTTGGTCTGCTCAGTTGGTCTCCTCCTGGCCCTTGCCGCCCTGTTCCGTGAGGTCTGCAGAGCTCCCCGCCTTGACAGCTGTAGGCTCCTCGAAATTCCCAGAAGCCTCCGAGTCGACCCTGGAGCGCTTGAACCTGCGGTCGGGATACTGGCTGTTGTCAAAAGGCATGCGATGGACGCAGAGGACATGGGTCTTCAGGTTCCCCTTCTGAGAGGCACTGTAGGGACAGTAGCGGCACTGGAAAGGCCTGTGACCTGTGGGCAGAAAGAGTGGCCGGTCAGCACTGCTGCTCACACCTTCCTGGCCCCCAGGGCTCAAAGGATCATAATTGCAATCACCAGTATGTTCAATATTATTATTACTTTGCAAAAATCAGATAGTGAGGGTGAGAAAAGCAGCGGATACATCAGGCACATAAGCTAAGATTTAGAAGCTCTTCCCACCCTTAATATTTTTGTTATTGTTTTTAGAGATCAAGTCCCGTTCCTCATCTCAGGCTGGGAGTGCAGTGGTGCAATTATATATATCTCACTGCAGCCTCAAACTCCTGGGCTGAAGCCATCCTCCCGCCTTAGCGTCCAGAGTAGCTGGGGCTACAGGTACACCACAATGCCCAGCAATTTTGTTTGTTTGTTTTAGAGACAGGATCTCGCTATGTTGCCTAGGCTGGTCTCGAGCTCCTGCCTCAAGGGACCCTCCCTTTTCAACCTCTTAAGTAGCTGAGATTACAGGTGCAAGCCACCACACCAGGCTCTAGCTAGAGTTTTGAACCCAGGCTTTCTAGGTAATTGAAGATAAGTCTCCCCATATCTGAATTTTTTTCTATAAAGAGTTAAATAGTAAATAGTCCCAGATTTGCAGGCAAAGAGGCAAAATCCAAGATATTGTGTAGGTATTTAGAGAACAAGACAGGAAACAAATATTCCTCAACTTTTTATTGATGAAATTCAAAACTTTATTTATGGACACTGAAATTTAAATTTTATATAAATTTCACGTGGGATGAACTACTATTATTCTCATTTGAGTTTTTTTCCTAAACATTAAAAAAATGGAAAAACCATTCCTAGCTCACAGGCTATATAAAAACAAACAAATGCTGGGCATAGTGGCTCATGCCTGGAATCCCAACACTTTGGGAGGCTGAGGCAAGTCAGTCGTTTGCACCCAGGAGTTTGAGATCAGTCTGGGCAACATGGTGAGACTGTCTGTACAAAAAAAATTTAAAAATTAGCCAGGGACATGCCTGTGGTCCCAGCTACTCAGGAGGCTTAGGCAGGAGGATCACTTGAGCCAGGTGTTTGAGGCTGCAGTGAGCTATGATGGTACCAGTGCACTACAGCCTGGACAACAAGCAAGACCCTTTCACAAACACAAAGAACAAACAAACAAACAAAAAACCAGGCAATAGTTAGATTTTGTCCATGAGCTACACTTTGCTGACCCCAATTCTGCACAAAGACCATAAATCCTTCCATCTGGGAGTCTGACTCAGGCCTCAGGGCAAAGCCAGCTCATGTTCTGATCCTCCCGTTGACTCTTTATTGTTGAGCAAACCAAGAATGGCAAGGGAGAGTGTGTTTGGGGGTGGGGTGAGTAAGGGGTGTCACCCAAGTGTTGCTCTTAGGCAGAGTTGGAAGGGCTGAGCTGGGGGGATTTCTAGAGTCTGAGGGTCTCAGGGGCAGCAGCAAAAGTTGTCGGGACCAGGAGAAAGATGAACAGGTAATCAAGGCCAGCATGAGTTTTAAAGAAGGTAGATTTTGAATAGTGACTCTTGAAATGAAACCTTCCTAGAAAGACTGTAATTTGGAAGAGGAGGTGGATTCTTGTGGACGTTCACCTAATCCTCCAAGCGCAACATCTCTACCCTGATGCATCACAGCCATGCACAGACTCTACCATCTCGAGGAACTGGTAAAACATCTGGCTGGGGAAGTTATTCTGAAGCAATGGCATCTCCCCTGCTTCCGGGAAGCTGTTGATGAGCCGTTCCTGGAAGCTCTCGTGTGCTGTTTCACCCAGCACTCAGAGAGGTCAGGGCCCAGAGCTGGGTTTCATTTGCTCAAAAAAATAAACAAGTAAATAAATGGAGAGCCCCATCATTGGCTCCAGAAAACAAGCAAACACATATTCAGCACTTTTTCTAAAGCAGTAATAGCAGTCCTGTGTCTATTTAGCAAAACAGTCTTGTTCCTGAGAAACAGGAATCCAATGCAACGTTGGAAGCAGAAGCTCACTTTCCCACTGAATTGCACCCAGTGCTAAATTCTTGCTTCTTGTTGGGCTTCTGGAGTTCACTGCCTCTTTGTTCCCTCATAACCAACTGGTGTCCAGGACTAATCCATTCTACCTGTTGAATCTTTTCCTTTGCAATGCTGACTTCAGAACCAGGTCCAGTGTGTACCAATTATTGTCTAGACTATGAACATGGCAGCCCGCGGGTGGCCTTCATGCTTCCAGTTTCCCACCGCCAGCCTGTCCTCCCCAGGGACAACAGAGCGAGTGCCTAAAGCAGAAGCTCAGCCTGTGATTTCTTTGCCCCAGATCTTTTATGGCCACTGGCCTCCAAAGGAATAATCAGGACTTTCATGGCTCAATCCTAAAACACCCTTCCATTCCACGCTACAGCACAACCCCTTTTGCCCACACCAAACCAAACATCAGATGGTCTCTGCACAGAGACGTCACTGTGCAGTGTCTCCATACCCTTGCTTGTCTACCCTCTCTCTGAAATGCCACTTCATTCTCTGCAGGCTCAAACCCACTTCTCTCTTCAGGCTCTGATCAGCAGGATGCCTGCTTTGTGGGCCTGAGTGTATGTACTGGTCCTCCCAAAAGGCCGTGAATTCCTGGGGCAAGAACCATGACCATCTCAGTGTTATGAATGCCAAGCCCAGTGCCTGGCACAAAGCAGGTAGTCAGGAATTATTTATTATCTTCTTGTATCACCTTGCCTTTTTCTAAGGAATTATACATTTTTGGATTTTCTTTTTTTTTTTTTTTTTTTTTGACGGAGTCTCGCTCTGTTACCCAGGCTGCAGTGCAGTGGCATGATCTCAGCTTACTGCAACCTCTGCCTCCTGAGTTCAAGTGATTCTCCCGCCTTAGACTCCCCGAGTAGCTGGGATTACAGGCATGAGCCACCATGCCCAGCTAATTTTTGTATTTTTAGTAGAGATGGGGTTTCTCCATGTTGGCCAGGCTGGTCTCAAACTCCTGACCTCAGGTGATCCACCCACTTTGGCCTCCCAAAGTGCTGGGATTACAGACGTGAGCCACCATGCCTGGCCAGGAATTACACATTTTTGGATAGTGCTTCTGCTTCTTCTGTTTCTACTGTTGTCCCTAACACAAGGCTAAATTTGATCAACCTTCCCACTTCAAGAAGACAATGTGCAAATCTACAGACTTCGGAGTTAAGAACAAAATAAAGTACAAGAACAGTGCACTTGCTGTTGGCCCTTCCTGACAGCCAACCACAGGAGGAAGAGCACAGCTAGCACTAGGGGCCAGTGCCATGATTGCCAGGTAAGAGAAGGAGTCCCCAGGGTGACTGCCCATTTGCTGTCCTGCCACCCTTTTCACCTTAAGGGCTTGGTCACCTAGGGAAGGCCCTGGGTTGGGAGGCGAAGGACAACTGGGACATATTTCCAATGCAAATTTTTGATTGTACAAAAAAATGCAAATGGTCCCTGTTCTTCATGACCTGGGAGTTAGGGCATAGACTGAAGGATGGAATTAGGATGCCAAGCAGAGGCAATGGGCTGGGCAAAGCCACACCCATTCTCCCTACCTTAATGGTGAATCTAAGTCAGGGCTAAGCTAGGCATCAGTGAGTTCCAAGTAGATTATCCTGGCCAAGCATCTTAGAGACAACACAGAGCCCCCAAGATTCAGCCATCCAATTTTTTAAGTTATCATCCCTGTGGACCCGAAGCTATGCCCAGGACTCACTGAGAGAGGGTTCGAGCTACTCTGAAATGGACACTATTAAGCAAGAAAAAGGCGGGCCCAATTTGCAGCTGGAGGCCTACAAGCCAATTGAAGGTCATCCCAAACAACATAGAGAAGGAGCAAGACACCGGGAAACATGAGAAATGTTTCGAGGCTTTGGCCAAAGCTTCTCTGAAATGGACTGTATTTTCTATGTTTCTACCAAGGGCAGCTCTGTAGCAGTTCATGGACAAAGGCTGGCCACTGTCCTAATTACCATGGCTCAGATAAAGCTAGGGATAAGTCATTCATTTATTCATTATATGGCAATAATTTATTGATGGAGAATGTCACTATCGTATGACAAGTCTTTCGAGTAAAGAACTCCAAATAGTAAGTAAAAATAAAAAATAAAACCAAAACCCTTGGTACCATGATCCAAATAGGCCAGCAGCACTATGAAACAAAGTGACCAAACCTCACTATTGTTTATAAATCTGCCTCGGTTTACCAGGATGACACTAGTTCTTCCATTCTTCAGTTGTTTTTGTTCATCAGCAAAACTGTCTATTGTATTTTCTTTCTTTTTTTTTTGAGACAGAGTTTCACTCATTGCCCAGGCTGCAGTGCAGTGGTGTGATCTCGGCTCACTACAAGCTCTGCCTCCCGGGTTCACACCTTTCTCCTGCCTCAGCCTCCTGAGTAGCTGGGACTTCTACAGGCACCCGCCACCACGCCCGGCTAACTTTTTGTATTTTTTTTAGTAGAGATGAGGTTTGACCGTGTTAGCCAGGATGGTCTCAATCTCCTGACCTCGTGATCCGCCCGCCTCAGCATCCCAAAGTGCTGGGACTACAGGCGTGAGCCACCACGCCCAGCCAACTGTCTATTGTACTTTCGATTGTCACATTACTGAGTAATAATTTCACGTATGAATCCTATGCTACATGGAAGCCACCCTCCCTACAAATGATACTGCCACAGGAGTGATGCAACGTGCCTCTTGGCAAACTAAAATGTGGACCTCAGATATCACCTTTATTTGCAATGAAAGCCTTTTTGATTTGGCCAACTTGGTATAAAAGCATTTAGTACCTTTTTTCCACCAATCGATTTTAAAATATTAATCATGATTTTATCCTATGGTTATATTTTGAATCTCTGTTTCTTGGGAATAGCCAAATGTATAATAATAATTCTGGCAGATTTGGATACTTCACTGGTCAAAACATTAGTATTGAATTGGTTTCATTTTCACTTAGGTGAGATGGAAATCTATATGTAAATCCATCTAAAGCTATGCACATATCCATTTGTAGAAAGAAGTCTATACAATGCTAGAATCATAATAAATCCTGATCTTGCAGTGTATCTAGTAAGCAGAAGCTTTGTAGATAATACCGATAGTACCTAAAGACCCTGAAGGCCTTCATTCCACAGTTTTTCACATACATTTTTGCATGTTTGTCCTCATATTTGAGCTTTGGACAATTTTGCCAAGGGACGATATCAGCTCCATTGTACAGATGAGAGAGCTGAGATACAGTGAATCTAGAAGGTTTGGCTTTAAAACAAATTTCCAATGGATATAAAGTACTTAGTCACCCTCATTCTCTAAACTTATTACAAAGACTGTGATTAAAATATGTTTTTATAGGCTCACACACACATACACACACACACAATGTGTTAGTTTATACACAATTTACAATGCATTTTATTCTATATCCATAATATTGTTTATAGACACACACACACACACACACACACACACATCTTTCTGAGTTGTTTGCTGAAAGGCTCCCATGAGACTGATGTGGAAGAAAGTTCTATGAAGAAGTGAAAGGCCCACCCTTGGGGAAGTTGACTGGGAGAAGCTATGATAGGCCCGGAATAAGCCATTATATTTTCCCAAGAATCAAATATAACTGAAAGCCTGATCTTTTGATGATGAGAACATTTATTCCCAAACAGAAAGCTGTTGCTATGCACAGTACTGTTGGACATGACACATTTCTGAGTCCAAGTAAATCTGGATAAAAAGTTCCAAATGTCTCTCTACCATTTGTCCCTGTAAAAGCCCCTGATGATAATAAGACTGGGATCTGTTGGCTTTGGGTCAGAGAACATAAGCAAGTGCTCCAGAAAAAAAAAAAAAAAAAGTGCTGAGCTCTGCTGAATACGTCCCTGTGGATTTCACATATTTCTGACAGCAGAGACCCTCCTGAAGGCAGCAGCAGCAAGAGGGGCCCATGGAACAACACCGCGAGACATTCCTGCTGAGGGGGCTGTGGGTTTGGAAGAAGTCAGATCTCTCTAGACGGAGGTAGGTCATCTCATCCCCAGAGGAGAAGCTGCTGCAGTCCCAGAGGTGACAAGGCAGCCCCTCAGTGGCCTGCCCACTTCCATCTATCTCATTTTTTTTTTTTTTTTGAGACGGACTCTCACTCTTGTTGCCCAGGCTGGAGTGCAATGGCACGATCTCAGCTCACTGCAACCTCCGCCTCCCGGGTTTAAGCCATTCTCCTGCCTCAGCCTCCCAAGTAGCTGGGATTACAGATGCCTGCTACCATGCCCGGGTAATTTTTGTATTTTTAATAGAGATGGGGTTTCACCAGGTTGGTCAGGTTAGTCTCGAACTCCTGACCTCAGGTGATCCGCCCACCTCAGCCTCCCAAAGTGCTGGGATTACCGGCGTGAACCACTGTGCCCAGCCCATCTATCTCTTTTTAATGAAACAAAAGACCAGCCATGTTGCCTGTGCCATCTTAGTTGACTGGACCTAGACTTGGGGATTCCTAGAGGTGCAAGGAAGATGCTAATGTCCATCAATGTTGAAGATGCAGAATAAGTATTAAGACAGACTTGGGTCAAGCAGGCTTCCATTGTGGTGGAACTGAAGAGAATAACACCCACTCCTGCCAGCTCCCCATTGGAGAGAGCATCAAGGCGATAGCCTCTCCCAAGTTGAACTTGCTAAGAAGCACCACACTCCAGGATGGCCTTTGGTCAAATAGGAAGACCCAGGGCTCTCTTGTTCTGGCATCTTTGCTTTACTTTCAGGGCACTCCTTCTCCCCAGTGGACCGAGGAGCTTGGGTTCCTACCACTGCTTCCCTCTTCTGTAAGGCTGCTAAGCTACTAGCACCCTGAACTTCAGTCTCCTCTCTCTCTGACCTTGGGCAACCATTGGAACTCAAGACTTCCATTTCCACACCTTGATAATGATGCAATAATACTGACACCTATATCACAGGAGTGCTGTGAGCATCAGATGATGGCATGTGACACATTGGTAAATGACGAAGAACTCCAAGATGTCGGCTGCTGGTGATTGACACGGCTGCTGTTGTCATCCTGCTGTTGATCTAAGCTGACTCAGGGGAAGCTCTGCCTGGTTCTTCATTGAAAGTACTGACTTAGCAAGTGCTTCCTGTGCCACTGTCCTGTGCTTCCTGCCGCAGGTAGCACCATGAAAGCTTAAGGGACTGTCTCTCGTTGGGGCATAGGCACTTGAATGGGGGATCTGGGAAACCGGAGGACCTTCAAAGCCCAAAGGAACAAGTTGTTAACAGGTGCATTTCACTGGGAGAAAGTTCAGCAAATGTGAGATAGAATTTGATGTGGGTGAGGCCTCTTGCCAGAAGGAACTCCCCATTTAGAAGGCAGGGCTAAGTTGGCTGGGGGCCAGGTCCCAAACAGCACTGGGAGGCAGTGCAGGCTGTGATATTGTACAGGTGATGGGGAGCTCCCGTAACACCTGCCAGGAGGAATCTGAGCCTCTGAGCATCCCTCCTCCTCATCTCCCTTAAAGCCCACATAGTTTGCTGCACTCTGGCCACAGGAGACTTCTCTCTGTTCTCCAAATGCATCATGCTCTTTCCTGCCCCGGGCCCTTTGCTCGATCCTCCCTGATCGTCTCCTTGATCTGGACTCTGCCTGCCCCTACTTCATCCAACTCCTGCAAACTCATCCTCCAGGCCTCCATGCAGCTGCCTCTGCCTGGGGAAGGCCTCCCGGATGACCCCAGGCCTGCCACCATGGCTGTGACACACATCCCAGCACATGCCTCTTCCTCAGTCTGGCTGCTAGCAGAAGCTGAACAAATAAAACAATCACGGCTGTCTTCCCCACCAGGCAGACTGTCAGCTCCACGGGGACAAGGACTGAGCTTTTATTTTGGGGTTGTTTGGGTTTTTTGATGATTGTTGTTACTCACCACCCAGCACGGTGCTTGGCACATCACAGATTTCCGCCAAGCATTTTTTTCCAGCAAAGGAACAGATGAATGAAACAGGTTGCCAGGAGATAGGAAAGAGAGACAGTGCTACTGCAGTCTGAGGGGCACACCTGAGCCCAGGCACAGAAGCAGGAAGCCTGGGTCAGTGCAGCATCCTAGGAGCAGGTCAGCGAGGTACAGGGGAAGCTCAGTGGGGAGGGTGAACAGGGGCCAGGCACACAGGATCCACCGGGAAACTTGGCCCTCGTTCCATGGGAGAAGAGAATTGGGAAGACTTTTCCAGCACTGCCGCCACATCAGTTCCCAGAATGTTCCCAATCCCCATCTGTCTGTATCCGGGGCTCGGAGCCCTGGTGGTGTGGCCAGATGGGGGCCCCCCCAGCTGCCCGCCCCACCTCACTCCCCTCTCTCTACCTCTCACTTTGAGGCCATCAACATTTCCCATCACTGCCATGCGAAAAGTAAGTACATCATACGTTAATTTGTATTGTCACTGCGCCGTAGAGCCGTGGTAAAGAGCACATTCATTTTTAATCCACTATGAATAATATATAAATATGTATACAGTGCGGAGGGTCAAAAGGAGTAAGGAGAAAGCAAGTCGTACATTGTTTATAACGAAAGTGGGGAAACGAGATATTTTTCTTACTTGCTAGGATGGAAATATCTGCTCTTTCGCCGCACCTAAGGGGGAGTAGAAAATGCCTGCCCTTGGGAGGGCCATCCATTCATTACAGCACCACACTTGTGGGCAGCTGGCTTTGTGGAAGAGAGGGGGCTGCGTCTATGGGGCTTCCAGACTTTCCAAACTGATGGCTTCTCCTCAAGTGTGGGGCAGAGGGTAAGAGAGTGGGGAGACAAGAGGTGACCACCCTGTGGTGTTTAGTCCTGGAGTGGTGACAGTGCCCATTGGTGAACATGTTCTGGCACCCACTCATCAAAGTGCATCAGCATGAGTGGCCTCAGTTGGTCCTCATGACTGTCAGTAGGGAGATATGGCAGAGGCATGTCTTCCCACCTTACAGACATGAAATCCCCGATCCAGGGAGATTAAATGATCATCCAAAGTCACACGTATGGAACTTACTGCTTACTGATCAGGAATTCAACTTCATGTCTTCTCTAAAAGAATGCTCGTCTCTCCACCTGCTCCTGCCATGGACTGCAACCTGCTTGCTGGAAAAGTCTCTACAAAGAGGGGCCTCTGGTTAGGAGTCAAAGATGCTCCAAGAGGTGGTCCATGAACCCCCTGAAGGGGTGTGTACCATGTGTATGTGTGTGTGTTTGTGTGTCTGTGTGTTTGTGTGTCTGTGTGTGTGTTTGTGTGTTTTTGTGTCTGTGTGTGTTTGTGTTTCTGTGTGTTTGTGTGTGTCTGTGTGTGTGTTTGTGTGTTTTTGTGTCTGTGTGTGTTTGTGTGTGTTTGTGTGTTTGTGTATTTGTGTTTGTGTGTGTCTGTGTGTGTGTTGGTGTGTTTGTGTTTGTGTGTGTCTGTGTGTGTTTGTGTATGTGTGTTTGTGTTTGTATGTGTCTGTGTCTGTGTGTTTGTGTGTGTGTGTTTGTGTTTGTGTGTGTCTGTGTGTGTTTGTGTGTGTGTGTGTGTGTGTGTGATACAGCACATGCACCAGATGTCACTCCCCTTACAGGAACAGAAGCCCATCAAAGCTGGGCATTGAGCACGAGGAACATCATTTTCAGAGCATGGGATCACAAAATATCTCTACCGCAGAAGGGCGTCCTGCATCCACGTTTGACAGTGCCATTGCCTAGAAGGGAGCAGGTGATCAAGTGGAGAGAAGCAGCCTCCGCATCAGTTCCCACACACAGGGCTGTAAGGCTTGAGAACAGCCACTGCCCACTAGCACCTAGAGGGGCTCCCTATAACACACTTCTCCCAGAGCTGCACAACCAGCGCCGCCTGAACTCCTTGAAATTAGGAACATTTAGGCAATGCCTGCAGCTAGGTAAGAAACTATAGGTCTTCATCACTATAGGTCAATTGGATACATTAAAAATGTATCTCCCTATAGGTCAGTTGGATACATTTGACCATTGGATACATTTGATACATTGACCCCTTATAGGTCAATAGGATACATTAAAAATTCAGGGCCACGGGAGGCTCAGGCCTGAAATTCCACAGCTTTAGGAGGCCAAGGCAGGAGGATTGCTGGAGGCCAAGAATTCAAGACCAGCCTGTACAATATAATAAGCCCTCATCCCTACAAAAATTTTAAAATAAGCCAGGTATGGTGGCACACATCTGTGATCCCAGCTACTTGGGAGCCCGAGGCAGGAGGGTCACTTGAGCCCAAGAGTTGGAGATTGCAGTGAGTGGTTGGAGTGCCAGTGCACTGCAGCCTGGGCAACAGAGCAAGACTCTGAAAAGGAGAAGGAAGAAAGGAAGGAAGGAAAGTAAGAAAGGAAGAAGGAAGGAAGGAAGGAGGGGGGAGGGAGGGAGGAAGGAGGGATAAAGAAAGAAAGAGGGAGAGGGAAGGAGGGAGGGAGAGAAAGAAAGACACAAAGAGAAAGAAAGAAAGAAAGAGAGAGAAGGAAAGAAAGAAAGAAAGAAAGAAAGAAAGAAAAAGAAAGAAAGAAAGAAAGAAAAGAAAGAAAGAAGGGAAGGAAGGGAAAGAAAGAGACAGGGAGGGAGGGAGGGAGGAAGAAAGGAAGGAAAGAGAAAGAAAGAGGGAGAGAGAAGGAGGGAGGCGGAGGGAGGGAGAGAAAGAAAGAAAGGAATAAAGAAAGAAAGTAAGAAAGAAAGAAAGAGAAAAAAGAGAGAAAAAGAAGAGAGAGAGGAAAGGAGGAAAAAGAATTCAGCTCCCCAGAGTGGGCCCCGCCGGCCTGGGGGGAATCCACTGGGTATGGTGGTACAACAGGTTCATGAGTGGGTCAGGCCTGCAGGGTGCTTGGCTGGTCTTCACTTGGGGACCTTGAAGCCCCTCACCATCACCTGCTGCTTCCTTTGAATATTTACCACTTTGACCCTGAGGCTGCAAAATGGGAGGATGCCAGCCCAGGACCCTGGCAATCCTGCCTTCAGCTTCAAGAGGCTCAATGGCTCAGCAGGGCAATGAGAGAGGTAAAAATATACATAAAGAATCACTAGGCCCACAGAGAGAGCCGTTTTCTCAGTTGCACATATACTTTAAAAAAATTTCCTAATTCCAAATAGGCGAGAATGATTCCAATCAGGTACGTAATTTATGTTTTCAGTTTTAAAAAAATATTCATCCATCTCATCAAAGATGCTAAAACACTTTGGAATATCCTTAGTACAAATAAATTTAGGTTTCAAATTTCCTGTGATTTGGGTTTTAATTTAGAAGGCTACCCAAAAAAAAATGTACTTATTTTACAAGTGCATTTTGATCTGTGTGGTAATGGATTGAAGACATCTGTGTGAACTCAAGCTTAACTTCATATTTATAATATAGATGTGTGTATATACAGGAGTTAGTACACAAGCATATATTTCCTTATTCTGTCAGCTGAGAGGGTCTAGAAGTGGTGACATTGGTTTCTAATACCACTCCCAAAAAAAGGGAACCAGGGCTCCTTGGAGAAATGGCTGATTCTAGGACTGGGATAGGAAATACACCAAAATAATCCTGGGGTATTTAGTGCTGGAAAGTAAGAAAGTACTAAAAAAAAACCCCACATATTGATGGTGGAGTGGGGGTGTCAGATTAGCACAGAACTTGCTGAAGAAGCCCCCATACCCAAAGCTAGAACCATTTGAGTAACAAAGTAAACAACATAATATCAGATTATGACCCAGAGTCTAAAATAAATATCCACAAATCATACTGGCATAAATGATTGCATCAATAAATACAGGGGGAAGGATTGACAAATGCCTTGTGCATTCCAAATAATTTTGTAGCTATTTCTTGCTCAAGGAGACAGAGCATATCTCCCTACTCCTTAAGAGTGGACTGTGCCAAGTGACTTCCTTCCAAAGAGTACAGTATGGAAAGGGACGGGAGAGTAACTTCCGTGGAGAAACCAGACAAACATGACCTCAGCCAGCAGACCACGGTCAGGCTGACAGCATGTGCCCTTGACTTGATATGATGAGAATGGTAATTTACCTCTGTGGTCTTCCTTCCCTAAATCCATAACCCCAGTCTACACATGAGAAATTGCAACTGAGGGACGTTCTGCAAAATACTCCTGGAAACTGTCAAGGTCATCAGAAACAAGAAAAGTGAGAAACTGTTGCAGCCAGGAAGGTGGAAGGAGACAGGACACCTAAGGTAATATGGTATCCTGGAGCAGAACAGGACATTGGATAAAAACTAAAACACTAAGAATACAAGATGGACTTTATTTAAAAATAATGTGTCAATATTGCTTCGTGAATTGTGACAAACATACCCTACCAATGTAAGATGTTAATAATAGTGGGAAATGGCGGTGAAATCTATGAGAGTTCTCTGTATTATCTATGCAAACTTTTTTTTTTTTTTTTTTTTTGAGACTGAGTCTTGCTCTGTCACCCAGGCTGGAGTACAGTGGCGCAGTCTCAGCTCACTGCAGCGTCCACCTCCCAGGTTCAAGTGATTCTCCAGACTCAGCATCCTGCGTAGCTGGGACTACAGGCGTGCACCAATGGGTCCAGCTAATTTTTGTATTTTTGGTAGAGACTGGGTTTCACCATGTTGGCCAGGCTGGTCTTGAACTGTTGACCTCAGGTGATCCGCCTGCCATGGCCTCCCACAGTGCTGGGATTACAGGCGTGAAGCACCACATCCCACGTCTATGAAACATTTTTATAAATCTAAATCCATACTAAAATTAAAAGTTTATTTTGAAAGTTTATTTAAAAGTGGATTTGATTGATTTTCTGTGAACAGGAAGAAACCAACACCCCACATCAAGAGATGCTTCCAAAGTCACAGAACCAAACAGGTAATACTTAACTTCTGTTGACACGAAAACTTCTGGAGGGCATATGGCACACACACAGTCTGCTGGGCCTGCAACCCAAGGATCAGGGAAGGCAGCACAGCAGATTTTGAGAAGTCACCACTGCCCTGCTAGCATGCAGCATTTTTCATTATTCAAGCACAGTGATGAAGACTGTAGATTTTCAAGCCAGACACCAAGGCTCTAACGTATCTGCCTCTTATCGGTTGTGTGTGCTCCTGAACCAGCTAGTTAACCTTTCTAAGTCTCAGTTTTCTCATCTGTAAAATGGGTGCAATAATAATAATAGCTCCCTGATAGGATTGCTGTGAGGATTCAATGAGATGAGGCCTGATGCTTAGCACAAAGTGCAGCACATAGAGTTAAATGAATGTCTGCTAGAAAAGGCTGAAAGTATTAAAATACTCTACCTACTACGTGCCCATTGCATGGTAACCTTGAACTTCAAATGGGAGATGTGCATTTTGATTCCTCTGCCAATGCTGAAATCAGGGGTTGGGCTCCCATTTGTTGGATGATATGGTTTGGCTCTGTGTCCCCATCCAAATCTCAACTTGAATTGTGATCCCCAGGTGTTGAGGCAGGGACCTGGTGGGAGGTGATTGGATCATGGGGACCATTTCCCCCATGCTGTTCTCTTGATAGTGAGGGAGTTCTCACAAGAGCTGATGGTTTTAAAAGTGTTTGGCAGTTTCCACTTGCTCTCTCTCTCACCTGCCCCCATGCCTGGCTTCCCCTTAACCTTACGCCATGACTGTAAGTTTCCTGAGGCCTCCTCAGCCATGCAGAACTATGAGTCAATTAGACCTCTTCTGTTTATAAATTACCCTGTCTCTGATCATATCTTTGTAGCAGTGTGAGAATGGACTAGCACAGCATCTGTCCAGAGCCACAAAGCCAGAGAGAGGCAGAACATGGTCCTGCAGCTGGAGCTCAACCTGCACTGTGTCTTGCTGTCTCCCTGCAGCTTGAGGCCCAAGTTGAGTTAGGATAAGAGCTTAGATGACGCCAGATTTCAGCAGGGCATCAGCAGAGAGGAGCCTCTGGCTGGTGGTGCAGAGTCTCCCATGCCTCCCAGCTCAGCCCCACCAGGTGTTGGCCTCAGGGCTACCCTTCCTGGGGCCTGGCCTCTAGGTGGCTCCCTTCCTCAGCAACTTCATCCCCCGCCATTGCGCATGCCCTACAGATTTTGCCTTATATCCTGTTTATTTGCTTACCCAGGCTCCTCTGATGAGTGGAGCCACCAGCCCGCCTGGGTGGTCAGGCAAGCCGGCCTGCCCTGCCGGTGTGCACTCAACAGCAGCTATTGATCGGGGACCTTAAATCATTGCCCGGATTTTATGAAAGCATTTATGTTTATCATTAAATAACCTTCAAAGGGTCGATGAACTTACATTCTGTTTTTGAAGATTTTTCGACGTGTAATATAATAATACTCTAATGATACCCAGAGTTTGTCTCTGGGTGAGTGCATTTAGTCTTTAAAGAAATGCCGGGAGAAACAAAAGAGAAGGCGCTGGCCTGGAAGTGCTGGAGTGGGGGAGCCGGGAGCGGAGGGGCTGGTGGCCCACCTCACTCCTCCAGAAATTCCCTTCTCTCTCCAACATTGCGGGGGCTGGGGGAGAGGTGCTTATTAAACCGGCTTCAAAGGTAATTTTAAATGGAACCAAGCTGACCACTTTTCAGGTTAACAGCTTTAGCAAAAATCCCAAAAACTAGTGAATCAGAGTTGGATATTGTTCCTAAAACAAAGGTAGAGTTGTGTATTTTTAAGTTTTTAACCAATTAATTTTTAAATATTAAGTGAAATTATTAGGGTGACACTCAGAGATGGCAAAAATAAGGAGTCTAAAATTAGCAGACACAGCATCTATGATTCACACATTTAATATCCCTCGCTTTCCTCCTTAGGAACATTGGGCTAAACACAGTTATCTGAAATCCCTGTTGGCAATAAGATGGGCTGTAAGGATGCACAGAATTTAGCAGAGGTGGTGACAGCCAGCTCTGTCCCTGTAAACCCTCTTCTGGGTACCATCAAGTCCACTGGGTCAATAGTCCACCTCAGACCAACAGTGAGACCTCTCCAGGCAGAAGAAAGCCACACCATCCATACCAAGTCAAGCCCCCAAATCCTGGCTATACATGTGCCCACCCCTCCTCTATAGCCATCCATGGCTCCCTATTTCTCACTGCAGTATCTCACCTCCTTAACCTGGCTTTCCAAATTGCAATCCCTTCTTACCTACTATACACTGTCGTTCCTACCAGAAATTCACCCATCTCCATCCCCCACATCTTCTTCCATGGAGACCCGCCAAAGCCCCAACTCCTCCTAGAAGTCGTTCTCAGGACCCAGCCTGCAGAGCTCCACTTATCTGTGGCACCACACAATTAGGCACTTAATTATGTTCTGTCAGGCACTGTTCTCTAATGGCTTCCTGTGATGTGAGCTTGGTGGGGCTATTCCTTCCTCTAGGAGGCTGGAAACTGCTGCCCTCTGGCGGGCTCTGCACACAGTAGGGACTGGATAAGGAACCAGACATTGTTTACTGAAGGACCTCTTTCTGGGGGTTCAGCCCACAGGAGTCCCCACCTTGCTATGCACACCCTGCTCAGAGCCTGGCACTTGGCTTCCTTCCTCCGTGCAGGCCACACCTCCTAACAGGTGACCCTGGAGCACCCTCCCCTGCACACTGTCCCTACCTGGTCTGTGCCTCATACCTGGAATGCCCCACCATGCCTTGCTGTTTTCCTCAGCAGGAAAATCTGAGTGCTCTGTGTTCCAGGGGGTCCCTTTAGTAACCCCAATCTCAGCTATTAATACTACACTCTTCCTCCCATTCTCCATGTTGGTGGAGAGTGTTGAACGGCTTCTCAGGTGCACCTTGACATACTGGGTAGCTCTGCATTTTCCTCTTTCCTGCATTGAAGCTCAGAATCCCAATCACATCTCCAAGAACCACGCCCTGCCCTCCTCACTCTTTCCCTCCACCTTACCACTTTCTGTGGGGGACTGGGATGGCACGGCCCACCCTGACTGTGAGCTCCAAAAGCCCCTAGGCCTCCCCCATGGGGGCCAAGTGGCTGCACCATAGATTCCATCACTGCTGTAGACATAAATGCATTCACCCTCCTAGTGGTTACAAGCTGCAGGCCCACATATTTTTTCCCCCAACACTATTTCTTTAAAAAAATAATGTAATTCATTGCCAATGTTACATTTAAAAAAATATTTCACATTAAAACATGGATTTCCAGTTTCTCTTGCAAAGTCAGGAGGTCTGGCAAGATCTTCCTGGAGGCAGCCGCTGGGGAGCTGGGTCCCACTTATTCCCGCTGCCTGGCACCCATTTACTTCCCAGGCATCACCAGCCAGGCGCCTGTGGGCCCTGGACTTTCCAATCTCCACTTTGTACCACTCTCAACTAAACAGCCAGTATCGCACTTTCTTTGAGGTTGGGGCCGGGAGACTGGGTGAGGCTTTGTGTGTTTTTTCACCCAGCAGATGAACTGCATTCTTGTACACACCCAGTGAAATAAACAAGTGGGTGGTCCCTGCTGGTTCAATCGCTTCCTGTTTTCCATTGTGTCGCTTAAAATGAACACATCAGCCCTTAATTGTAGTTTCTGTTTTATTGTACAATTTAAATGTGGGAGGGGGGCCAATATTGGAACTTGGCTTGTGCCAAGGGTGTGCTGTGCTCTGTATGGCACCAGGAAAGCCACAAGGGGAGGGGCCAACCTATGAAACCACCAGCATGAAGCACCTTAAGTGTATCGATATCCAATCCACTGAAAGCTGGCATCCAAGGTTATCTGTGGATAATTCACTACCTGCACACATCTTTCATAAAAACATTAGTGCATTTCCTACAGTGGGTTGAGGGGGCCATATGGGTTGCAGAGCAGCTCACCAAAAACAGTGTCGCGGGAGCAGTCACATTCCATCAAAATTCAGTGAGGTTGTATTGTATTAATGTGAGTTTATGTGTGAGAAAGAATCGCACATCTCTCTTCCCATAAAGGAATCAGACACCCGCAATCCATACCCACAGTATATATCCATATAGATGGGCACACTGGATATATTTAAAATAGCTACTTTTTATCATGCCCAATTCAACAAATTGGTACTGTGAACAATAGAAAATTACAAAGTAAAAAGGAAAGATGGAAGCATAAACTTTTCAGTGCTCAGCCCTCGTCCTGGAGCGCCACTAATGTCACGTGGCAGACATAAATAAATAAAATAAAGCACAGAAGAGAGGTGTCTTTCTTTTTTTTTTATGAAGTCACAAAGGAAATGAGCCTCCTTTCTTCTCTTCTCTCCCCCCACTATAAAAGGCTCTCTCTAAAATCAAAGGTGTCAGACTTTGCATATCCTCTTGCTGGCATAATCCAGAATATGGCTGAGGAATGACAGATGTCCGCACCCAGCTGCAATGAAGCATGCGAAAGTTTCCGTCTAATCCACTTATTTCTCTGTAGTCACGTAAACCAAAACAAATGGGCAGGGCTTTACATCAGGGGGAGGGGGGAAAAAACCTCACAGCATCAGGACTGTATTGCATAATGCAGTCTACACGCCATCTTGGTATCATCCTTCCTTCAGCAGGGATAAGGTCACCTTGTGGTGTGATCCAGTGTGGACCCAAGAGGGTCAGCTCATGTATCCCTTTGTCCCATGCGAGATGAGGTTTCTCAAGGGAGAGAGATGTTTAAAATGAGTGGGGGGTGTCCGAAGCACGGAGAGGCATAGGGACAAGCGACCATGTGCAAGCACACACTAGTAGCACCTCCACGCTGCACACGTATACACACACACACACACTCTCTCTCTCTCTCTCCCCCAGGTTTTGGAGCTGCTAAACTAAGATGATCAGCTTAATCACCAGGCACCATCGTTTTCAACTACTTGAATAAATCCAGAGGAATTATAAACGGAGCCCGTGTGTAATTAAAGTGAGGGTTGTTAGACTCTTCATTTAATAAAACACTTCAAAAGAAAAGCCCTTATAGGTTTAGCAATGCCACGGGGAGCAGGAGGGTAAGTAAGCGCTGTGGGCGTTCGAGGAGGCAGCTCTGCCTCTTCCTAGCGTGCAGCGTGGCCACCTTCTGAACCCTCTCCCCTTTAAATCTTGTAAGGAGCCAGCCAGGAGCCGGAGTCTTGGGGCTCTGTCACCGCCAGCAGTTGCAACAGCTGCGAAGCACTCTTTCAGCACAAGTCGCGAGAAAAGACGTGACGGATTTCGCCCATGGCAGAACGGCGTTCCGTTTCTGGCCCTTCAGGCAAAAACAGTAAAGGCAAAGAGGAAAATTTGAGATTTCCCCCCTTAAACTTCCCACAACAACCTCAGCAAAACCACATGACTTGCCTTCTACAATCTCCCTGGTGTGTTCGCTGCCTCTTTGGCAAAGAATCAGAATTACTGTTATATAAATTCCATCTGATGCCAGAGCGACCATCTGTGAGTAAAACTGCTTCACCTACGTCTGCCTGCAAAGCCACTCTCCCAGAGACAAGGGAGAAGGGGAAAAAAATTTGATTAATTTGCAGAATGCTTGTGATTTGCTCATATATTATTATAACTGCTCATCAGCACATGATGAATTCCCAGCCCTCGGTGCAGGCACCCGTTTGGTTTCAGCAGTTTCTTGCGTCGGCACCTGACAGACTGCAGGGTTTCTAATGACTTTCAGATGCTTACAAACAGTAATTCTATCTTCAGAATCAAAAAGAAAAATCCGTAGGAAGAAAAGAGGAGCAAGTTCGTCTATTTCATTTCCTTCCTGTATATCCACATGATTTAACTCTTAAGGGCAGCCTGGGATCCGAGAGGGGGCCTCCCAGGCCCGGCCATGACCGCCTGCAGAGACAAAGACCCCCGGTCTCTGGAGGGGAGGTGGAGGCCCGGGCAGAGGCTGCAGGCAGGGGTGATGCTAGGCATCACCACCCCGGTGCCCACCACTGCCACAGGGTGGCCCTTTCTCTCCCTCTGTCCTTCTGAATCCCTTTCATTTGTCCACTTTTAATACCCTAATAACCTCTCACGTTCTCTGCAAACACATCTGCCTCGTAACTGCAGTTGGATGTCTGGTTTCCCCCCTCCCCATTTTTTTTTCTTTGCTTTTAAAACTCTGATGATGCCTTCTGAAGCCCTGCCTCTGTGCTTGATTGCCTGTTTTAGATTAGAGATTTTAGCAAGGAGACAAAGACTTCACAATACACATCAGTCCGACATATGAGGGCCCACAGAAGGAAAAGCGATAAAACGCAATGCACCATCTGTCCACAAACAATAACCTGCATGTTGGGAGCCTCGCAAATTATTTAGCATACAACCTTCCCAAATTACAGAGCCTTGAAATAGAGCGGAGTCTGGGCGTGAGACCCCCTTTGATGTCCTTTTGGTATTCCCACCCCCTCGCCCTCAGCCCCAATTTGATTGTTAACAGTTGAGGAATGTCTCGGTGACAAGTTGATTTTTAGTATCCGGATCTTCCTATTCCATCTGGCCTGGGATCCGAGCGGGGACGGGCTTGTCCCCTGGCCGCAGACCTCTGGAGACGACTGTCCTGATGCAAAGTCTGCCTCCTTTTTTCACGTGCATGTGGGGTGGGGGCCAGCGGAGGTGGTCTCCTGAGCAGACCTCACGGTTAATACAGAAAGATCCTGCTCAACTCTGCCGGCTCAGCCAGCTGGTCAGCGGTCTGATTTGCTTTTGAAAGATCTTGGAGATTTTGTTGGGAGGCCTCTGGTCTGTGCAAACAAATCTCCCTCCCCACCTCCAGCCCTTAACTCCTCTAGAAACATGTTCTTCTGCCTTTCCTAGCTCAGACCGTAAGCAGCAGCCTCACTGACCACCAGGCCATAAACTACTCATAATAGTTAGCCGGTATCTTTAGTCAAGCTGCAAAATTCCTTCTACAATGATTTGCTAAAATGAAAGAGAAAAAAGAACCAAGCATTGCCAAAAGGAAAACAAAAATCATTTTGTTTGCAGGGGAGGAGTGGTTTTTATCAGATCCTCCTCACTTTGGTTTTAAGAATGGGACAGCTGATTATGTGCCATTCAGTCCTTACACAAATTGTAAGGTAAGTCCCAATTACTATGATCCTTCCATTTTACAGACGGGAAAACTGAGGTGCAAAGACAGTCATGTGCCTGGGTGACGCAGGAAATGGGGCAGCTGGGTATGAAACCAAGTGGTCTGGCTCCAAACCCCTCCTCTCTGAACCACCAGAGAACCCCAAGATCCTGCTTTAAGGATAAGATTTGAAGGGCAGCCATTTAGTGCCAGTGAATCCAGTGGAAAGCTGCTCATGATGATTAATAAACAACCAACAAATATCTACTTTGCAAATAGAATCATTTCTTTCCTGAGTCTCAAAATAGACACATCTTTATACAGAGAGAGAGAGAGAGACTCGACCTGAATGTGAACTAAATGAGGCTTCCTTACCAAACTCATCGCCAGCATAATTATCCGGATTCAAATCCCTTTCAAATCACTTCCTCTCTGGCATCCCCTCCCATCCTCAGAAGGCCCCGTTTCTCCCCTTTCTCTACAACAGGACTTAGTTCTTCACTGGACCTTTGTTTTGCTAGAAGAGTCTTTTCACCCCAAATGTGGCCTCCTCTAGGATGGTGGACCAATATTACTGGCATTTGTTCCCCATTGATACCTAACAAAGCCGTGCGCCCAGTAAGTGGTTGATAAATAAATACCTACTGTTCGATGATTGGAGAGGCCTCAAGGATGTCCATTCCAGTTTTATGAATTTAAGCTTGTTTTCCACACTTCCCTAACCTGAAGTCAATTAAGACAGTGTTTACACACACAGTTTGGCTGAATCAGGGGGCAGGGTGGTGGGAAAGAGGGTGCCTCACTGGCATTCAAACAACCAGATGTTTATTTTATTTTGTTAAAATCCATGATGCCAAATGAAAAGCCACGCTGAAATTTTCACTTTCTGGTATCTAGCAACAAAATCTAATTCTGTTTCTTGCAGCCTTCAGGAACAAGCATGTGTACCTGTTTTTTTTTTTTTTTCTTCTCTTTATTTTCACCATTAATACCACCATTGTCTTCTCTCACACATGCAGCAGGCTTTATAATTCACTAGGAGCTTTTGCCCTCGCTGTTCCACGGGACACACAAGAACGCTGTCTCAGGAAGGCACTTGCCCCCGGATGGTCCTGGTCCCTGCTGGTCACTCCAAACATGGCAAGTGCATTCATGTCTCTTCCCAAGGCCAGGGCCATGTACCTTTGAGAGGGAATCTCCTCATTTTGATAACATTTCCTGACAATCACATTGTCCCAGGAATAGCCACAACCCATCAGAAATCTTACCCAAATAAACGAGTTTTCTAAACTCTCTCCCCTCCCAAAATGATTTAGAAAACTGAAAAAGGAAAGCAGCAATGAGCGTTTCCCGAAAGAAAATGTTCCTGTTTGGACAGGGTATGCTGCCTATACATCCCCACTGCCCTCACAGACAGACATGTTTTTGGCATTTGAGCTCTTACTGTGATCAGGTATTGTACACAAATCAATGTCTCATTGAATCTTCAAAACAACAGGATAATATCCAGTGTTAGGTTAGGGTAAAGCTCCAAATAATTCCAGATGCAGGCAGACAGGTTCAAGGAGGAAGGAGAACATTTTGTTCTCAGCTTTGGAGGCAGACAGCTCTCTACCTTCAGCTCTTAACAGCTGCATAGCCTGGAACAAGTCCCTCTTTCCTTCCAAAGCCTCAGTTTTCTCATCTGTGAAAGGGGCTCAGGCTAGTGCCTCTCTCCGAATGGATGGCCAGGTCTAAGGGGATGACACACATCGAGAGCTCAGCACAGAATGTGGAGCGGAGCGGGCCAATATTGTCAAAGGCTATGGCCATAAATATTGGCTGCTGTTATTCAGGGGAGGCCAGGTCCCTGGAGGCTCGGACCACCCTCTCTGCAGCCAGTCCCCAGGAGGTGAAACATCTCCAGCCCAGAGCGCTACCAGGAGGGCCAGCCAGGGTGATGTGCAGGCTCCCATGCTCTGAGCTTAGCCCCAACACAGAGCTTCCCCCAATAAGAGCCAGAGCTACCCACTCGCCCTAGAAGCAACTCACCTCCTCTCAGGCACACACTTAAATGAAATATGGGAGTCCATCAGTATAAAGTGGGGGTTTCAAAAGCTGTAGTAAGAAAATTAAAGCAACCATGTGAGAGTGTTTTATGCATGTGGGATAACTGCCTTTTGATATAGCTTTTTACTACACATTTGGTATTATGGATCCATAACAGTTAAATGTGTATCGCGGAATATATAAAAGTGCCAACAATTGTCAATATGCATTCACACGCTGTATTAAGAATATTCTAGAAAAGACTCTCAAAATATGATGGATGTAGATAACTAAGTGAGTGATGCTGCTGATGAAAATTTGGAGAAAGTGCATCTTAAGCCCTAAGGAGGTTTATTAGACACAGCAGCCCAAACTCAGCTGACATTTACAAAAGTCCCTTGACACTCAGAACAAAGAGTCCTCACGCACACACTCTCCTCAAAGCAAGGACTCAAAACACACATGAAAACGAAATACAGAAATTCCAAAATCGAGGCTCAGGTGCTGGGAAGGAGAGATCCGGGCACCTGAGTTATTAATCCAGAACAAATATGGATGTTGATTCTCCAGACACTTGTGAGGCCCCCTGCACAGCCCTGGGCAGGAGATGGGAGGTGGACTGAACTGGTGGGGCTCAGCCCTCCAATCTCTAATCTCCGCGTTTTCTGGGTGTCTAATCCTCAGAATGAATTTGAAACTCAGGCTTGGTTTGTTTTGCTGCCTGCCTTTTTTTTTTTTTTTTTTTTTTTAGCAGCCATAAACACATTGTTATGCTCTTTTTTAAAAAATAAAGTAAAACATTTGCAGCTTCTCTACACATAATAAAATCAATCTTTTGCCCAGTGCATTAAGTGAAATAGCATGTCCCCAGAAAATACATAATAGTCAGTGTGTTCAAGAATCATGCAAATAAAAGTTTTTTTAAAAAAAATCCAAAGGTCAGAATGAAATACTAGGCATATTCTATAAAATAGACATAAATATTTGTGTGTATTTTATACAGCAGGAGGCCTGAAAGTGCTCCCTCAAAATGCATGCTGAAATTCCTAAGCTGCAATGCCTTTCTTTGCTGAAAATCTGATTTGTTTATGAAGTCTCCCTGTTTCCCTGACATATAGATATTATACACATCGACAGTAAATAGACCTTTTTTAATTGAGCTCATAGGTTGAAAGTGAACGTGACCTTGAGTTTACACTGATAGTGATTATTTATAATAAGAGATTTAGCCGCCGACTTCCCTTTTGTATGGGAAGGGCTTACTTTATCAACGGACCATATTTAAGTAAATAGTGCCAAGTAAAATAAATTCAGCTTTAAAGATAAACATCTCTCCCTGTGTCGGACGTGGGCAGCAGAACGCCCCTTTGATGCCCCGTCCTGTACACTAAGAAGGGAGCCCAGTAGAGTGAGAGCTTGAATTCATCAACATTCAGATTTGACTGGTTTCTCATGAGCCACATGTGGGAATGTAGCAAATCTGCAATTTATTTAATTTTAATTAAATTTTGTTTCACATCCTGTTTTGCAAGTCAGCAAGATGGGCTAGATTTGCCAAAAAGAGGATGAAATAAAGAAGGGAAGGAAGTTCCCCGGCCCAGGCATGCATTTGCAGCCCCGCGTCTGCCCGGCCGGGCTGAAGCCTTTCTTTGGAATACACAACTCTGTCTGTACAGCCTGTCTTGCCCACAGTATCACAGTCTTGCTATCTCCTCGCTGAAGGGCCTATTTGTCTGCTTTAAGTGAAATCACTCAATTCTCAAAAGTCAGTGGAGGACTTTAGAAGGGGGAGGGATCGGATAGGCTACTCCAAATAAGTTCCATTAATCAAAAGACACAGTGTAATGTAACTAATATTTTACAATTAGGGGAGACAGGATGGAACTAAAAGCCATCTATCTCTCTTATACCACATGATCATCGATTCATAATCGGAGACTGAGAGTTGCACAAAGATGCATTTACTGGATGGGGGGAGTGGGGGGAGGGCTGGCCTGAGCCGAGATAATGAAGGCGATGAGAGTGTGTGACGCTGAAGGCTGAGGAGAGATGACAGAGGAGCTCAATGCTGACGGATGACTTGAAGACGCGCGCAGATACCTGACGGCCTGCGGGAGCCGGCGGGCTCCTTCCCTGCCATTATATCCTCAATTATCTTGGTAAGGGACTAAGAGGGAGGACGAAGAGCAGGCTGGCTGAGCACGGCAGCCACTTGGCACTGGGCCACTGGGCCACGGTGCCACGGTGCCAGGGGAGGCCACCGCGCCCTGTGTGAGCCCCACTTGGGGGGGCTGCAGCTTCCATTGTCAGTGCCCCTGGGTGTGCACACACACACATACACACTCACAGGGTGGGGGACACACAACGGGGATGCCCGCGGCTCCATCTGGTTTGTAATAAAATTCCTAACTCTTCTAAGGGAGTCATTTTTTTTCTTTCACTGCCACCTTCAGGAAAAAAACAGAGTTGGCCCTTTGCAAAAGAAAAAAAAAAGTGTGTGTGTGTTGGGGGTTGATTCCTGGGAGTTGGGGGGTGCTCGCCGCTACTGCAGAATGAGCTGGCTAGAGACAGCTCACACTCCCAAAATGATCTTCACAGAACTCTGCAAATGAGGACTGCAAGGAGGGAAAGGAGCTGTGGGGAGTAAATGCAGAAGCTGAGAACGTGAGAGAGGGAAGGGGCAAAGAAGTTGTGCAGGCCCTTTCCTGGGCACAGGGACTCAGACATCACACCCTGGAGAAAGTTTCTCTGGCCCCTGCCCCATCTTCAGCCATTGCCACAGACTGGGGTCTTCCCCACCCAGACATTTTCTACCTTGCTCCATTATTTCTTTGCAGAGATACAGATGGCCTCACGCAAATGCTCATGTAGCCTGTCTTCCGAACAAAGAAAAACAAATGATGTTCCAGGAGGCAGAGTAACTTGGGATCTCAGCAACGTGGCAGGACCGTGGGGCAGGTGGTGGAGCTGACAGCATCCCAGCCCATGATGGAGGGGAGGACGGCGGCAGCGGCTGGGACGGTGCCCCCATCCCCCTGGTTGCCTCTGCACGGGGCCATTTCTTTAATATACGGTACTATAGTGACAGATTATGTAATATGTACAAATCCCATATTGAAGCCAGAGGTCCAGAGAAGCCATGATTTTTATGGTATTTATTTTTTTTAAATCGTGACTTGGCTACCGAGTGTGTTCCCTGGTGAAGCTGCCCTGACTTTTTACTCCCAATCCATCCCTTCCGTCTCTACCTCCCTGGGTTCCATGGACCCTGTTTGCAAGAAGCCAAGCTGGATGGGGATACCAGAGTTTGGTTTCCCTGCAAAGCATCAGGAAGGCTTGTTTCTATGAATGTGTCTGTGCACACACACACACCCCACACCCACAAATAAAAACACTCCTGCTGTAAGAGCCCACAGATATCCAGAAAGAGTCTCTCCATCAGCTCAGATGGGGCTACCTCGAGGACTTGTTCTAAAGCCCCCTACTCACTGTCATTGCATCCCTGTGGAAGATGAAGCGTGGGAGACAGGGGTGCAGTCGCACCCTCAGAGCAGAAAATCCAGAGACCCCAAGGGCTCAGATGGGACACACCCAAACCCCTTTGGTGTTTTACCCAATTCTTCCAAACCATTTGATAAAGACCCCTCCCCCCCACCAACACAAAGTTATCCAAAATGATAAGGGGGCTCTGATCATCTGAGGAAGCTGTTGAGTCCAATCTGGTAGGCTAATCAGAGGACAGAGGTATTAAGTACAATTCACTTGCGTGGCCTGAGTAGCTGTAATTGAGACAACCCCCTCCCACGTAACCCCCTGGAAGATGCACTGAAAACATAAGTGGCCCCAGGAGGCTAAGTTTGAGTGTCCCAGACATAAATAGGGTGCAACTGCATCTGCCCTAGGAGGCTTGGTAAGGGCCCTTGGCTGTTCAGCCCTGGATCAGGTCCCGACCGCTGCCCATGTCCCGCCCCCTGCGTCAATCAGCCCCTATAAAGTCATGCTGTGAAGCAACAGCCCCCTCCCCTGCCTGAACCAAAGATTCCCTGGTTTACATGCAGAACCTCTAACACAGAACGACCGAACCAAGCCATCGGTGGATAAGATAAAGCAGGAAAGCAAACCAAAGCCAAGCCTGTAAAAATGGAGTTCCAGGAATCAAATCGGTGCACATGGTTTTAACCTTTCTGTTGCCATGATTTTGCCCTTAAGCAAAAATGAGAACTAAGAGTTTTCAGGTAAAGTGAACTTTCTTACCAAAACCTGGACCGTGAATCCATGGAAAGTTGACGTGTTGTCTTTGGAAGCAGTTTATGCATTAAGATTTTTGTGAGGCCAAGACGCGGTGGCTCAAACCTGTAATCCCAGCACTTTGGGAGGCCAAGGCGGGCGGATCACTTGAGCTCAGGAGTTGGAGGCCAGCCTGGGCAACATAGTGAAACCCCATCTCCACCAAAACCACAAAAAAATTAGCCAGGCATTGTGGCATGCATCTGTCGTCCCAGTTACTCAGGAGGCTGAGGTGGGAAGATCGCTTGAGCCCAGGAGGCAGGGGTTGCAGTAAGCTGAGATTGTACCACTGCACTCGAGCCTGGGTGACAGAGTGAGACCCCATCTCAAATATATATATGTATATATGTGTGTGTGTGTGTACATGTGAGTCATTGTTGATCTTGATTCTTTTACTTGTGGTTTGACCAAATGCAGGACAGGAAAGATAGATAATTTTCCAAGAAGATTTCTAAAGAGAGATATTCTTGGAGAAAAATATATGAGTGATCTGTTACAAGCTTGTCTTAATGTATCAAAAAAAGCAATACTAAAGGCATGAATTCTTAACTGATTGATGAATAAAGGTATGATTCCATGTTGCTCTGATTAACCTAGCTATGTTGATGGACAAGAAATGTGAGTTGAGCATGTCTAAGGTACAGCCCCTCCTGTCTAAGTTGTTACAGAATGGGATGAAGTGGAGTGGGTGATAGTTGAGTAGGCTGTTTCCTTTCCCAAAGGTTCTGAGAAATCCAATGTGTTGTTATTATGGGTGTGGCCACACGCTTCTTCGGTTCCTGCATTAGAAAGGTCATGTCTTTGAAAAGATATTTAGTGAGCAATTTCATTCCCCTTTACAGGGACATCCAGTTTTCAAATACTGCTAAGCCTTGACAGCGTAGAAGGCAGGCAGAAACCATCAGAGGGAAAAAGAGAAAAAAAAAATCCGCTCAGGTTATCCTCCTAGTCCCAGATGAGGTGGGCTGGCAGCTACTAAAAATTAAACAGAAGAGGTTTTCCAAATGCAAACAGAACATATCCGCAATCATAGAAACAGCTCTAACACCATAACACTCCTTGAACTCCAAACAAATTATTTGGGAGGATATTAAGCCTGGAAGGTCTTTCAAATTCCTTTATTAGAAAGGAGATTACTTAGAGCTCATGGTCAAATCACATACAATTTGACCCAATTCTTTTCCACCCTTTCACATCATTTGATATTAGGCAGAAACTATTGTTCAAATGCAGAAATTCATTATCCTCTTCTCCAGCCAAGGCCAGGCTGAGAAAATTCCCCGAGACCCGGCTTTCAACCCTGCCTCGCAGCCATAAAGGTGGTCTTTCGCGCCACCTAGAGGGCAGCCGGAGGCACGGCGCGTGAGTCACTCGGAGGAAAATTAAATACAGCTGAATAATTGAATGAGAGGGCAAGTTGAATCAGGGGTCACCATCTGTTTGACTAGAATTGTTGGCACATTTCAGCTAAGCCTCGCGCGCCTCGTAAACATGCTTACAGTTATCATAGCTCGCATTGCCCTAAAATAAAAGAAAATTGGTCCTAAAATAAGCCTGAACTAATTAAACATATACCATCTTGTCGTCATGGAGACCAGAGTGAAGGTCACCAGCTTCTCATGGCATTCAGGAGGGTGTGGGTGCCAAAAAGAGACGGGTAATTCTTTCCACTCCCGGGGAGAGGGCACCTCCGGGGCCAGAGGTGCTGCCTGGATGGAGGGTGTGGGGGGAGAGAGGGTGCCACCACCCCGTTCTTCATCCCTCATTTCCCCTCCGGGCTGAGGGGAGGCAGAGAGGGAGGGCAGGAAAGCAACGACACCATCTCTGCAGATCCAGGAAGCAGCGTCAGGAGGGACCGTGAGCTGCCCCCTGCCAACGTTACTTAATATTATGCCCATTTGGCAGATTTTCCCTGGGGATGGAGGTGGGGAAGGCACCCTTCCAAAGAAAGAGGTGTCGTATCTGAATTGCCTCCTTCTGCCAGCTTGATCCGAGAGCTGGTCCTCTACCAAGAATCTCGATGCGGCTGGTCGTGCATTTGTGTGCGTGTGTGTGAATTACACTGTATGCTGTGTGCACGCGCGACCAGCACAAATGTATATTCTGGGAGAGAAACCAATTCGAACGGTACATCTTATCATGTCTCTTATAGATTCCTCCTTTCTTGGGGAAACACATCCTCGCCTCGAGTCCTCAGCACGCAGCAGCTTCATCTTGGGGGGTTACTGAGGACAGGCTGTATGCAAACCCAAAACTTGTGGAGTTCGAGAGATACCATTAAGATTTCATCCCCTTGCCTGGCTGGGTCAGAACCCAGTGAGCTCCTTGGTTTGGAGATTTGAAGATGCAGCTTTTTGGCACCTGGTGGTCCGCAAGCCCCTCCCTCGTTGTTCTCCTTCCTGGGCCATAAAGGCAATACAGGCCTCTTTCTCTTGTCCCCCTACCCTGCTAGGTTGGGACTGCCCTCCCTTTTTTCCTTCCCATTTGCACTGTCGATTATGCACAAATCGCTTACGGAAGACACAGTGGAGTGACCCCAACTTCAGGGAAGCCTCCTCTGGGGACACAATTAACGTCTGTTGGAGCCCACGTTGGCTGGGCTGACACCATTGAGGATTCCAGAGGGGCTGTTCTCTCCAGCGTGGCGGAGATGTCATTGGGGAAGGGGGGCTACCCAGAGACCAGAGGGTGGAACTGGACCTGGAGGACTGGAGCCACTTCTGCTCCTAGGTAATTAGGACCCATCAAATGAGGCTGCTCGGCACCAGCCTCCCGCCTGGTAAACTAGTCTGCAGCCTGGCTTCCTAGAATCCAAATTATGACAGTAGGAGAGAAAGGATCAACGCCACCAGTATCTGCTGGGCAGAGAGCTGCCCTAAGTGCTAGGAGGAGGGGCCCTTAGGACTCCATCCAGCTTCCTGGCTGGTGCCCCAGCTAAAGCAGGCCAGGGACACCAGGGAAAGACTTCCTGCGCTTCATACGGAGAGCTCTTAAGCTGCACTTTCTGCTGGGCACGCCCCTATTTCCCACCCCACTCCCCGCCAGCTCACAGGCTTCCTCCTCCAGGAAGCCCCCTGTGATGCCCCTCAGTCCACAACATCTCCCACACTGGCTCCAGCAGGAGTGCACAGCTGCCTGTTGACTCAAACTTAGCACACCTCCTCAGCACCTTGCACAGGCCTGGCGTACAGGTCTGCAGAAAGCCCCAGGAGTCAGGACCCTTGTGGGTTCCTGTGCCGCAGGGCAAACTAGGCAGTGACCCTCCTGCCCGCTCCACGGGTCTCATTCCTTAAAACAGACTTTCCATATCCGTGGAGGATACAGAGCCATTCGTCCCAGATCAAGTGTGGTTGCCCCTGGGGTTCGGAAAGTCGGAAAGGGGCTGTAGTGAAAGTTGGGGAATAGAAAGGGGCGGGGTGCAGGGTACACCTGGCAGGCAGATGTTCCATAATAATCATAAACGACATGAAAAAATGCTCACCATCACTGGCCATCAGAGAAATGCAGATCAAAACCACAATGAGATACCATCTCACACCAGTTAGAATGGCAATCATTAAAAAGTCAGGAAACGCAGCGCACCAGCATGGCACATGTATACATATGTAACTAACCTGCACAATGTGCACATGTACCCTAAAACTTAAAGTATAATAAAAAAAAAAGTCAGGAAACAACAGGTGCTGGAGAGGATGTGGAGAAATAGGAACACTTTTACACTGTTGGTGGGACTGTAAACTAGTTCAACCATTGTGGAAGTCAGTGTGGCGATTCCTCAGGGATCTAGAACTAGAAATACCATTTGACCCAGCCATCCCATTACTGGGTATATACCCAAAGGACTATAAATCATGCTGCTATAAAGACACATAAACGCGTATGTTTATTGCGGCACTATTCACAATAGCAAAGACTTGGAACCAAGCCAAATGTCCAACAATGATAGACTGGATTAAGAAAATGTGGCACATATACACCATGGAATACTATGCAGCCATAGAAAATGATGAGTTCATGTCCTTTGTAGGGACATGGATGAAATTGGAAATCATCATTCTCAGTAAACTATGGCAAGAACAAAAAACCAAACACCGCATATTCTCACTCATAGGTGGGAATTGAACAATGAGAACACATGGACACAGGAAGGGGAACATCACATTCTGGGGACTGCTGTGGAGTGGGGGAAGGGGGGAGGGATAGCTTTAGGAGATATACCTAATGCTAAATGACAAGTTAATGGGTGCAGCACACCAACATGGCACATATATACATATGTAACTAACCTGCACATTGTGCACATGTACCCTAAAACTTAAAGTATAATAATAATAAAATAAAATAAAATAAAAATAATAATCATAAACGACAGTTGCAGAACAGTTGAGGAACAGCAGGGTCTGTGCATGGGGCCCCTGCCTCCCCATTTCTTGTCCCCGATGTGACAGAGAGGAGGCAGGATTGTCATTTCCGGCCTCCAGACCCAGGAGTCTTTTTCCCACTCAGCCTGACCCCTCTTTGGGCACAGCACACACCCCAACCTTGTCCAGTGTCCCTTACCCCTCCCTCCCTCCCCTGGCCTGGGTTTTTCCCAGGGGGTACAGTGGAGACAGAGGCCCTGGGTAAAGACAGCAGGGATGACCAGGTGGCAGGAAACTCGCTCACCTGTGCATCTAGCAAGTAACTCCAGTTCCCGATGTGGGCCAGGTGGGCTGGATGCCCAGAGCTGACCCCCGTCTCCCCGCAAAACAGGTTGAGAATTGCAATTTCTCTCAATTTTCCAGAGAAGCCAGAAACAGGTTTTTATGTGAAATCCCTTGAGTTTTAAATGTTAACTACCAATTCCAGACCCTCAGAGGCTCTGGGGGACCCAGCCAAGCAAGTCTGCAGACTGCTGGGAGCCGACACGCACCTGCCTTTGACCTTCCTGCTGAGTTGTCCTGCAGCCACAGTAGGATCTGGCCCTTCCCTGCTACCCCACACCAGGGGATCTGCTTCCTGGATGCAGAGAGGGGATGTTTCCAAGAAGTCGTGGGGAGGGGGCAGTTCGTGGAGGGGAGGGGACAGCTGCACAGAGCCCTGCACCCTCAGGCCCTGGCAGGCAGCCCGGTGGGCTTTGCTCCTGGCACCAGCAGCTAAAGCCTCACACCCTAGGGTTTCCTGAGCGCCACCCCCAGCCACCTTGTTTCTGCTGCAGCCAAGAAAGACTCAGCTGCCGCGTCTCCTTTCCCTTCCTTCCCGGCCCAGGGCCTCGCCTCCATCATCTAGCTTCGGGCTCCAAAATTGCTCTCTGATCCCAGATAGCTGTGAAGCGGTGGTTAAGGGAAAGCAGCTATTGATAATCCACCGCAAGGATGGATTAACTTTCAAAAATAAAAAATCGGGCTGGTGCCTGGATATGGGAAGTCCTGAGCCTGTATTGAACCGACCTCCATGCAGCTGTGTGGCCTCAGAATTTAAGGATGGGCAGCCCGTTCACCCCTGTCTTCTGCACAGAAGAAAAATCACCTGTTGCCACTGAGAGAATCTACTCATGTCTCGGCTGGCTCGGTGTTGAAGGGGGCTGCAGGGATCCTGCAGCTATTCACTGGGGACTTGTCATCTATGTAACAACGTGCTACCCTTTTATTTTATTTTATTTATTTATTTTTAGGATGGAGTCTCACTCTGCCACCCAGGCTGGAGTGAACTATCTTGGCTCAAGGCAGTCTCAACCTCCTGACCTCAAGTGACCCTTCTGCCTCGGCCTCATTAATCTCTTTATTTTGAATGAAGATTTAACTGACCTATTTCCAGAGGGCAAAAAGCAAAAGTTAAGCCTAAACAGTAAGGGTATAGGTGTGTTGGGGGGCTTGGGGGTGGGTACCAAGGAGCTCCGAGGAATTCTAAAGGAAGCTCCAGACATAGTCTGATTTCTCCCAAGGCTCCCTGCCTGGCTCTAGGAGTCCAGTGCCAGGATCTGCCTGGGATCTGCAGTTTCAAGAGCAATATCATGCCTTCTCTTGTCTTGGGTTCCCACCATGTCTGTCAAGATGCTGTGAGCAGAAGGGAAAACTGAGCTGGGACAGGTAGCTGCTTCCTGAGAGAAGACGGTGAAGAAGGACAGTGGGCGATGGGGAGGGAGGGAAGCCAGACCTTGTGCAGGTCTCTGCCTGTGGCCAGAGTCACAGGCTGGGCCGGATCGGCTCTGCACTCGGCTCCTGGAGCCTCTCACTGATATCCAGTCTCAGAAGGGAGACCAGAAAGGCCGTGAGCCTCTCCGACCCCTGCCGAGGACCCTGAGCAATCCCCCTGCACACAATGCCCCTAACCTGTCCCGCATCCTGAGCATCTCCCAGCCAGCAGCCATAACCCGGCCCAGCCTTTTGAAGAGGAAAGCTGTGGTACCATGGAGGTTTCTCCGGTCCCTGAAGACAGCACCCCCTTGCTTCTCTTGCAAGTTATTGATTGTTTCTTGATGCTGCTTTTTCATGGACCCTTTGCAGTCTAATTTCTCATCCCAAATCCTCTTGAAATAGTTTGCTTTTAAATATAAACTGTCACCGAACACTCAAGCTTTTGACATTCTCAACTGTGGCCGGGAGAAGTCTCTAAACCCTGCCTCTTCTCCTCCCAAGGAAGGAAGTTCGCTGACTCAGGGTGATAGCTGGGGGCTACCTGTGCCCATCAGGGTGCCTCCCGTCCACCCCATCCCCTCTCTAACAGCCCTTCCTTTCCTGGGCAGAGACTCCAGCTCAGGGATCACCAAGTCCCCCCAAATCAGAGGGGGTAGGCCACGTGCAGCACCCCTCACTTGGGCTTTATGAGCTCAGGGTCTTAGGAGGCTTTTAAGTGGTTTCTTGATGCCAGGAAAGACAAAAATCGCAAAAGATCAAAGTCATTGGTTATCCCAGTCTCTACAATTACATATAATTCACAAAAACAGTGCAGTTATCTGTATCTGCAGCATGCAGGGGTCAGAGCTAGACAGGACCCAAGAGGTCAGCCTGCCGCCAGCTTTTCCTGTGTCCCCGGGGGACATTTTGCTCTGGGCCTGAGGGCCAGGATCCTGCGTGGAGAGCAGTGAATGTCCTCGCCAAGGCACACTGTGCTGAGCTGGAAAGTGCCTTGGCCACAGCCCCAGGTGGATGGCCAAAGGTGGCCAGGATGCTGAGTGACCAGGGCCCTGTCCTTGTTACTGTGCTGCCCTCTGCAGATGCATCAATAGCCAGGAGGGCACCTTTCAGAGGCCAAATTGACAGGGCCAACTCCAATGCCTGCACATGGTCACCTGGCTGTTGAGATCTTAAGTATAACACCAATAAGAAACCGAGAAGCAGGTAATCCTGAGGTAACCAAGAAAACCATCAGAGGCTGGGATTGTGAAGCCAAAACCTCTCCCGAGCACCAGCCAGGTGTCTGGTTTCAGCACAGATCCAGCTGGCCTGGCCCCAGGGAGATTGCGGCAGCCCAGCAGGTATGAGCCAAGGTGTACATTAATTTGGGCTCATAATTGTTAAGAAGCCACATCTAGAAGCTTCAGAACTTTCTTCAATTGTAGAAAAGGCATCACGCCATTTCTTTCACAAGCAAAATATCTTAAAAACTCAATATTTGACTGGGTGTGTTGGCTCACAACTATTATCCCAGCAGTTTGGGAGGCCGAGGTGGGAGGATCACATGAGGCCAGGAGTTTGAGACCAGGTTGGGCAACATAGCAAGACTCCATTTCCATAAAAAATAAATAAAATGTCCACCCTTGTCTCAAAAGAAACTTTTGAGAAGATACTCCCATTTAAGTCCCTGTTCAAAGGGCTTCCTTGCAAGAAGTTCCTCAAAAGATATATTTAAAATCATATTAAAATCATTTTCATAAAATGTGTGTGGAGAAAAGACAAGTTTAATTCTCTAAGGCTCCATTATTGAAGCAAAAATTAATATTTGTACTGTTTCTAAATTGGAATAAAATTGCAAAGATGCAAACACCATCCTATATCATAATCTATAAACCAGTCACAAATGTTAAATCAACTGTAAAAATGATTTAAAATCTACATGAATAATTTTATTAAACTGATTTGAGATCATATTTTGTGTTACCTTCACTTATTAACTGCATCTCCAACAACAAGGGAGTTATAATGGATTTTTGCAAATACAGATATGTTCTCAAATAATGCTGTGATCACGAGGCGGACCTATGATGGAGGCATGTGACTTCCTGTCCCACAATGTTGACAAGGAGCTCACAGAGTGAAAGCCATCTTCTTTACACATTCACAGATGGCCATAGAGTCTCAATGGGCACAGTTCAGATTTTATGCACAAAGGTTCATGTTCATCTTGCTCACAGTAGAGGCAAGGAAATCATTTCCCATGAGCACCCAGAATAAACTGCATGCAAAGACATGAAGAGTCAATGAATTTCCCAAAGTGTTTGAAGTTTAAAAACAAAAGTGCATTTCTGGCCCGGCACATGTGGCTCACACCTGTAATCCCAATACTTTGGGAGAAGGGAGGATCTCTTGACCCCGGGAGTTCAAGACCAGCCTGGGCAACATAGAGAGACCCCATCTCTATTAAAAAAAAAATTAAAAAATTAGCCTGATGTAGTGGCTCATGCCTGTAGTCCCTGCTATGTAGGAGGCTGAAGTGGGAGGATCACTTGAGCCTAGGAGGTCGAGGCTGCAGTGAGCTATGATCACACAACTGCACTCCAGCCTGGGCAACAGAGTGAGACCCTGTGTCAAAAATAAAAAATAAAAAAGCAAGAGTGCATTTCCGTGAGACCTCACTCTTGATCACCCATTTCATGGAGAGAAACTCAGAGGGCTGTCATCTCTACAGCCCTCTTTTTGTCTCCTCTGAAGAAAGACTAGCTAGACCGGAAAGTCAAGGAATGTCTCCTCTTTTTTCTGGGTGCCAGGAGACAGAGAAATCAGAGTGGGCACACTCATTACCTTTGCCTCTGGAAATAAAGCAGAAACAGACATCTCAAGATGAGATTTCAAGGCATGCAGCTGTGAGCCTTCCCAGCTCCTTCTCCAATCCACACTTTCTTGGTTTCCTTCCTTTCGTGATAAGCCATCGGTTACATCTCAAATAAACCTGAATGACCTGATTTCTAAACTCTGGTTCTGCTTCCTGAAAAGTTGCCCTGAGAGTGGGACCAGCCGAGGTCCACAGGAGAAGAGTCTTTCAGTCTTTCACCTGTCAGGAACAGCGTCCTTTCTCACCTGTCTCTGCTCACTGGCCACAGAGCAACGGACACCTTCAAGGGGTCTATCAGGTAGAAGCTCTGGGCTCATTGCACTTTGAACGCTTGCATCAGCAAACTCAAGGGCAAATCCATTTGCCTATTTACATGGCAGAAACAGAGACGAGTGGTTGCTACTTCTGATACAAATCTCTGTGGAAGTGTCTAATGGCCCCCAAAGCCTAAATGGCATATCCAGTTCCTTAGAGGTGCGGCAAACGGATTCCAAGATCAATAAGCACTGTCCTATAGATAGCTACAGGAATGAAAGCCAGAGAACATGAGGCCAGAGAGAGAAACTGAGCCTCGTGGAGCACTGCACTGTTATCTGTGTCTCTTGGGAGTTGTGGAAACAGAGCCTCTCAGCCACCTTCAACTGCAGGAGTTTCTCAGGAGGAAGGGATTTTGACAAGGCGGGCAGGTAAGCAGTGGAGCCCAGCCCGATGCCCACGTGACCTGTTCAAGCAGCAGGGTGTCATTCTCCCTGACCACAGGGGGATGGCTGGAAGGACCATCTCTGAGCATGTCCTGCCCTGTCTACTTGACTCCCATCTCTAAATGCAAAAAGCTGCCTACCTCGAATACCAACCAAGAACACACTATAGAGGAGGCTTTTATTGACATCCCAGCTACAGAGGCAAGCTGGACAAGCTGAAAGTGCCTCCGAGTTCATATTTAGAGCTCAAGCTGGCCTCCACCCACGATGGGCAGCAATTTACCAGACAAAGCCAATTTCCTCACCTCTCAGGCGGGGTCACTCTGAGGAGTGCTCTTCAGGTCCCAGAGCTCCCCAAAACTCCAACTGCCCACCTGGATTGAGGGCATACACTCCATTGGTTTCCTTCCCTTCCCAATACTCCATCAGTCAAATAAACCTGGCTGCCCTGATTTCTTAACTCTGGCTCTGCTTCCTGAAAAATTAACCTGAGAGTAGGACCAGCCAAGATCCACAAGAGAAGAGTCTTTCAGTCTTTTACCTGGCAGGAACAGCATCCTCTTTCACCTGACTCTATGCAACCACTCCCTCTCCATCCCCAGGCAGCCTGGGCACAGGGTGCATGGCACAGGATGCCCAGAGCCAGCCCTAGCTCTGCTTACAGGACACAGAGTGATGCCTACGTGCCTTAAGGAGCACTGTGCCCTGAAAGCCTTCTCCACCCAGGCCCCTATCTCATCTCCTGCTGTCACCCTGCCAACCTGCTCCCCTCAGATAATATTTCCGAGTGCCTCAGCTCTGAAACACAATATCTGCCTCTTGGAGATGTGATGTGAGCTTTCACATCAGTTCCACCAAAAGTTAATTTCTGTGATGAATGCAATATACTCAAACCCATAAATCTGACCGTCTGAAGGATTCAAATGGGGAATTATTGACAGCTGATGGAACCCAAGTGCGGAGATGAAGCTGCTTTTCTCATCTGTCCATCTAAATGTTGGAATGTGTATTGATTAAAATATGACTCGCTACAGAACCCAACATAAATCTAAACTCTATTAGATTAACACTAGCATTCAATTAACATAAAATGACAATGTAGGAGAAAAAGGCTGTGTGTCGGTCACCAGTAATATTTTACCTATAAACATGGGGAACCTCACATCGGGACATGCGTCCGTGCACGGTTTGGGGTGGTGGGCACGCATGTGAGAGTTAGGTTGGGATGTGTGCCCCAGAGGCAGGAAGAGGTGACGAGATGGCAGGCTTAGGGGCACTGCAGGCTTCAGCCACAGGAGGAGAAAAGGGTGGCTGTGGCTGGTTGGCTTGACTCTTTTACCATTGCTTTTATTTAAGATGTGCCTGGGTGGCCAGGGCCATGGTGCTGTGCGGGTGATGGATGTGCCAGTCCCGTGGCAGGCACAAGGTGGGAGACCCGTCTACAAAAGGAAAATCTGAGTCAGCTTCTCAGACACAGAGAGAATGTTTTCAGTGGGTTCAGGACCCCAGCGTGGAGCAATGAAGATTTCCCCCAGGGAGAGGAGAGCAGAGATTTGAAGATGAACTGAAAAAATTCATATTGGAGTCTAGGCAGAGGAAGACCAAGCAGTAAAGTGATGAAACAACAGTGATGTCATGTGTGCCCCTGAAGGGCCAGGCGCTGTGCTTGGCTTCTGCTCAGATCTGTCACTATTTCATGTCTCATAGGTCACACAGATCATACAGATCACCCTGGAAGGGTCCTAGGCGGGCTGGAACAGCTGACAGTGCAGATGAGGAAATGGAGGCACGGAGAGGCTCGATTCTCATGTGACAGGGGCACTGGAGTCCTCACCCATTCCCTTGGGCCATCTCCTGCAGGCTGTTTCCACATATGCCAAAGCATATGGGACTTTCTGGCCAAGGGGGTTCTCCAGTCATGGGCTCTTATTGGATTAAAAGGCCAAAGGGTGAACACCCCAGGAATACACTCAACCAAGACAGGATAGGGGCTGGCTTATAAACACCGCAGCTTTCTTGAGGTTGTCCACATAGTTCCTTGGACGGTCCCAGCAGGAATAAGACTCCATCTCCCACAGGGATCACCTGCTTCAAAACACGCCTACATCTGCTCCTCCTACTCCCTACTTGTACTTCCTGGGATCTTCTCTCACTCCTCCCAAAAAACTGCCTGTGCCTAAATCCTTATCTTAGGGTATGATTCTGGAAGACTCCAAGCAAAGGACTAAAGTCACAGAACTCATAAGTGGTAGCAGAGAATTTGATGTGTTTGTTTTTTAAACCAGGCTTCTCATCCTTCTCCCCCATGCTCTTACTAACAGATTCTTGAGCTAGGATTGGTGAGGAATGGGATTAAAACATCACCACAAAGAAGATGGAGGTTTGCAGACCGCGTCTTTCAGATTTGACCTTGTTTGCTGTATGGACCCTGAAATATGCTTTGCTGTAGAAATAATGCCCCTTATCTAATTGGGTGCCCAGGCTAGCTCTCAAAGCCCTCTTAGCATCTGGTTCACATGTTCACCAATTCGCTATTTCAAATGCATGAATTCTAATGTAAAATATTGCATGTAAGGGTACCAACTTGGGAATGCCAGAAACACACCTGAGCAACGGCAGCCCTGGGGTGGTCACTTAAGTCTCTATACCATCAGCACAATCATGGCCCCTCTGCACACACAGACTCCTCCAGGGGAGGGGGCACCCCAACTGGCAGATCATTTGTAAGAAGTTCTGAATTGCAGAATAAAAGGGGAAGCTATTTTCTTTCTGTCTGGGTTCAGTGTCTCAGCCAATTAATCTATCTTGTTTTGAATAAAATATTATAGCAAGAAAAAAGAAACGTTGAGATGGGAATCGGGTGACCCAAGTGAAGGCCTGGACGGCCCCAGTGAGTGACATAGCCTTGGCCGAGTGGGCGGGGCCCCAGGGTGGTGACCACGCTCTGTAAAGTCCTACTGAGAAAAGAACTCCTGGGTAGATGATGAGCCTGTCTTGATGCCTCAAGTCCAATGGCCACAGACCCTCCCAGAGATCCTTCCAGCTGTACCAGGACTAGAAGGACATTCTCAGGGATCTTGCCAAGCAAGGATCTTGGCAGCCTCCCAGGGTCGGAAGAATGCATTTTGAAATTGCAACCACCCAAGTTGAGGCTGTTTGTTCGTCACTGAACAAATGTCTGCTGAGTATCTATTTATACCTAGTGCTTCCTGAGATAGCTCAGGTGCTATAAACACTAGTTAGACATATCCCCATGTCACTGCAGACTGCCCGCCTCCTCCTCACCTCTGGTCACTGAGGAAGAGCCACCTCCCTCCAGTAAGGCTGTGCCCTCTCAGCACCTGGGGCCTCCACCCCTGCCCCGCTTCCCCTTCTCCTTCTCCCCCAGTTCTTCCTGCTCTGCACCCCTGAAGCCCCAGAGTCACTTGGATGAAGCCGCCATCATCTCTGCTGAGTTGACAAGGCCTCCGTGACCTGGTCACAGTCTCTCTCCAGGCCTGTCCCTCATCACTGCCTCCACACCCTCTGCATTTGCTCTAGGACAGACCCTTCAGCTCCCCGGCTGGGCCAACCTTTCTAGTGATCATCACATGCTACTCCTTTGGCTGGGAAGCCCCCAACTATGTCACGGGCACCTAACTATTTCCTCCAGATTTCAGACTGGACACATGACCCCTTCCCCAATGTCAAGCCTGAACATGTGTCATTGGTGATTTGCCTAAGGGCAACACCCATGCTGAGTTATACCCCCTAGGTACCTGTGGGCCTGCACCATGGCGACCCTCTGGCAGATAGGATAATGATGCATTCATCCTTGTTCCTCTAGGGCTTGTGGTGAGCCTCACATGCAGAAGCACGTGCGTGCATTGAGTGAATGGGAAAATGAAAGAATGATTGAATGAGAAAGAGAAGGGGAGGGGAGGAGTCTCAGGGGAAGCCTGAGGCTGGGCCCTAGGGATGGGCAGAATGGGGTGGGGAGAGGAGCCTGGATAGAGCAGCAGAATGTTCTTGGCCATGACATGGGCAATCATTCATCCATTTGATAGAGTGGACAGAGTACCTTCTCCGTGCTCTCGCTGTTACAGCCTGGCAGGGATACAGCAGAGAGCCAGGCTCCCGGGCTGAAGGGATGGACCCGGGAATGGCTCCTATCTTCAGAACCTGCCTGAAGGGCGTGGGCAACAGAGGCACCAAGGGGCCAGTCCGGAAAGGCGTCTCTGGGGAAGGAAGGCCTCTGTCTCTGTTCTCAGACTCCACGAGGAAGAGCCTGGGAAATGCCTCCCCCAACAAAACCAAATGAAACTCTCTTTGGACTTCACAGTGAACAGTTCATTCCCCGAGACCCGTCTGCGGGGGAGCTCAGTGTCCAACCTGGCAAGGCCGAGAAGACAACGATGACAAGGACTATATTAACAGCCCGTGTTGAGTAGGTGCTTGCCATGGGCCGGGCATCCCACAGACAGCCTTCCTGGCATGGATTTTCTCATCTGATCTATAGGATCGTCCTACACAGGTGCAGTCATCGTGACCACGGATTTCACAGGCAGAACACCCAGCCCAAATGAATGCCATAGTTTTCCAAGGCCACTCAGCGAATGAGGGCAAAAGACGGGATTCGAACCCAGGCATGCTGATCCCAGTGCACTAAGCGAAAGAGAAGCGGCGCAGGAGGGGAGGAGTCTCAGAGGAAGCCTGAGGCTGGGCCCTAGGGATGGGCGGTATGGGGAGGAGAGAGGAGCCTCAGGAATTCGTGCCCCCATTGCACTAAGCCTCCCACATACCCCTCCTTCCGCCAGCTTCTGGCACCTAGCCACAAGACGCCATGCTGTGCCAGAGGCTAAGAAGCCCGTGAGTCCCGGGCCCGCCCTCTCCCACCTGGGCAGGATGAGCAGAAAGGGAAAAGCTGCTTTGGAGAGAGGCAGATGCAGGCGTGAGTCTGTGTGACTCTGGGCTCAGCTCTTTTGCCCACTTCGTTCTCTTCCCTCCTGTAGAAGCAGGAACAATCCAGTCCGCCCTAGTTCATAGAACCCCTCCAGCCTAGCACTCAGCAGACGCTCTATTCGTGCACATTGCCACAATGAATACATCATTGAACAAAGCGGTTAACCTGAGGTCTTTTCTCCTTTAATTTTTTCCAACAATAGGAACAGTTTTTATTTCCATACTTGCTCCGGACCCTGAGAGACAGCAAAATTTGGTGTTTGTCAGTTGGTGCCCTCTACCCCACGCAGCCCCCCCGCAAGCTTCTTTCAGGTTTTAGGGAAAGTGGAGCCTTGTCCTTCTGCGAGGATCGGGCGCCCTCTTGCGGCCATCTCGGGATTCCCGAAGTTCAGGTCCCCGCAGCAGGAGAGTAGGATTCTCGGGGGCTGAGGACAGGGAGGCCAAGGGACCGCTCCGCCTGCCTGCGGAAGTGGCCTGGCAGTCCCCTACTCTCCAGGAGCCTGTCCCTTCTTTCTTCATCAGGCTGGACACCGAGGCTGAGTCCCCGGGGAAGCTGACCACGGCCAGGCACCGCCTCAAGGGAGTGTGTGAGGGATGGGGGCCGCCCCTCCCGCAGGCACAGGACTCAGCCATCACAAATGCCAGTGGTCCTTGGAACACGTCTGCCCGGCTGAGCCTGCCAGATGCCCAGTTTAGGGAAGCGCGTGAGGAACAGAAATGGAGGAGACCCGACCAGACAAGAGGCAGTCTCCCCAGCTGCAGGTCGTGTCATTTCCTCTCCAAAAACAGACAGGGAGCGCCAGCCGCCTGTGCATCGCCCCACTGTGGCATTGGGACAATTGCTCCTGCTGTCCCCTTCCCTCCAGCAATGATCTAGCTGGGCTCTAGGAAGCCTCCAGGCCTGCCACATTCATAGTTCCAGGGGCAGGGGCCACCATGGGCACAGTGCACCCAGGCGTGTGAGGGGGTCCCCCGACACCACTTGCCCCCACTGCTCACTCAGAGACCACCCTCGCTGAGCTGCTCCTCCGTGGCCTGGCCCTTCTAAACCTCTGGCTCCTTCTTCTGGGCATTTGGGGTATGGGATCCCTTTCCTAAATAACCAGAAACGCCCCAACCAGGCTTGGGCACACAGGTGGTCCTCAGGAATCGGAGCTGGCTTAGAGAAGGTGGAATGAGTTGGGAGCTCCTGTGATCACAGCAACAAACGACTTTTCCACCAGCCAAGAACTAGGCACCTCCCACGCGGCCCCTTCACATGGCCTCGAAGTGGGTGTGGCAAATATGACCCGCCTCATAGAAGAGACCCACACCGAGCCCCCAGGGAGCCATCAGCAGTGAGAGGCAGCGCAGAGGCTGGAGCCGGCTTCCCCTCACCACAGATCTGGGTCAACTCTAAAGTAACAAACTTGGGTGGCTCCATCTTCACGGGTACCTGGGTGAGGCATAACAAGGGTCCCTCCTCAGTGTCCTTTGGGGCTGCAGGGACCCTCAACTTGGCCGCCAAGATCCTGAGCTTTTAAGCTCCCAGAAGGCGCCCCCACACAAAAACTCAGACACACCAGGAAGCACCTGTAGCCTGGCCTGGGACAGGGTTAGCAGTGTATTAGGCAGAAAATTCTAGAAGGGGCCCCTGATTGGCCCAGGGATGCAGGACCTGTCCTAGCAAGCAAAAGAAAGTCAATCACACCCCCTCCCCTCAAACTCAAGGTCAGGAGCCCCCACTGTGGAATCTCTACACGGGGTAGAGTCTCCAGGGCAAATAAATATCTTAATTTTGCAAAAATTTATTTCCTGGAGAGAGAGAAAATGTAGCCAAGACCAACAACATGAACTAAAAAAATTTTTTCTAATGTTACATTTAACATCCAAGAAGAATCCAGATAACTTGGAGCAGTTAGCACTTCTGAAGGGCACTCCAGTTATTTTAGAGCCAATTACATGCCATTTCGATAGAATTCTTTGAAAGGATGGTGCCCTGAGGACCTGGCTTCAAATCTAGCCCTGCCGATTACCAGCTGTGTGGCCTTAGACAAGTTACTTAACCTCTCTGAGCCTGCATTTCCCCATCGATGAAATGAGGCTAATAACAATGTATACCTTATAGGGTTTGACCTTCACAGCATAGTTCTTAGCACATTGCAAGCACTCAAGACATGCTGGGTGTATACTAACACTACTGCTCTGCTATTGTTATCTAGTACTGTAGTAAATAGGCTGGGAGCTGTTCATGTACTCTATATCCAAGACAACCTGACATGCTCTGGGCTTCCAGAGCAGGTAGGTCTTCATTTACTCTGGGAATCTGAAAAGGTGAGATTACCTCACTGCTCATTAATTAAAAAAAAAAAAAAAAAAAAAAAAAGCTAGAAAAAACTCTAGCTGAGTCTTCTGACATTGTTTTATACATAGTCATGGTCAGTCCCTTCAATTAACCTTGATCCAGGCCATTGGGGACACTTCGGCATTTCAGGTCTCCTAACCACCCACCTTCCCACTCACAGGCAGCTTCGGCATGGGTGAGGCCTCCCAGATGGACACAGAAAGCAGCTAACGCACACAGAGGGAGAGGCTGATAGCGTGGGAAGGTGCAGGTGCCCCCTCCCTGCACCCAAGGGCCAGCCAGGCACTAACCCAGCTTTTCCACCAGGCAAGCCTGTGTGCAAGTCACCCCTGTTCTGCTACTGGGACAGGCGATTGCTCCTCTGGGCCTCAGTTTCCCCTTCTGTAAGCTGGGGATAATTACACCTGTTCAGGCACGTAAATGAATTCAGATGGAGACAGTACCTGGTGCTCGGGAGGTCTACAGCACACAGCATGTGTTCAGTCATTAGTCCTCGGTGCTGTGCTACTGCGAGATGCTAACGAGGTTAGTTTAGACAAGAGGGCCCAGCTCACAGCACAGTTTGCATTCCTGGGAAAATTGGGTAGGGCAAGAGCTGACACCAAGGTAGGCCTGAGAACAGCTGCCACAAGGGTCAGGCGATACTCAGCACCTGCCCCTGTGGCCCAGGAGACATGAGCCCAGGGTTACCACAACTTCTGACTTTTCCAGAAATTGCCTGATATGCTCTGTAAAATATCCTGGATTTTCAATGTGAATAAGTCTTTTAAAATATGCATACATACATATATATATATATACACACACACACACACACACACACACATACACATACATATATTTTACATATATATTTTTGAATATATATATTTTGTGTGTATATTTATATTATATATATACACACGAAGAAAACAAATAAAGCAATTAAAAGGTATTTCTGGGTCCCAGCTCTGAGGCAAGGGAAACTAGATCCGCGAGGTTTCCAGCTCCCGCCTTACCCCATGTGTGGGCTTCTGAGGATTCTGCTACCCCCAGAACCCAGAGCTGTTCCTAGAACACCCCACCTTGAGGCTCAGAAAGCCCCCTCTCAAAGCCTAAACAGTAATAGAAATGTGGGTTCCACTTCTGTGCAGAGGCCGCCATCTACTGGTGGAAGGACGTGAGTGCAGCCAGTGCCTGCCGGGATCCCCAGCAGAGGATGGGAGGAGAGGGAAGGAAAGAGAGGAGGGAGTGGAAGGGAGGGAGGAGGCAGGGAAGGGGAGGGAGAAAAGAGCAGGCAGGAGGGAATGTGTCGGACCCGGCCAGCTTCTGATGTGAGAAGGAACCCAGCAGCAGGACCTGAGCCACCTCATCAAAGATGAGAAGCAGCTCAAGCGTCCTGAGTGATGGGAGACCAGGAGGCAGTGTACCTGCTGCTGGGAGGGCTGGGCCTAAGCTCGGAACCTCCTGGGAGACCAGGTGACCCGTGATCAGCAAGCGAGCATGCACACGCATGTCTGTGGCACGTCTGCAGATAGGCACCTTCTGTCTAGATCAACCCTAAAGCAACAAACTTGGTGTAGCCCCATCTTCATGGGTACCTAGGTGAGATGTATCGAGGGTCCCTCCTCAGAGCCCTTTGGGGCTGCAGGGGCCCCAGCCTGGACCCCAGGATCCCAAATAAAGTCTCCCAAGAGGGGCCACCACAGGAACTCCAGACACACCAGGAATCACCTGTCCATGCAGTGCACCAGAATGTGCAATGTCTCCAGACAGTGACCCCTCCTTTCCCCTCAGCCCTCTGATCCCCTAGTGACTGTGCCTGCTTCCTAGAGCCCCCCAAAGACCCAAACCCCAAATCTCTCCACGCTGCTGCTGATCCCCTTAACCTGTTTTCTAGGAGCACTTTGTCCAGCAAAAGGGAAACCTGGCTTGTTCCCTCGAGCCTGGAATGGACATGGAAAGGGTGTCTTTTTGGCAGAAGCAAGGATCTCCAGATGGTTTCGAAACAGAATTTACCCAGCACCAGACCCTCCTGGGCCAGTCACATGGCCTTTGAGTGAACAGGATCTTCAGGAGCCACTTTCAGGAAATGCAGCAAAGGTGATTTTCCTGTGAAACCCCAATCCCAGGCAGGCCCTCCTCAGCCCACAGGGCCATGGATCTCTCAAATGAGCTGAGCTAAGCTTCCTCCACTGATCCCCCCAGTCTGCTGTGTTCAGGGAGCAACATAGAAACATCCCCCAAGACAGCTCTTCAAGCAACGCATTACTGCTTATGGATTATTATTATTATTATCATTATTATTAATTATTTTTTGATGGAGTTTCACTCTTGTTGCCCAGGCTAGAGTGCAATGGTGCCATCTTGGCTTACTGCAACCTCTGCCTCCCCGGTTCAAGCGATTCTCCTTCTTCAGCCTCCCTAGTAGCTGGGATTACAGGCATGTGTTACCATGCCTGGCTAATTTTATAGTTTTAGTAGAGTCAGGGTTTCACCATGTTGGTCAGGCCAGTTTCGAAGTCCTGACCTCAGGTCATCCGTCTGCCTCGCCCTCCCAAAGTGCTGGGATTACAGGCATGAGCCACGGCGCCTGGCCACTGCTTATGCATTTTTAAACTTTCTTTTAATTTTTTTACTGGATATTATTTTCCAAGCCTGAAGTGTTTCCTGTTGATGAACTCGCTTTACTCTCATGGAGCCTCTAGGAGGCACTATTGTGACCTATTTATAGGTAGATAAACAGAGGCTGGGGTGGTGAAGTGAAAAGTTGCCGGGCTAAAGAACTGGGCCGGCAGCCCAGACATCAGCCCTCAGCCCTCCCAGCCGGGAAGGGTCCAGAGTACATGCGGGATCAGAGATCTTCATAGCAGAAAGCGCTCTTTGATGCCAGCCACACTGACTCCACAGGGAGCAGAGTGTGTTCAAAGGCCAGGATTTTATTCCCCCATCCCCACCCTCCCCGATTCTCACCACTATCCAATTAAAAACAAAAACAATCGCATAAATGGTACTACGTGCCAGGGACTTTGTAGACATACATGCCTCTCACAGATCCCACCCATGGAGGTGGGTATTTTTGATTCCTCTATTTTCCGGTGAGATTCAGAGAAGTTAAGCAACTGGCCTGTGATCACTCAGACAGCAGGAGTGGAGCCTCAGTCTGGGATCTGACCAGTGCCTGTTGCTCTGAGCCTGCAGAGCCAGTCCCAGGCTCCATCCACCCCGCCCTCCAGCAGCCTGGCCTGATTCAAATGCCAGGACTGCAGGTTCCTAAATCAGCGTCCATCAGCCCAAGGTCAGGGTTATTACAGTTTACACAACTACAGTCACCAAGGAGTAACTAGGACAGGACAGGCTGGTTCTAGCAGCTGCTGAGAGAGGGAGAGAGGGAGAGGGAGAGGGGGAGAGAGAGAGAGAGAGAGAGAGAGAGAACTCAGCAAGAATTCCTCTAGATAGCACTATTTGAAATCTTCCCATGATGAAATTAAAAGTGAGTCTTAAATGATTTATTTTTTCAATCTGTGAATCTAAACAAATGATCCCCCTTCTAGGTACATGTATCATATGATCTCCTTCACAGCTGTGAAAAAATGCTATTAGTGCTTTCAAAGCAGTTTTATCACAGATTAAAGAAGCCTAGAAAAAAAATTGGCAGCCAGAGACAGCCATATGCCTACTTGACCTAGGACGGTAAACCTGTTGTTCATTCCAGAGAGGGGATTATGGCATTACTTTTAGTAAGTTGCTTTTCATATGGAAATTTCCTTTCATAGTAAAGATCTTTCTTTAATAGCATCATCCTGAAAACATGCCTATTTTTTAATTCCCCGATCATGGACATATAGATTTTTATAGTGTCTGCAAGCATACATTAATGTTAATTTCACCATTCTCCTTTGTATTTTGTTAATGTCACAGTCTGCTGTAAAACCTTGCCAAGTTTCTTAACTGTCATGTTAATTCCAAGACCTATTCTGCACTCTTTGACATTTCAGGACAGAACAAGGCAGTAAAAATAGATTAGAAACAGCTTATAAGTATTATAAAATCTAGAACTTTACAGATGGTGGAATTAGGTCTGCTGAATGGAAATTTAGCAACTCCTGAATGCAATAATATTAGAAAAGTGCATTCATTTCTAAGGTAAATATTTGGAAGGGGTCGTATAATGGCGGCTGGAGAAGTTGGGGAAACTTATAAAATGCAACAGAGTTATATTATTTTAAGAAACATACTGTATGCATATACCATATCCTGCAGAGTTTCAGGTTTCAAAGGTTTTCTCCACTGTATAAATAAAGGGCACATAGTAAGGGCTTGATTTTATTCATGGTCAGTTCAAAGATCACACAAATTATTTCACTCAGGGGATTTGTCTGCATTTTCTTAAGTTAAAGCACAGCATTACTGTACTTAGATATTAAATGACACTACCACATGCTAAGAAATTTGCAGGAATGGACACGAAATTAGACACTGTTTTCTTAAACTGATTGCTAAAGAATGCCCACTGTTTAAACCTGCACTATCCATTTCAAAGGGAAGTATTGGCTGATTTCAGGAAGTTTAAAATCAGCTCATGGAGAAGCAGGACAAAGTTAGGGTTAAATGTGCTTTTCTTCCTCCCCAAAGGGGAAACTATTTCTTAAAAAAAAAAAAAAAAAAGAAACGAAAAAGAAAAAGAAAGAAAGAGAGAAAGAGAATAAACTTTCCCTTTTTTCTTTAAGGAGGACTTATTATTTCAATCATCCTCGTTGAGTTGTTGATGAATAGTTCACATCCCCTGCCAAGCCCCACCCTTGTCTATTTTCTAAGCTCTTTCCTCATTATTTGCTCAGCCTTTTCCCACAGCCCCGACCGGCCGTCAGGGCGGCTTAAACACAACACAGCATTAACATGGGGAAATGGCTTTCAGTTTCCAATTGATCTCCTAATACGTTATGTTGAAATGATAATTGGTACACTCTTCATTGAAAAATAAGAGAGAAAAACTACTACTCAGTCACCACCAGGTATTATCATAGTTCATGTATTCAGAACAACCAGATACATTAAAAAAAAAAAATCAAAAAACAAAAAACTATCCCCCCCCATCTGCGGGAGAGACTGCAGTCCACAATTCTTTTCAACTGACATAATCCAGATTGATTCGTTCAGCAGATAAAATTCAGGCCACTTCTGCCCTTTATGGGAGCAACATAATACCAGTCTTTATTCAGTAACAATGTAACATAATGAGATCGGAATGTGCAAAATGACTGTTCTTAAATTACTGTGCCTCACAAGGGCCCAACACAAGCTGGGACTTAATGTAAAAAATCATTAGGCACAGATTACTAAAGTGCTCCTGCATTAAGGAGGTCAAACCGAGTCTGTTTACGGCATTTTTCAGGACAGAAAGTCTTTGCTAATATCTTGATTATGACTGTCTTCTGGGGGGCCCATCCCAGCACCCACAGCTCAGCATTGTCTCCACCCGGGAGCCGGGAGGCAGAATTAAGAGAGGACAGGGCAGGAGATGGCGTCGGAAGGACTCCACAATCACGTGCTGTTTTCGGGAAAGTTGGGTGCATCAAATAATTTAAGCTTTGAGCTATTAAGTTATGTTAATTTCAAGATCGTCAGGGGATGGTTATTCAAACACATAGAATATTTGGAAAATAACGAAAAGCACAAAGAACGAAGAATGATCTCCCACCATCTCCATATCTAGAAAAAACCACTGGCCATTCTGAACATAAATTCACTCCAAATACTTTTTCCAGCCATAACTATCTAATGTTTTTATAAAATGTATGCTTCAAATACAGCCTTTCACTAAATGTTATAGGTAATGTCAATATTTCTCCCTGTCATTAATTATTCCTCTGCAATATAATTTTATAGCTACATGGTGTTTCTTCATGTGGAAGTGCCTAATTTAGCTTCACCCCTATTCTTGGGCTTGTCAGTTGTTTTCTAAGTTTCCCCTCATTATAAAGGATGTGTTGATTAATATCCTTATGCGAAAGTCTTTCCCCGACATGTCAGATAATTTTCTTTGGAAAAACTTCCAATAAGTAGAATTGCTGGGTGAGAGGGAACACACATTTTATACCTATTTGATACTTATTTTTTATTTGGCCCCCCCAAAAGCTTGCACCTATTTATATTAATAACACAGTGTTCACAGGACTACATATTTCTAGGGATGTGTTACAAATCCATTATACCAGCCTTTTCCTTTGCAGGACACCACAAAGAGTTCTTGAACATTGCATTGCATCTGCTGACTTATATCACACAAGGATATCATGACCACTATTCAATTCTGCACACTCACCCAAAAATCTGTCATCAGAAGAAAGATTAAATTAAGAGAGTCAGTCAATGTAGTCTCTTACACACCCAAGGTTGCCTAAGAAGAGTCTAGAGAAGTAAACCAGAGCAAAACAGAGCAGAAAAGATTTCCTTTGAATTGAAATGATTTTTTTTCAACTTGCAACTCCAAGCCTCATGCAATTTAATTTTTGAATTTGAGAGCATTGCTGGTCTCTTATCTTGTTTAAATAGAAGACTTCCAAAATTCCGATCACTGAATCATCGGGTGGCCTCTGAGATGATGCAGTTACTCTTCGGAACACTGGGCTCACGTCTGGAGTGGGGCCTGTATTTGGTCAATGTTTGCACAAAACGAAACAGGCACCATGTGTAAATGCAGAAGGCTGCTGCGGAGCATGTATGAGGCAGAGATTTTGTGTATGTATATGTACACACATGCACATAAATATATTTATCTATAAAATGAACATCACCATTGTGGCCTCCTCACTGAAACTCACACCATCTGAAATATTTGCATGTGATTACTAGCCGCTACTGTCAATCATGACGGCACAAATCCAATACTCAGGCCATATGGCCTTGAAACTTTCAATCGATAGGAACCTTTTAAAGCTGAAGCTTCAAAAAGTTGTATCAAATATATATTCAATGAGAAGAAGGTTAATTGAATAATTGATTACTCAGTAACAATTAAGTGCTCTTCAGATATCTTTGGGAAATCATGAAATATAACGGTGATAGATATTTATTAGTTTATCAGTTCTTACTGTGTTATATATTTATTTTGAGGCCTGAAGTCAATTTCTTTCATTTATATATTTTAACAGCAGAGTCCCCGGAAATGAAATGATACATATATTTTTATTTCCACGCTGCCAGGGAGATGACAGGGTGGAGAGGGATCCATGTAGAACCAGGGGTGTCAACATCACAGCATTTCCCAACATCAGAGATGGCTTCCTTGTGACAGCTCTTAGGTAAAGTAGTCAAACAATGTCTCTCGGAAAGGTGTGTGCTCTGACACTCAGTCGTTTTTGTAAGGAGAGCCTGGGTGCTGAAACTGCACGCTGCCATGGCTGTTGAAGGATTCCCATCATGTGGGTTTTCCTTCCTTCTGCCTGGTTTATCTTCAAAAATAACCAGATCTGCAGGTCTCCAGAGACAAGAAAACAACAATTGTTTCTCCACGAATAGGCAAAGTGACCAGCCTGTCACTATCATTTGTGAACAAATCCCTTAGACTAGTTATCTGTGGCTTTTTCAAAGGAGGTATAGATAGGGCTTTATGAAATCATTGATATCTATTGAAGAGGATAAACACATACAAACACACACACACACACACACGCCCCTGTGTCAAACAGGGTAGGAGCAAAGACTGAACATAATCAGACTCTGCAGAAAGGTGAGTCCAAGTGCTCACTCTATAGGCCATACTTTGTACACATGATATGGTTGGATCTGTGTCCCCACCCAAATCTCATGTCAAATAGTGACATGGTTTGGCTGTGTCCCCACCCAAATTTCACCTCAAATTGTAATAATCTGGTGGAGCCAGGTGGAGATAATTGTATCATGGGGGCTGTTTCCCCCATACTGTTCTCTTTATAGTGAGTGAGTTCTCACAAGATCTGATGGTTTCATAAGCTTCTGGCATTTCCCCCGCTGGCACTTCTACTCTTGCCTGCTGCCATGCAGACGTGCTTTCCACCTTCCACCATGATTGTGAGGCCTCCCCAGCCATGTGGAACTGTGAGTCCTTTAAACCTCTTTTTCTTTATAAATTACCCAGTCTTGGGTATGTCTTTATCTGTAGCTTGAAAACAGACTAATACAAATTGTAATCCCCAGTGATGGAGGTGGGACCTGGTGGGAGTGATTGGATCATGGGGGTGGTTTCTAGTGGTTTAACACCATCTTCCTTGGTCTTGTCATGACAACAGTGAGTGCTCACGAGATCTGGTTGTTTAAATGTGTGTGGCACCTCCCACCTCCCTCCTTTCCTCCTGCCCTGGCCATGTAAGAAGCATGTGCCTGCTTCCCCTTCACCTTCCACCATGACTAAGTTTCTTGAGGCCTCCCCAGCCATGCTTCCTGTACAGCCTGCAGAACTGTGAGCCAAATGAACCTCTTTTCTTTATAAATTACCCAGTCTCAGGTATTCCTTTATAGCAGTGCAAGAATGGACTAATACACTGCATCACCACCAGCTTTGCCAAAGTGTTCAAGAATCTCTGAGAAATCCCCACCCAAACGGTAAAATCAGATTTCCTGACAGCAAAACTTCAACATCCCTAATGGACCCACCTGAGAGCTGACAAACTGCCCAGATACAAGAAACCTATTTTAAACAGGAGTAAAAGTGAATGTTTACTTATGTACCTAACAACTAGGCCAAATGTTAGCAAGTTTATGTCTCTGTATATTTTCTTATTTACGCATTCAAGAAATATGTGCTGAACCTCTTCTCTGGGCTGGTCACTGTAGTCCGTGAAGGAGACTAAGCTGTGAACAAGACAGATATGGTTTCTGACTGGTTAGAGTTTTCAATTCGGTGGGAGAGTCAGACCAGAAAAAAAAAAGAGGAAGAAGTCAAACACACATAATTTTTAATAACTGCTAAGAAGTTAAAATGGGACCCACAGAGGGAATAACAGAGGAATAGCCATTTTTGAGTGGAAGTAAGAAATCATCAAAGAATGAGAAAAAGTTGGCCAGGCAAAGCCAGGTGTATGCGTGTGTGTGTGAGAGAGACAGGTTGTCATTCATTCCAGGCATTGAGAACAGTATATTCAAAGACCCTGAGGTGTCAGCAAAGAGCTAGGATACTGATTTAAAGATCGGAGAGAAGATCTGTGGGTTGGAGCAGAGCTTGAGAGATGAGCTTGAAGGTTGGGCAATGACCTGATCACTCTGGGCACTGTGGCTGAGGGGAGCTTGGGTTTTAATCAAGCGGGAACAGAAAGGCCAGGCACGGTTGCTCACACCTGTAATCCCAGCACTTTGGGAGGCCAAAGTGGGCAGATCACTTGAAGTCAGAACTTCAAGACTAGTCTGGCCAATATGATGAATCCCTGTCTCTACTAAAAATACAAAAATTAGCCAGGCATGGTGATGCACACTTGTAGTCCCAGCTGCTCAGAAGGTGAGGCAGGAGAATCGCTTGAACCTGGGAGGCAGAGGTTGCAGTGAGCCGAGATTGCGCCACTGCACTCCAGCCTGGGTGATACAGCGAGACACGATCTGAAGGAAAAAAAAAGGGGGGGAATGGAAAGCCATTGAAGGGTATTAAACAAGAGGATATATGGTCTGATTTACATTTCCAGAAGTTCCTTCTAGCTGAAGCGTGTAAAAACGTTTGGGTAAGGTCTGTTAGATCAGTTTGGCATAATCCAGGTAAGAGATGACACCCATTCCTCAGAGTGCAGATGGAAGGGAAGAAGGAGTCTGGATTGATTTCTTTTTGAGATGGAATTAACAGGTCTTGCTGGTAGACTGGAGAGAGAGGAGAAATCAAGGATAACTGCAAGTTTTGAGGTTTGAGGTTGTTAGATGTCAAAGTGGAGAAGTCAAAGAGAACATCAGAGAAGAAATTCTGGAGAAGACAAGAGAGTTGCAAGTGCCTGTTTGAATCATCGGCAGAAGAGAGGCATGAAATCTTCAAGGAAGGATGAGTCCTTCCAGGAAGAGAGTGCAGGGGGAAGAGAAAGAGAAGCGGGGCTGAGCCCCAAGGAGGGCCAGAAGAGCAAAGAAGGGAGAGAGGGTCAGTAGGAAAGATCAAGACGTTGTCGGAGCAGTGGCAGGAATACCGAGAGAGTCTGGTCTCCTAGCTGCCACAGGAGAGGTGGCTTTAACACAGGGTCTGCTGGCGGCCGCCTCTTGGACATTGCTGCTTTCTCAGTGATCTCCCTGAAGACTCGTTGCCTGTGGACTCTCCAAGTCTGTAGAGTGATTAACTCTTTGAGGTAGATTCTATTTTCATAGTCATTACACAGAGAATACTAAAGCTGAGGCAGTTTTGGTGACTTACAGGACATCATGTTCCAGCTTAAACCCACATAGCACCCTCTCCAGAGCTCTCCCCCAATCTGTTAGATGCGTCTGACTTTCTAAGGTGCTCCTGGATTGGAGGGTCCAGCTGGCTACATGTGGTCAAGACATACCACTGGGAAAACGCAGGGACATAGTTTGAGTGTATTCTTTCTGCACTTTTCACACCAGCAATGCCAGCATCTCTGTGGTTTCGGATGAAATATTTACCCTGCTGATTCTTTCTAGTGTCCCTGCAAAAGGGCCGGCCATGAGTGCCTGTGAATTAACTCCAGGAGGAGGCTTTGTGAAGGAGATAACTAAAGGAAAGAAAGGCCTTCAAAGCAGGTTCTCAATTTCCAATCAGGACATGCTCCCAGCCCTCGCATCTCCCCTGCAATTTCCATGGTTCAGACTGACCCCGTGCAGAGCAGAAACATCAGAATGAGGCCCTCCAAGTCCAGGGGCACCTAATGACACTGGCTTGGTGGCCTTGCCTGTCCCACAGTGTCAGGAGTGAACCAGGCTTTCTGTTGTGCCTCATAAAATGATGACAGGCATTGCTGCCCAGGGACACAGCCAAAGTAGACAGTGAGGTGTCACAGACCAGAGAGCAGATGTATGATTGCGTCCCTGCCGAGAAGGGAATGACATCCTTTGACTCTCTGGAGAGTGTGCTGCAGAGGAACTAACCTCACTGCTCCGGTTGTACACACAACAACATTGACAGCCAACAGTTCCATGAGCATCGTTGCACAGGGCACAGGGAGACAGAGTGACAGCGCGTTTCCAGCAGGGTAGAGATGGTGCAACGTGCTCCAGCCAAGGGGATAACCAAAAGCATGGCAGAGTTTTCATATTGTTTTAATGTGATTTCACAATCCTAAGTTAATTTATTTTCTTATGATGGAAAATGGTCTGGCACTGCCATATTCCAGTATGTGCTCCAAAAAGCAGTCTGATAAAATTCATTAGAAAAGAATTAAATTCATCATATAAAGCACAGCTGTTTTATTCTAAGTAGTTCCCAATTCAGAAGACCAGGCAATTGTTCCTTTGAGTAACACCAAGGACAGCACTGGAGAGGAACCAAGGAGAGGGTCTCCAGGACTCTAGAACTCCATCTTGCTGCAGAAGCAAAAACTTGCCTCATTTTTGAGCCCTCTCAAATACATGCAGACGTCAATGAAAGTGGGTTTGTTGGGTTTTTTTTTATGAAACAGAGTCTTGCTCTGTTGCCAAGGCTGGAGTGCAATGGTGCAATCCCAGCTCACTGCAGCCTCAAACTCCTGGGCTCAAGTGATCCTCCAACTGCAGCCTCCCAGGTAGCTGGGACTACAGGTGTGCACCACCACGCACAGCTAATTTTTACATTTTCTGTAGAGACAGGGTCCCATTATGTTGCTCAGGCTAGTCTCGAACTCCTAGGCTCAAGTGATCCTCCCACCTCAGCCTCCCAAAGCACTGGGATTACAGGTGTAAGCCACCAAGCCAACATGAACAGGGAATTTTAACCGGCCAGAGGAAAAGACACTAAAGAGCAAAAGGAGAACATTGCTAGATTCCTCCCTTGGATAAATCTGTAAAATCCTAGGTTTTAGCCAAACGCTCCCCATCTTTGCAGGCCCAGCTCAATTCTGCCCTATTCCCCAACCTCATTCCCTTCCCACCCATGTCTTGGGTAGCAATGCAGCTTGCATGGTTTAGCTCCATTTCTCTGAGTTGACGGCAAACTCCTTTGAAGTGAGGGCTGAGTTCACCCTCAGTTTCTTCCAGCCCTTCCCCATTCAATGACTTCCAGCTCCCTATACCAATCAGCATGCTGGGTTCTCAGTATGGCATTCCCCTTGCATGTGGCCACAATTGGGTACCACGTACCATTTTCTCTGAATGTAATATATAATAGATTCTTTTATTCACATTCAAAAACAGAAATGAGCAAAGCTCTCTGAGAAGATGATGAAGAGAGCAGGAAGCTCTTGCAGTCACCCGGCTACCCCTATGCAGTCTGTCATTGCAATACTCTACAAGACCCATTCAGTGCTGATTTTACTCTGTCTTGTAAATGGGAGAACATGTAGAAATTTTAACTTATGTGAGATTTATTTAACCAGCAGCCAAATGCTGAGAGCTGTCAATCTGAGTGTCCTGTGAGTCCTCCTAACTCCCTAGATGTACCCAGTACTAAAGTCCCTAAGAACAGAGTGCTTCGTTGTAGGAGCACAGCCAGGTGCCTCAGGCCACTCCTCACTTGTTCACTGTGCAGGTGACAGCTTGAGAAATTTGGCAGCAGAAGATCCTGCCTTTAACCAGCATTCAGAAATAAAAATTTCTGAAAAGTTAGCCCTGAATGCTGCTTGGGGATAAAGAAAGTCAACGCTGTAAGCACGGTGGCTTTGCCCAGCATGGGGGGATGTGTGGGGGGTGAGTGGCAGACACAGCTGAAGTGTAGAGCTCAGCAGAGCCTGCCTCAAGCCCAGCCCTCAAATTTACCTAAGCCACCAGCCTTCCAGGGCACTGGGTTCCTGGTCTTCATGCAGAAAAAAAACAAGCCTCAGTCAGTGCCCCAGTAGCACTGAGACCCATTACAGCAACAATCGCCCGGTTAAAAGAACTAAAGACCTAGATAGCCACCGCCCAGGGAAGCAGAAAGGTCTTTTTGGTTTCACCTTTATTTCATCACTCAACCAGGTGCAGTCATGGAGAAATCTTTGAATACAAGCATTCCACAGTTCTTTCGCTTTAGGAACCACGAATGTTGACTTAGGCTGTGTTTTGCCACATCTGACTCCAACGCAACCCACCAGTTTCCAGGAGAGACTGGGGATGGGGTGAATAAGGGGGGTGGTGAGGGGTGAATAAGGGGGGTGGTGAGGAATGAAGAGGGCCAAGTGGGATGATGATCAGATGATTGCATGCACTAATGAACATTCCAGATTTTGTGATGATCCCCAATACTGCCCACCTAGGAACTGGGTGATTACTATGCCGGGCGATCACACCTGTTGGATGTACCTAGGTGAAGGTCAGGCTCCCTCCCCACTGGGCCCCACGCAGCCTGGGCACCAGCCCTTGGCTCACACCTGCTGCCAGGTAGCAGCCAGGGAGACTTCTTATGCAGCCCGCTTGTTTCAAAGGAGCGTCGGCGACAGGGAGGGGAGGATCTCAAGACCTTTAATTAGCTGGGAATTGCACCCTCTCTAGTGGCTTGCTTGTGAGAACTAGAGAGCTAAGGAACAGCTCCTCAAAGAGGAAGATGGCACTTGCCAGAAGGCAGAGCTAAAGCACGCAGGTGAATCCTGGGTTCTGATGGGGCAAGAGTTCTCCATTCCAGCAAACTCCAGACAAGAGCCAGCAGCAGGGGGGCACGCAGCCTCCACCATTGCACATGCCCTGTGTGTGCCAGGGAAGTGACCCTCTTTTCCTGGGGTCTAACTTCCCTGTCTGCAAACTCTTGTGTTATGAGCAAGGCAGGCTGGGCGGGACCCCTTGGCGGAGAAGGGAAGAGCCACACCTCCCTAAGGAAGTGACTCCCACCTCTCTTCCATCACCTGCTCCTAAGGGAGTGACTCCCACCTCTCTTCCGTCCCCTGCTCCTAAGGGAGCGGCTCCCACCTCTCTTCCATCCTCTGCTCCTAAGGGAGCGGATCCCACCTCTCTTCTATCTCTTGTCCCAGACATTCTAGTTTTTCAAGAGAACCTGAAAGCCTGGATTTGTACATTTAAAAAATCTTTCATTTTTAAACTGTGTGCAACCAATTGAAAGCAAAAGTGTAATATCGGACAAGTCAAACAAAACACAACTGTGAGCTGGCTCCAGCCATCAGGCCACTCTTCAAGTTTCATTGCACTCATAGGCCTCTCAGAGGGCCCCACCTAACCTTCCATGCCCTGTGTCTGCTTGTCTCCCCGAAAGCAGATGTGCAGTGAGAAGACAGATGCTACACCCAGATCTAATGTGTGGTCTCTGGATCAGCAGCACAGCCATGACCCTGGAGCTGAAGGGCAGGATAGAGGGTCCTCCCCAGAACTACTGAGTCAGAATCTGCATCATAGCAAGATCCATGGGGATCTGGTTGCACATGAGACTTTGAGAAACACTTGTCTAAAAACAAGTAAGATAAAAGAGTCAAGCATGGTGAAACCCTCTCTCCTCTCCAGGACTTGGAAATGCCCAGATAACGGCACCTTCCCTCATGTTTAATCTTTTCCACCCAACCTTACTAGGCTAGAAATAGCCGCCATTCAGTCCTGGGAGGATCCTGGATTCTGACGGGGCATGGAGAGTGGATGCAGCACTGTCACTGGGTTCCCCGCCTTGGTGTTACAGCTTCCACTGCCCACACGGGGAGTAAGAAGTTGGTTTCCAGAATAATCCCTCTCTGGCTTCCATCGCTGCAGGAGACTTTACAGCCACCAGGGATGACCCCAAGCCCACGCCCCAGGTGAAGGTCAAGCAACCGGAACAATGCCACTCAGCTCAGATCACTAGGACAGGAAGCCCAGGAAAATTCCCTTCGGAGATCAGCCTTCTACGAAACTAGAAGTTGCATGCTACTGACTCCAGACCCAGGAGAGGCAGACACAGCACACACAGTAAAGGGGGAAAAGTTTCCTGGTGAGTCCTACAGAATGACGGGGCTCATTCACTCCTTAGAAAAGCACCTCTCTGCATCCATGGGGGCCTCAGGATGATGGTGGAAATGCCTGCTGCCATCTCAGCTTTACTTCCGCGACTCTCCCCAGATCCCCAGGCCTCGTCAGCAAAGACACATCTATCGATAATTACAGAATACACAGCTTTGGGGGGCATTTCCCTTCCATTCACGACATTTAGTGGTGTCAGTCTGAGCATAAATACAATTAGATTTGAGAGTTCTATTACAAAAGCCAATAAAGCGGGCCTCAGTAGAGATTCTAAAATTACTTAACTTTTCTTTAGAAAAATATTAAAACAGTATTATCACATCAATGAGAAGAAAAGACAGCAAGATAATAAAGTTATGTTAAACCTCCCTGTATTTACTCATGTGTGAAACAGTTATGTCTGGTCACATAATTGCAATGGTTCTGAGAAATATTTCATATTTTATAATGAACATTAAAAGAGTTTGTGGATCATTACTTTATATGAGTTCCAAAGTTATTACATAAAACCCAATAGGAATGGTTATAAATTATCAGATCCTCTGGCCTGGCCTTGGTAAACATAACATGAAGACTGAGACATTTCAGCAGACAAGATTCATGAGAAGAGGTAAAAATTCTTCCTGCATTTTAAGGAGAAAAGAAGACCAGAGTACTTGTAACCAGCTCTTAGCATTTTTGTTTCTGTTTCAAAGAAATTCTATTGAACCACTTGCTTAAGCCACACACACACAAAGCTTCTGTTAGAACAAAAGAGAATTTCCTTTAGACACTGCCCTCATCTCCCCATTTTTCATTATCCTATCTGTGGCCTTAAGGTCACTGCCAAATTCTTGAATTTTTCAACACAGTGTGGGTTTAAAATGCTGTACTTAGCAGGCTCATACGATACCCAACAATTCTTTATTTTCAAAAGGAGATCCTCTCTTTGAAATCTGAAAATATGGCATCTTTACAGAAATTGGAGAGTTGATAACATTCTGAGGAAGTTTTCTTTTGGGGTCTGCAGAATAGGTTTGTAGACAGCATTTTAATTACAAACTATCATTCGTGAACCACGGTTAAGCATGAAATGGATGCTATTCAATTTCCTCGTGCTTATTCTCTTTTTAAAAAATAAATCACAGCATTATATTTTGTTCTGAAAAATCACACCTGGAGCTTCCCTTCCTCCCTCCCCCTTGCTTTCTGCAAGGTGAAAGAGTTAAGTATCGGAAGAATAGCAGCTGGGTAAACAAAGTTAAGGACCAGAGAAGTAACGTCGAATCTTCTTGTCAGCATCCAAGAGGCACAGTGCCCAACTGGGCCTTTGGAGATGCTGAAAATTGGGGCGCTTTCTGATGAAACACACAGGCAACATTTGCTACCTGGTTCTAGGAAATACAGGCACCTCCCTCGCCTTTGTCCAAAGCAGCCCCGCTTCCGGTACCTGTGGAGTGAAGGTGGGCGCCCGCCCTCCAGGACCCCACCTAACCCCTGTGAGGCTCCCCTACCTGCCAACTCCCAACCTTATCCCGGGTTCTCCCCTTTATGTGGCGCAGCTGTTGGTGAGGCTTTCTCAGCAAACAGATGTCTTTTGGAGAATTTAAAGCTCTGAGTTGGAGGCCAGATTCTGACTGTACTTTGAATTATGTCTGCCTCGATCATTATGCAGTCATTCACATATATTTTAGACATCAATATTGTCTTGAAATATTCTCGAGTTCTCAATGCTATTTATATGCTTCCATTCTCTCCTTTGCTTCTGCTCTGACAGTATGCTCCAACGTCCCAGAGTCACTGACGACTTGCAGATCATTTTAACACATATTTTCATTGGTGAGGGCTTTGCCATTTCATTTAACATGATTTCTCGCTAAATTGAGCAGAGATTGACATTCTTGGGACAACAACCAACCTTGGTCATCTGTTTGGATGGAGGATTTACCCAGTTCAGTATTTTTTAAGATGAAACAGTGTCATGTGTTGCCTCTTTCTACGGACAGCAAGTTTTTACCAATGACAAAAGAAAGATTCTAAGGATGCCAATTTACAATGTGGGAGGAAAAAAATCTCTCCTTGCTTATTTACAGAAATGCTCATCGGCTAACATGTGAGATTCTGATATAATGTAAGCCCATAGGTAAAAGAAAAAGCAAACTCAAACTGTGAAAACAAAACAAAACAAAAACAGATATTTTCAGGACTTAAAGAGTAACAAGAAAAGGAGAGAAATCTTTGGGGCTCTTTCAGCACATTTAGTTCTAGGTCAAGTTTAGGAAAACCATCATGGCCCCTCAGAGCTTCATATGGTCACCAAGACAGCCAATCTGATTCAATGACTACTCTTACTTTCAAACGGGGTCAGGGCTCTCACCACCACCACTCATCTATTGATCATCTTGTCCTTGTTTGCAGATCATCCCTTTGAAGTATTTTCGCAATGGCCTCTAGGTGCCGCTAACACTGCATAGCTTCAGCCTTTCTGCACAATGAAAACATTAATTTGCTATGAGATAATTTTTGACGTAAATGTAAAATGGTGCCCATTCGAACTCAGTAATGAAGCATGGTGCATTTCTGCAGCTCCTAATTTGACTAGTTAAATGACTCCATTACGTGTCTAACAGACAGAAGCAAATAATTTCTGGTCAGTTGATGTTCACTTACCCGTATCATTTTGCCCTGAAAATAAAGTCTCTAATCTACAATTCCTTTGTCTTAGCTTTTTTTTTTTTAGTTAAGATTATCAAAGCAAATATACTTAAATATTTCAGATTAAACCAGTATAAACTAACAAAACGTCAGAGAGGATAGGCAAATCAAATATGTGTAATAGGAGAGGTGGAAAACCAGTCAGCCCCCTTCTAAATTAATTACTCCAACTTTGCCCCTGTCACTAGGTCCTAGGGGTTAGGATGACTCTCGGGCTTCAAAAGAACAAGTGTGTATCTTTCAAGTCTATTGTTTTCCTGTGACCCCAAAGGGGCTACTGGCTGTTCCTGTGTCTTTTTCACTTTGCCACATAACTTTGAGGATGTTTGGAAAATCAGTAGCAGGATGCATCTCACAATAGCCAAAAAAAAAAAAAAAGGAAAATGCTGCTTTAATAAATATCAAGTGATGAATAATTTTGCCCAAAGGGGAAAAAATGGTTAATATTGAATCTTAATGTTCCTCATCTAAACGCTTTTTTCTTCCTGCTAAAAACAAGTTTAGAATTAAAGCGTATCAGTTTACACATATTGCATGCATATTAGTGAGACACAGCTGTGTATGTCCCCCTGTTAAGAGCCATATGATTAAGTTATGGGATATCATATAATCCAAATGCTGTTTCTATTGGTCACCTTTCACAGACAAAAGCTTTTTAGTTTAGGTCTATTAAATGACAGAATGTCCGATTCTGGAAATGTGCAAGTAATTATTATGAAGCACCTGTGACTCTCACTTTTTGCTCACCAAGTCCATCTATAAATTGCTTCTGGAACATTGCTCAGAGGCTGACAGAGGACTGTCCTCCCTGTCTGGGGCAGCTGTCGGGCATACAGTGAGGTGGCTCAAGACCCAGGGTTGATCCTGGTTAACTATGGAATCAGGACCCCAGCCGTCCTACCCCATCGCCCTGAAGTGAAGAGACTATAGACTCTTTCAGTGAAGAAACAGTGGTCGGAGAAACAGTGAAGAAGAACCCCCTAAAGTTCAGAGGGAACCCTGGGCCCACCCGTTTATCATCAGCACTTCTGGATGATATTTTGAACTAGGTCTGCACCAGAAAATCAGTTTTCAAAAACATGTGAACTAAAAGAACCAGTTTAAATGATCTTTATTTTTCCCCAAAGTAACACGCTATTTGACCCAATTAAAAACACTTTTTAAAAACTGACTGGAGTGTGTCTATTGACTACCTTTATTGAGCTTTTAAAATTTCAAATCCTTGTTTGTGGGCAAATTTCACGCACTTCTATGTTAGGGATGAGGGACGGGGAACAGCACAGGCTGCTTGCCTTTTGATGTGAAACAATGTCAAAAGGACTATTTATGACTCATACTCTGTGGAAACGTTGGCTGATGCTGTTTCTGCCACTTGATCCGGGGAAGTTGCTGTCCTGCAGAAGGCCAGTAGCTGGTGCTGGAGGGGTGGGGGCTCACACCTCTGCTGCCCCTGCCCAGGGGTCCTGAGATAGCCATCGGGGCCAGGCTCCTTGGTGTGATGTAGGTCAAGCGCCTGTGGGTTTGCAGAAAGGATTTGGCCTTTTGATTTGGTGTAGAATTTACAACCTGAGAGTGATGTCTCAGCACGCAGATCTGGGTTGTACTGGAAAAGGAAATGAGGTCAAGCTGAGAGGAACAGTGCTATCTGAGGAGGCTTCCACGAGGCCGCAGGTTGGGGACTCGGAACCGCTTCTTGTGGGCCCAGCCCCTTGACAGGGCACCTGCAGCTAGGAGCATCTGAAAGCCCGTGGGTGTGCACCTTCTGCATGGAGCAGCCCTTTTTAGTCTGTGTCCTGGGAACACAGGCAGAAAAGGAAGGAAATTCCATCTGAGGATGAGCCCACAGTACAGCCTGAAGGGGAGCGAGCCATAGGAGAACCGATGCATCCCTCAGGTGTGAGGAAAATTGGAGGCACTGAGCAGAAGAAAAGTGAAGGCGAGCTCCCCGGCTGAAGCTGACTTCATATGAGAGATTTCCAAAGCGACACGTGGGAAACTTCACAACTCCCTAAAACCCGGAGATGGGGCCAGGTCCCTCTTGTACCGGTTGTCAGGGAAGCCTCAAGACTTCATGCTGCTTGCTGTAGGACAGCTGGGGGCATCCAAAACACTTTCGCTAGCAAAGGGTCAGCACTCCCTGCCCCAAATTAAAAGTTGGTGATGCTATCAACCCTTTGGAAAGGAAATACCACTTCCAAATTGGGGTCTTAGCAAGGAGGTGCAGGAACTGGGTTTATAATGCTCTTTTAAAAAACACAAGGAGGCATACATAGAACACAGTTGATTGGAAGGAGGGATGACGACTTCTAGAGAAAATGAAAAATAAATTATTTGCTTTCATGTCCATAAAGGGAAGACGAAAGCAGATGCCAGCAACAGACAAGCATTTCCCAGGGAGAGGAAAATATTTCTGAAGGAAATCAGCCTAGTAGCAGAACAGGTGAGAAAGAAATTAGAGTGTCTAAGGACTGATAACTCCGGGAGCAGATGGGAACCATCTTAGAATTTGTGCAAGAAGAGGCAAGGAAACAGGGGAACGGTTAGCAAATACCTTTTAAAAACACCCAGGGAAACGGGAGAAGCACCAGTGGCCAAGAGCCCTTATGCAACACCTATATTTAATAACGACTCGAAGGGAGATCAAAGAAATTAAACACCAGTAAGCTTGACTTGAGCAGTGGGGAAGATATTGGAAACACTAATCAGGGACAAAATAGGGAAAGTTATGATTTAATTAAAGATATTCAGCATGGATTCACAAAAGGGAGATCATACGTAACAAAACTAATAGAATATTTTGAAAAAGTAACAAAAAGGAATTCAAGAGGGAAACCAGGGGTATAATTTACTGGGACTTTAAGAAAGCTTTTGTGCACTGACTCACAAAGGACTAATCTCCAGCGGTGGGGAGTTTGGGTGTGAGTGTGGTGGGGGGTGGAGAATGAATGAAGAATTGTCTGGACCAAGGGTACTTGTGAGCATTACTATGAAGAGATTAGGATAAAAAAAGGAGACTGACTGCTGGAATTTCCCGAGATCTGAGTTTTTTTAATTAATTTTTTTAAACATACAGCATCAATAGCCTTGCTTCGGAAATGCGCCCAAACGTGGTGGAATTCTCCTGCAGGTGTAACGTCGGAGGGCAGGCGCCAGTTGATACAACAAGGGCAATAACATTGGAAAGGATTTATTGAAATCTGATGAATACATGACCATCCCTCAAATACTACGAGACTGCGACCAAAAGGGGGGCAGAGCCACTAATTGCCACTTGAGTAATTAACACAAATAAAGGTGGAGAAAATGTCTAGAAGGAGCTAAAGCACTGTGGTCTGGACAGTGTGTGATCAACAGCTGTGCCCACTGACCGGCAAAGTCACACATCCACACGTACACACCGACGGCTTCACGCAGAAGCACGCACACACCCGCACATGCACACATTCACACATTACATAGGGACATTCATGAGCACACCTTCACACCTTGCAAAGATGCACTCCTGCCTAAACACACATTGTGCACATTCGTGCTCCTAGACACGTGTACACACAGTCGTGAACATGTGTGCGCAGGCTCACGCTTCTTTCCCCAGAGGCTGCTATGCTGTGCTTAGGTGGAAATGATGGATGTAAAGGAAAAGAGAACATACTATTTTCCACCAGGACAGTTGGGGAGGCACATGACAGGGGGAAAGGCCCCCTTAGTCACATTACGGTAATAATAGATGCCACAGGGATGAAAGAAGAGGCAGAGGGGAGAGGAATCGTGAGACACAAAAAGACCTTTGTTGCTACAAGCCAAACCAGAGCTGAATACCTTCTCTGAAAAAATAATGGCAGAAATCCCCAAATGGGCCAAACTCTTGCACTGGGAGACAGAGCTACAGAATGCAGTAGCAGGAGGCTGGAGAAGACGGTGACTAGATCTGAGACCTGCTGTCCTCAGGGCTCCAACCCAAAGCTTATCCAGCAAGAAGCCAGGCTGGGCAACGGCATGGCGAACTTTCCAAAAATGCAGACGTGTTGTTCGCCAAACGAATGTTTCTTCATTCTTGGTGAATGTCTAGGTCAGAATAATGACCGAAAGCATCAGAAGATATGTGTCTAGATGGGAAGCTCCCTGCTGCAGGGTGGCGCCATCCACTAAGTGGGCTGCAGCCACTAGCAGACGGCCCTCATCTGTGGGGCTTCGCACTCAAATCCCTTTGACACTTATAAAGTTATGACAAGCCTATGGAGAAGATATGGATATAGACACAGATCCTAACATGCGAGTATTAGAATAATTTGAACTTCATTTACCTTTTACATCATTCATTAATATTAAAATGTGACTTCAACAGTTTCCATATTTAAAAGGTCACTGAGGATGAAAAGTTGCAAAATGAAGGATACATGTCCTCCTCATTAATAATAACAGGAGTGTCCTATAATAGTCATATCCCGTGATGCTAAGGCACCAAGGCATTGATTCCCCCCAAAAATTTTTTTTTAAAGAAATGCCACCAAAAGCAATGGCAGCAAAAGCCAGAATTGACAAATGGGATCTAATTAGACTAAAGAGCTTCTGCACAGCAAAAGAAACTACCATCAGAGTGAACAGGCAACCTACAGAATGGGAGAAAATTTTTGCAATCTACTCACCTGACAAAGGGCTAATATCCAGAATCTACAATGAACTCCAACAAATTTACAAGAAAAAAACAAACAACCCCATCAAAAAGTGGGCAAAGGATATGAACAGACACTTCTCAAAAGAAGACATTTATGCAGCCAAAAGACACATGAAAAAATGCTCAACATCACTGGCCATCAGAGAAATGCAAATCAAAACCACAATAAGATACCATCTCACACCAGTTAGAATGACAATCATTAAAAAGTCAGGAAACAACACGTGCTGGAGAAGATTTGGAGAAATAGGAACACTTTTACACTGTTGGTGGGACTGTAAACTAGTTCAACCATTGTGGAAGTCAGTGTGGCGATTCCTCAGGGATCTAGAACTAGAAATACCATTTGACCCAGCCATCCCATTACTGGGTATATACCCAAAGGATTATAAATCACACTGCTATAAAAACACATGCACATGTATGTTTATTGCGGCACTATTCACAATAGCAAAGACTTGGAACCAACCCAAATGTCCAACAAATAAAAGGCTGGATTAAGAAAAAGTGGCACATATACACCATGGAATATTGTGCAGCCATAAAAAAGGATGAGTTCATGTCTTTTGTAAGGACATGGATGAAGCTGGAAACCATCACTTTCAGCAAACTATCGCAAGGACAAAAAACCAAACACCGCATGTTCTCACTCATAGGTGGGAATTGAACAATGAGAACACACGGACACAGGAAGGGGAACATCACACACCGAGGCCTGTTGTGGGGTGGGAGGAGGGGGGAGGGATAGCATTGGGAGATATACCTAATGCTAAATGACGAGTTACTGGGTGCAGCACACCAGCATGGCACATGTATACATATGTAACTAACCTGCATGTTGTGCACATGTACCCTAAAACTTAAAGAATAATAAAAAAAAAGAGAAAGAAATGTCCACTATAGGCTTTCTCTCCATTTTAACTCTGGAGATGTACATACTTTAAACCAAATAGCTATGAACTCATGCTTAGAGATTACAAACTAAGAATGAAAGGAAGGAGGAAATTTTTAAAAATATACATATAAAGAGAAACAGCTAAGCATAGCAGATCAAAATGCACCCCACTGTGTTTCGACTTCAGATCCCTCTTCCAACATCTCCCAGGGACAACTGAAGTGGACAAGCACTTCTTGAACAAGTAAAGTTAAACCATAGAGCTCACTTGTTATCTGTGGCTCCACTGCCATTTTAAACACTTGTCTCTGAAGCTTTCACCTTCGGACAGATGACATTTACAACACATGTAACAGAGATCGAAACGTGAAATCAATAACAAAAAATGTTTGCCTTTCAATTTGGTTCATTCTATCACTTCCCCCCGATTTTTGATTCAAATTGAATTTGGGAATTTATACTTTGCTTTCTAAAGCAAAGAAATCTTTTTCTAATACCCTGGAGTTCACTCAAGCATGGCCTAAAGCAATATTCACTAAGAGGAGAAAAGGGTTAACTGGGGGAGATTTAAGCGCCCCACCCCCAACGCAACTCCCAATCTTCCACCCAAAGCTACCCTAAGTGAACATACAATGTATGTGAAAACTCACCTCCCACCTCCCTGCTTCCACACAGGTTGGTGCCCCAAAACCCCCACTCCAGAAATTGCTTTGCGATAGCTGGCAGAACCCCAGAGTAGAATAAGGCTTTTTGAAGCAAAACGAAGCGTTAAAAAGTACCTGTCCGGAATATGTCTTGAAATCAGTCATTGAGAATCATCTGTCAGTAAGACAAAATTAATTACTACATGTAAAATGAAGAAATCAATGTAAATTAAACACTGTATAAATGGTATAAAAGTTTAGGACAAGGTGATTGTTAAATAATTACTGATACTTGTATAAATTTTCCACCAAGCCCCAGCAGGGACGTGACATCATGGGACTCTTTCCAAATCTTCCCAAGTCGAGTGTGGGTCTTAGTGTGTTTCTCTCACATCCACCTCCAATTAGGTTTGGAGATTTAAGTAATACCCCAGCAAATTCAGTAACTTGCAAAGTTCAGTGACATTTTAGCACAGTTTTCAGCAGCCAAGGCTGGGATGAAGGACACAGTCCCAGTGGAAAGGATAGATTCATGAACCCAGCAGGAGAAGAAGCACCCGTCCCCCCACCACAGGATCCCCAATAACTTGGGAAATGATGCTACCCGGTGAAATATTTTATTAATTTATGCAAATCTGGCTTTACTTATGAAATCCAATCAGTTATAAATACTTCAAGACAGGTCATAACTTAAGATATGACTTTTGAACAATGTTTCTAAGGCCCAGCTCCATGACTTTTGGTGTTGACATAAAAGGCTAAAAGAAAGCCTCAGTGCTGAGGCCATTGTTAGACAGACACCTCAGTTGTGTCCCTCAGGGAGCTGGGCTCTCACCCCCCACACAGCCTCTTTCACTCAGGTGCTCAGGACAAAGAGATCCAAGTCTACCGATATTTGATCCACTCAAAGAAGGCACTGACTGACTCATCCATCTCACCCTCAGACAAAGCCTTTGCATCATCTCCTGAAACCCATCTGGACAACCGGTCTGCAGCACAACAGTCTCTCCTTTCTCAGTGGGATCTAATCTGTTGCTAGAGTCGAGGACCTCCTGCAGGCACTTCTGATGATCAAAATTTCCTTCTGAAACTTCAGCCTCCTCTCCGTAATGACAGCCCGAGGCTCAGCTCACGTCTTGAGTTTTCTCTAGTCTCTCTGACCTTCTAACTTCTAATCAGCCAACACATTTCAGTCTCCTCTGAAGCTTTTGAGGTCCATTCCTCCTTCAACTTGAGGGTCCTGGCAGTGACTTTCTCACTGGGGCTTAACCTGGAAGGCAAATGCCATCAGCTGTCCACCAGAGATGGAGGACAGACTGTCAACCCCCAGGGAAGGATTGACTAGAAGAACTTTCCTGCAACAAGACCCTCAAACCCCCTGGTTGAAATGGGCCCCAAGTGTCCTCCAAGTGTACTTTGCAACAACCAATATACAGAAATAAAAGATTTCCAATATACAATTTGTAAAATTAAGGAGCTGAAGATTACTTAGGAAAGGGCGATTTGCAATGCAAACGAACTTTCTGATTTATAGAGTCACCACGGGGTTCCTTACATGAGTCAATCTAAAATAGGATTCAGCTCACAATGCATCTAAAATAGGATTCGGTTCCCAAAATCCAACACCCACGCCATATCAGCAATGGCCCCCATCAACACAGCCATTGCAGAGGGAGGTGGTCCCGCAAACTTTGCTGTGCTTTTTTCTCAAAAGATTTTCCTGCAAGTGCATGACCAATCTCATTAAATAGGCTTTCCTTTGGCTCGTACTATTATCCTTGGCTTTGCAATCAGAGTCGCTTTTCCATCCACAACCAACCCCTCAAACACCTTCAAGGACTTGCCCCACTCTACTGCCATCCTCTAGGTCTCCTCATCTTGGGACAGGCATTACATCCCGGCCAAGAGAAGCCCCTAATTCCTGTCTTGGATTTGAGATTTGGCGGGAAGTGACTTCCCATTGAGGAGTAAATCTGAGGTTTAAAATTAAGTGAAAAAGGATATAAATATTTCATTGCTTTGATGCAGTAATTCCATTTCTGGTGGTCTTCCCTAGAGAAATACTCTAAAGCATGAGGGTGAAGGGGGAATAAGAGGAGCTGCCTTTATGTTCAAAGACATTCCCTGTATTATATTTGTAATAATAAAAACATTGGAAACAGTCGACATATTCAACAATAGGGTAAATAACTATATAATGATATTTTAGTGTAGCCATACATTTATACATATACGTTTTAATAACGAGAAAAAATTTCATACTACACATATATATTACATGTATATGACATGCAGAAATCATATGACAGTAAGATTACAATCCCATAAAAGCTAGGCACAGGAAGAAAGCTGAAAGGAGATAAACTAAAACTGTGGCATTCTTCATGCAGTAAGCAATGTCTGGGAGTTTTTTCTATTTTTTAAATAATCAGAACAGAAAAAAATAGAATTTGCTTTTCTTTCAAGAAAACACAGGTTGATTTCTTTTTTGAGAAGCAAAACAGATTGGGTTAAATGTAGTATATTAAAAGTAAGTTTCAGTTAACTTCCATTTTTTGTGAAAAAGTAAAATTTCTATTAATGCTAAAGATTTTATCTCACAAACATGGTAAAATGTTTTATTTAAATATTTTATACTTGAAATATTATAAGGTCTTAGCTGCTGATCCAGAGATAACTAAGCGATACTGAAGCTGAACTAGAGACTTACCCAGGTGGGAATGTGTACAGCTGCATGGGGTTTTCATGTGTCCACAGCATTCTGTGTCTATGTCCCAGACAGGGCCTTCATACCAAACCAGGATGTGCCCCAGGAGACGTGCTCCCCAACAGCAGGGCTGTGAATGACGGCATTCTGCTGCTGACACGAGGCCCTAGCCCAGGTCTGGTATAAGACAACATCTTAGTAAATGCTGCATAAGAAATGAGTGTCCTTTGAATGTGCCTCTGATCTCTGTGAAACTGTAAGCTTGCCTGGAATGATGGCCACTGCTACCACTTCATATAGGATATGGAGTGCCTGTGCCTGCACAGAGGGATATTCAGGAGCTACCAGTACAAACACCAGGTCAGCAAACCTCCCTGCCATGCAGGCTGGTAAGACGGTGCAGGGAGAAGCCTGGAGGATCTTGGGCCTGACTCTTGCAAGGCACAATCTTACGATACCTCAATTTGCCAGTCCTTAGAACTGGGGAGATAATCTTCTTCCCCAGAGATTTTGGTGTGCTGAGTCAGAAGTAAAGAAATAAGTTTTCTCTCAAAGGCTGAAACAGTGCTGATTGCCAAACAGGGCAGGAAAATCTGGTTTTAGTTATTTAAGACGTTATTTTACTTCTACTTCTGGCTATAGTAAAAGAGCCTGTAACAAATCAACTGTCTTATTGAGCACAACTAGAAAAGCTGCATGAAAAAAACAGTGGTGCGTATTTGTGTGTATATAACCAATTTTTTTTTTCTTGAGACAGGGTCTCACTCTGTTGCTCAGGCTGGAATGCAGTGGCGTGATCTTGGCTCACTGCAACCTCTGCCTCCCGGATTCAAGCGATCCTTCCACCTCAGCCTCCCAAGTAGCTGGGACTACAGGCACGCGCCACCACGCCCAGCTAATTTTTGTATTTTTTGGTAGGGATGGAGGTTTCACCATGTTAGCCAGGCTGGTCTCAAACTCCTGACCTCAGGTGATCTGCCCATCTCGGCCTCCCAAAGTGCTGGAATTACAGGCGTGAGCCACAGCACCTGGCCAGTATGTGTGTATATAAATAATTTCAAGGTGTAATAGAGTTATCAAAGGAGCCAAGACTTGACAGGTCAAGATTCTAAAAAGGAAGGAGCACAGAATGCTGGGCTTGCTTTTGACTTTGCTTTTCCCCTTGAGACAATTGTGAACTTACAAATGGCAGCCAACGAGATGCTGAGAAGCAAAGCAGAGACATCCGTAGTCCAAGGGACCAAGAAGATAAACACCAGAATCTAGGGGTTTGTAAGGCAGAAGTTTCCTGATAAGCACCCTGCACACTTATTTGTTACCCCTAAAGGGGCAGAATAAGGAGTAAGAACAGATAAGAAATAAATCCTTAAAATCTGCTCAATTTCTGATTGACTTAAGGTGATCTTCCGCAAGCCTAATGGCCTACTGGAAACAAAAGTAAATCCTCCCTAGAGGAAGATAACACCATCCAGAGCTGTGCTGTCCGCCAGGGTAGCTGACGGCCATGTGGCTACTGGGAACTTGGGATGGGGCTTTGTCAGAATTGAGAAGTGCTATGAGGGTAAAACACTCACTGGATTTCCAAGACTTAGTACAAAAAAGACACGTAAAATGTCCCACTAATACTCTTTATATTGGTTACCTGCTCAAATGATAATACTTCGGGTACACCAGGTTAAATACAACAAAATACGTTCTTAAAAATAGTTAACTATGTATTCATGCTTATTTAATGTTGCTACTACAAAATTTAAATGACGTGGATGGTTCACATTACATTCCTGTTTGGCAGTTCTCATACAGTCAAAAGGCATCTCTAAAATTTGTATACGCCATGTCTGACATTTGATAAAAATTACCAGGAACACCAGGAAATACGACCAAATGAGTAAAAACAAAGACAGAAAATCAGGCAACAGCTAATGTAATCAGGCCTACCGAAGATCCAAATATTGAGTTCTAGAGTTACAGACTTGAGAATAACTATACCTGATATATTTAAGAAAATAGATGACAAGATAAGGAGTTTAGGTAGACAATGGGAATCGCCAAAAGAAATCAACTGGAAATTGTGATACTAAGAGTACAATATCTGAAATTCAGAGCTAGACAGTTTTGAAATACTTCAAGAAAGAGTTAGCTGGAAGAAGATTCCATTTGCATAATACAGCAATGTGTCCTGTTCTTGACTGCAAACATATATAAAGTTTTGCTCTTGTGCTAATCTGGCCCATGACTACCTTACAATCCCCTCAGAAGCCCAGACAAATTCTCCCCAGTGAGTCAGAAGACTAAACAGTTGATATGGTTTGGGTCTCTGTCCCCACCCAAATCTGATGTAGAGAACTGTAAAATGTTGGAGGTGGGGCCTGGTGGGAAGTCACTGGATCATGGGGGAAGATTTCTCATGAATGGTTTTTAGCACTACCTGCCTCGGTAATGTTTTTGTGACAGTGAGTAAGTTCTCCTGAGATCTGGTTGTTTAAAAGTGTATAGCACTTCCCCCCTCTCACGCTTCCTCCTGCTCAGGCCATGTGAAGTGCTGGCTCCCACTTTACCTTCTACCATGACTGTGAGTTTCCTGAGGCCTCCCCAGAAGCTGAGCAGATGCAACATCATGCTTCCTGTACAGCCTGCAGGACTGTGAGCCAATTCAACCTCTTTTCATTATAAATTACCCAGTCTCAGGTACTTATAGCAAATCTAGAACAGACTAACACAGCCGTGTGAGATGTTAAGACCTTAAAAGTCCTTACGACTGATGGAAGAGACATGCTAAAATGGATCAGAGGTCTGGGTTGAGAAAGACCAGCCACCCTGGCCTGGCTTTCTGGCCTTTCATCAAGTTTGACCTTAGTGTTTCCCGGAGACCAGAAGCAGTGTCAACACAACAGATCTGGAGCTGATACCAGGTTGTCTGATGCAGACTGGAACATTCAGGAAAGAGTTTTCAGGGCTTGCATGGACTACTTCTGGGTGGTCCATGAGTAAGCCACAAGGATGTTTGGGTTGTGCTGTGATGTCCCAAACATCCAACAGCAGAGCAAAAGACAAAGTACAGAGGCAATCTATTTTGTCTACATAACACCAGCTTTGCAAAAAAACCCTCGAAATACCTTGCTGCCTTTGTCTAACCCTTGCTATAAAAAAAAAGACATAGTCTTTCTCAGAAAAGCAAGGTGAGAAGCAACTAGCTCAATCAATGTTTATGTACCAGAAGGGCTATTGTAAGTGCAAAACTAATAAACTCTACTCTCGCCAAGTATCTCAAAAGAGAAAAAAGGAATGATGCTCTAGAAAAAGATTTGGGTTTGGATTGGAAGAAGAGCTACGTGATCATCAAGGGTAGAAGGATGTTAAAATATGTGCTTTTGTTACTCTTTAGATGGAAACTCCAAAAGTCTGACCACAAAGTGTAAAGGATGAATGCTTGCTTTATCCAAATTGAGAATGAAGACTGGCCAACAAGTGTCCTCAACCTCATGCCAAGACCCAATTTGAGTCTATAGAAGGATATAATTTGAAAAGGCAGAGAGTTGCAAAATAGAAGAGTTCTTTGGAAAGAGTTGGTGGGTGTGATGTTATTACCAGCCCTCCTTCCACAGGGGATGGACAGAAGTTGCTTCCTTCGCTTCAATCCCAGTTGATGGACTCTCAAAGAGAACCTGTTCCATGTCCCTTGGTGTCAGTAGGACATGATGCCCAGCTATGCCAAAGTGGAAAGGCTAGAGACTGTTCTTAGGGTGGGTTGAAAAGAGGCCTGTATGGGGAAAGGTTCCAGTTTCAGTTTGTTGGAAGACGTGAAGAATATTTCCCAAGGTCCAGATGTGGGTCACTATGGAAGGACCCTCTGCATAAAAATGCTGTCAAGGACTTTGCCCAAGAGGCTGCCTAAAAGGATGAAACAACTCACCAGGAAGACACTGGATGTTCGCTGCTGAAGGGCTAGCAGCCAGCAGCCAGCCAGAGGCAACATGCCCAAACTGTAGGTGACAGAATCCTAGAGATGTGGGAGAGTCCAAAGAACTCCAGAAAGGATCCAGCCCAGGAGAAAAACGACTGTCGTGGCTGTGTTTCCAGCCCTGACTTCTTCTGCGGACTCTGTTCGAAACCAGGGTAGCCAGAACGCATAGGAGAAACGAAAACATGAGGCCAGGGACCAGAGAAGACACGGCCTGCCCCCGTCCCCAGGCCCGCAACAGGCTGCAGCCAGGTCCAGAAAATGATCCCACTCTACATGAAGCTTGGAGTTAGGAGTATGACATTGAAACATGTGCTTCCATGACCAAAATGAGGCTCTTTTATGACTCAAAGGCACATAAAGACCCTGCGTTATTCCAGAGTGTCCAAAAATATTGTGGGACCTTGCCTAGATCTCACCCGAAATGGGCGGGGGAAATCCAACATCGCAAAATGGGTTTAAACAGACAGAAAGAATAACTTTTTGTGCTTCCACCCTGTGGACTTTTCTCTTTAAACATAAAGATGATAAATCCCCAGGAAGGAAGGAGGGAGCCTCTTACTTGAAGAACATGGGAAATCATCATTTTTTCACAAGCAATATTTTTCTTTTATCCATGAAGAGACAAGGGCCTCATGAGGATGGGAATCTTTGCTCAGCCACAGTGGAGCCAGGACACGCATCCGGTCCCCAATCCCTTCCCCCACATTGCCATGGGGGAGATGATCACCCATCCTGGAATCAGCAGATAGAGCCAATGACCCTCTCACTTTTCCTGTCTGCGTAGGACCTGGTTATCTCACTTCCCTCATCATTAAAATGCTGGTGAGTCCGGCCTAGATAAGAAAAGCCAGCTCCTGTTAGGTGGTCACCATGTCTCATGGCTGACCACCATTGTGAAGGGATGACACGCCACACCCGGGCCCCACCAAGCAAGATTCCAAAGCCCAGAGGTACCTGGGAGAGAAAACATCCTTTGGCTGGGTGTTTTCCTGAAACATTCTCTCCAGAGACCCTTCTGGAAAACGTTGCAGCCGCTGGCACCTTGCACAGCTCTCCGGCGGCCCACTCATCCTCTGGGGGCACCCATCAGCTGGAGTACCTGGGGAGAGCCTGCAGCCACAGCTCAGAAAGCGCCACATGGCAGGGAGCTGGGTTTCCAGCAGGCAGGAGAGGAGGTAAGCGCTCTCCGCAGTGTCCTGCTGTGTTTGGAAACCCCATCCAAGAGGCAGCGTATGGATCTGTGTATGGGTCTGCTGTCGTGTAATGAAATGGTAATGGGAGGCAGTCCGGAACTCCTCTTTACACAGCCATCAACGGATGCCATCCACAAGGAGGGCAGCTGCTCCTCCAATCTGCCCTGCTTTTTCAAGTCAACACTCTCTTTCAAGACCAAGGACACCCCCAGCCACACCCAGGAGCTCTTGGGGCCTCCAGAGAACCTTCTGCACTTAGATGCTCCCCCTGCACCTTGCAGGCAGCCCTTGCTCCTGGCCAGAGTGCCTGGGAGCCGAGGATCCACACAGGGTGGGACAAGAGAGTGCCTTGCAAGAAGGACAGCCCTGACTCAGGCAGGGAGCCATCTTGGAGAGCAGTTGTACCAGTGCCCAGTTCTGTGGATTGCACACTCTCCCTCTCTTTGTTAAGTTAATAATAAACCCAAAGCAACAACCACAAAATCCAAATAAATGATAAACTCCAAAAAGAGCAGAATTGGACTGTCATCTTTTCCAGATACCTGTTCACCACAGCAGAAGGGCTGTGCCAACACTGCACCATCTCCAATCCACGCCATATGCCTGTTTCTTTACTTAGCGTTGTTTGGGATGGGAATCCTTCAGAGAATGGAAGGTGCCTGAACGTTTGGCAAACCAGACAAGGACACCAGCCGAATGTGCATGGGGATATGGTGTGTCCCTAAACATGCGCGTGTGGGGCACGCGCATACACACACACACACACACACACCCAGCTTTCTTCTCTCCCATCCTGTTTGTAACTTTGCTCATCGGTTGTTTTTTCTATGTACAGTAACCAGAATTAAAATAAGCTGAGTGTTAGAAAAGCAGAACAAATTGAGACTGCTTTTGAAAGTGGTGACACTTTTGGTCAAATCATCTAGCTGAGATTTTGGCTAAGAGTTTAGTCAGACACACACGTACCCAGGCACACAAAGACTGACACGTAATCTACTCATGGCTCTGGCTCTGACTGGCTCAGAAGAGGGTCTGGAGATGCAGCCATAACGAGCTGCACTCCCGAAATGAAAATCCCATCCCCTTTCTGGTTGGATTGTGTGAGTTTGTAATGTGGGCCAGACTTCAGTCCTGGCCTCATTCACACGCGTGGATGCAACATTCACCGGCATTAAGTGGAGAGGACCACAGCCAGGAACAAACACAAACCAACAGGAAATCAATGGTGTTTTATCATCTCAGGACTTTCGATTATGCCGGCTGTCAGCAGAGAATCTGCTTGGCTGTGGCTGGCCCCGGTGCGTGGGGGACACACTCCTTCCGAGGTGCCCTTGAGGGACTGCTCCGACCAGGGGTATGGTGGACCCTGGCTGGTACCCAGGAAGCACTCCCTCCTTTTTTCTAGGAAATTCAGAGACTGGAGGCATGGCAGGAACTTCTCAAGGGTAATCATTTTTCCTGACTGGTATCTTAAGCTTGTCAAGTTCTTAGCCAGAGCTTTCCAAGTCGAGCTTAGAAGAACCATATGGTGCTCGCCCAGTCCATATGACTGGCTGAGCGTCGACCACTATTGTTGATACAATATATCACTTTGTTCTCAATATTATGACAGCATTTGTCAATGAAAATTAAATTACTGTCAAACTTATCCTGCTAACTTACGGCACAACAATCGGAGAAAGCCAGCACCGCGCCTTAAGCCAATGGGACCTTGTCTTCATGCTCCACCAAGAGGCGGGAGAGAAAGACATTTGGGTCTTTAATGCCAGTAGGGATGGTCTGCCCAGCTAGCACAGGGATGCAATGGAAACGACCTTCCTGCAGCCTGAGCTCCTGGGAAGGGGTACGACGGAGGTGGGGGCAGGGGCAGTGTCACTTCAGGCACATGCTTAGTACAGGCAATGTTTCATGAGGGAAATAGCACCACATGTTACACTGATGTGCTGATTAAAAGAAGAAAAGAAAAAGATGACATCTTTAAAATTAAAGATCCTTAGGGGGTGTTTAAAATCTAATATTGGCCAGGTGTAATGGCTCATGCCTGTAACCCCTGCATTTTGGGAGGCCGAGGCAGGAGAATTGAATGAGCCTAGGAGTTCAAGACCAGCCTAGGCAACATAGTGAGACCCCATCTCTACAAAAAAATTAAAAAATTAAAAAAATTTAAAAATCAAATAAAAATAAAATCTAATATAATTTGTGACAATCTGGATGGAATTGGGGAACATTATATGAAGTGATATATGCCAAACACAGAAAGACAAATACTGGGTGTTCTCACTTAAATGTGGACTCTGAAGCAATTGATCTCATAGAAGCAGAGAGCAGAATGGTGGTTACCAGAAGTTGAAGGCTCAGTTCAATAGGAGGAACACATTTGAATTTTTGTTTAGATCAATTGCATTACATGGCAAATATAGCTAACAGTTGAGTTTGTTACATTTCAGTATTACCGGAGAGTAAATTTGTAATATTCTTATAAAAAAAGTTAAATATTTGAGGTGACGGGATATGTTAATCAGCTTAATTCAATCTTCCCACGTTGTATTTAAAACCATAACTCCTCTTTGTACCTTATAATTATATAAAACTAGAATTTGTCAATACACAATAAAAATAAGAATAAATACAATTGAATATTGACATCCTGAGCTATCTATTCCTGTGGAAGCGTTTGATAGCTAGATTCCATCTGATACCACAATCAGCTTCTTCTATACCTGTGAACAACCTTAGCTTTCATTCTAGTATCTAAGATTGAAGACTTTTGGCTGTTCTATTTTTCCACTAAGGAAGTGGATCAATTATGGAATGCTGAGAGTTTCCAAAAATTTAAAAGATAAGTTCTTCCTCTTTGATCATCTTATTGAAAAGGGCTTGGCTGGTAGAACTCTCACAAGCAGGCATGTCATGGACCATCTAGAATCTGTAATCCACAGCCCTCTTCCTCCTCTCTCCACCCTTTAATTGTCCATACCCATGAATTCAATCTTCCAGATCATTTAAAGAAGAGACCTTGGGATTGAGATGAACTAATGGAGTCAGTCAGGGATTTTGACTTCTTTCTATTTTCTCTGTGTCTCTCAAGAATAAAATCTCTCACTAATTTCAGCCAGCAGTGACTTAAGCAACATCAAACTGCTTGTCACAATTAACACTGGGAGAGGTAGAGACAGAGATTGGGGCCTAGTCAGGACTTCTGGTTGGTTGGTTGGTTGGTTGGTTGGTTTTGAGATGGATTCTCGCTCTGTTGCCTAGGCTGGAGTGCAATGTCGTGATCTCACCTCACTGCAACCTCCACCTCCCAGGTTCAAGCGATTCTCCTGCCTCAGCCTCCTGAGTAGCTGGGATTACAGGCACCTGCCACCATGCCCGGCTAATTTTTGTATTTTTAGTAGAGATGGGGTTTCGCCATGTTGGAAAGAATGATCTCGAACTCCAGACCTCAGGTGATCCTCCCACCTTGGCCTCCCAAAGTGTTGAGATTACAAGTGTGAGCCACCTCACCTGGCTGGACTTCTGGTTTTTACAGACACATTTCTTGGTGTTTCTTCATGTAACAACATTCTAGAGTAATGACCATGGCTATTGTAGAAAAACAGAAAATGCGTCCCCAGCACATAGTAGGACATCACTTTCATCTTTAAGGTCACACAGAGCTACTAAAACCCAAACTCAAAGAGACTGCTTCCAGTGAACTATTACTCACAGTTAATAGTTTCAAATGCGGTCCCATTCTGTCCTCTGTGAGATCTTTACCTTGAACCCCCACCAGGAGAAGAACGCTAAATGTAACGCCTATGCGCTCTGGCAGCTGTGAGGACAGGCCTATAGTGGTTTGGGGAGGTGGCACGAGGGGCCGTGTTTTATAAGACTGAAAATCAAACAAAAGTACCTCTTGGTGCAGTGAGTCCGCAGCTCTCAGCTGAGTCGTCAGTGGCTCAGAAAATGAAATGGACTCTCTGGTGATGAAAACTCCCCCATATTAATACTCGAATGCTCTCTGATGGGTGCTTATTAAAGCTGAAGAACAGAATGTTTTCAACAATACAGACACCCACGTTGCCCTCCAAGATGCTTGGGTTAGTGCAGAAGCAGTCGGCCTCAGGAGGTCCTGAGCCTTCTCCCAATCCCCCGTCACTGGTAACCCAGGGAATCACCCCTTGAAGAGCCATCGATCAGTCTAGGCCAGCAGTCCAGGCCAGCAGTAGCACTGGGAGTAACCCACCCTTTCCTTCCTAAGTAATGGTGGAGGCATAAAACTGACAAGCATTTCTCCTTTACGGCAGGATCCAAATATCTGAGACCTGCTGGACCCAGCGGGGTAAAGAAGATATTCATGAGCAATCTTCTCCCTGCTCTGGAAAGCCAACCCATTTGCTGGAAACATGTCCATGGACCCTGGTGGGAGGGGACAGCCGGGTCTGGAGACTGGGCCAGCCTCTCGGCCTGCAGGATCTCGGCTCAGCCATGGTGAATTCCCAGTGCCAGCAGTCGGATTTCCATCCCCAAACTGTTCTCCCCGACACAAAGAGGGGCAGCCTGACTGCGTAACAAAAGCGAGTGTGGGTGGCAAGGTGACTGCACATTTCAGCTTGAATGCTCCGGTGTGGGGCTTGCACCTGATCACCAGATGCTTCAAGCAGATGGCCAGGGAGGGGAGGGCCGGCTCCTGGTTGCTTCCGAGGGGCTACAGGAGAACCAATCCAGAGAGCCGGTCAGGAGTGCCCGGCTGCACGGCCCAGCCTCCGCTCCAGGAGCCCTTGCAGGATGGAGCCTGGAGCCTCTGATGCCAGGGGAGCCTTCCAAATACACACAAGCACACCTCGAGGGAGGGGCTTGATCTAGGAGCGAGCCTCGGCCAGCAGACATCCCTTTGTCCACTGAATTTTTTAGGATTTCTTCTCTGGATGGCCTTGCAGAACAGGCTGGTCTGCATCTGTTATCTGATCCAGAAGGTCTCAATAAATGTGATTCACGTGCAAATTAATTTTTCAGCAAGTGGCTGGGTGAGCAATAAAAGGGAGCCTCCCCGTGGCACCAGCCTGGCCTCACCTAAAGCCCTGGGTGGGTGTTTCTGCTGACCTTGGCCCAGTAGCAAGTCCTGACAGTGACCCAGACTGAGCCTGGGTAGCAGTCGCAGCCCCTAAGATAGGAAGAGCAGGCAGAAGGGAGGTCGGTTGTGCCAAGGAGGGCTTTCTGGAGAACAGAGGATTTTTCAAAGCTCCTCTCTCAGCAGAAGCTGCTGGCAGGGTCTGCGGGCCAGGGCTGAAACGGAGGCCCAGCCCTGCTCCTGTTCCTGCCCGGGGTCTCCTTTCTCTTCCAGGAAATTCATGCTCTTGCATGCCCAGGCACACACAGCCATGCAAATGCAGGACGTGTGCACACACGCAGGTACACAAACACACACACACACACACGGGATACTTCCTGGAGAATGAGGATTGGGTTGCTTTATTTACTGATGTATCCTGCCTTCCAAATCCATTATGTTGGTGCAATTACTTTTGCAATCACCAGCAATTACTTTTGCACCAACCTAATAGAAAGTGCCTGAGATATATGAGTTGCTCAGTCAATATTGTTCAATGAATAAATGAACGAATGAGAGAATGAATGGATGAAGAATGCCCTGATTCAACCTCTCTTGCCTGCCCAACCCAGCAAGTTACCAGCTGTAGCCCCTGGTGCTCTCTGGCCCACTCTGTCACTTATATTCTGCAGATAAAACTTTTGTAAAAAGAATGACCCTCTCTTCCCTGGAGAGTAGCTGTTTTTTAAGTTCACACTTTCTCAAAGTCAGGGCTGAGCTGTGCCCAATGCCCTCCCTGGCAGAAACAAGGGAGTGGAGCTGCCCACGAATGGGTGTTCTCTCCTGGTGGTTTTGGATGGCACGGGGTTGCTCAGATCACCTGGTTCTGGCTGAGCAGGGACCACTGTGCCTGTGTCACTGTGAGCTGCTGTGCAGGAGGGACCCTCACTGCCCCTGCCCTTGGCATTTCCCCTGCCCGGCCCCAGAAGGGAATGGAGTGAATGTGGATGCACTGGTTGACAAACGGCATAGGGGAGCCAGAGGAGCAGAGAAACTCGCGGCCGATTCCAGACCTACAAACAGTGCCAAAGCCTATGAGGACTGAGGGACAGGTCATAGCACCCCTTCACTGCGGCCAGCAGGCAGGCCAGCACAAGGCGGGTTCTGCATTCACCAGCTCTGTAACCTTGAGCATTACTTGACCTCTCTGAGCCTTGCCCCTTCTTTTACAAAAGAGATAATAAGGACATCCACTTCGTTGCACCGTTGCAAGAATTTAAAAGGCAATTATCAGGCTGGGCATGGTGGCTCATGCCTATAACCCCAGCAATTTGGGAGGCCGAGGTGGGTGAATGGCTGGAGCCCAGGAGTTTGAGACCAGCTTGGGCAACATGGCAAAACCCTGTTTACAAAAATACAAAAATTGGAAAGGCACGGTGATACCTGCCTGTGGTCCCAGCTACTTAGGAGTCTGAGGTAAGAGGATCACCTGAACCCGAGGAGGTCGAGCCTGTAGTAAGCCGAGATCATGCCACTGCACTCCAGCCTGGGAGACAGAGTAAGACTCTGTCTCAAAAAAACAAAATTAAATAAATAAAAGGCAATTGTCTAGCACTTGGCCCAGCACTTGGCACTGAGCAAGCCTTCAGTGATAACTGCTCTCCATACCTGGTACCCTGCTGTGCCACACAAAGTCTAAGCCCCATACATAGCAGCTGCAGAGGGTCCAGTCTCCTCTCCCTCCCACAGGTGTGGGCATTCGGTAGGTGCTTTAAAAGTGACTCCTGGGCCGGGCGCAGTGGCCCATGCCTATAATTCCAGCACTTTGGGAGGCCAAGGCAGGTAGATCACAAGGTGAGGAGTTCAAGACCAGCCTGGCCTATGTGGTGAAACACCATCTCTACTAAAAATACAACAATTAGCCAGGCATGGTGGCACGTGCCTGTAATCCCAGCTACTGCGGAGGCTGAGGCAGGAGAATTGCTTGAACCAGGACCCAGGAGGTGGAGGTTGCAGTGAGCCGAGATCATGCCACTACACTCCAGCCTGGGCTCCAGAGCAAGACTCCATCAAACAAAAAAATAAATAAATAAAAAATAAAGGGAGGCCAAGGCGGGTGGATCACGAGGTCAGGAGATCGAGACCATCCTGGCTAACATGGTGAAACCCCGACTCTAGTAAAAAATACAAAAACTTAGCCAGGCGTGGTGGCGGGCACCTGTAGTCCCAGCTACTCGTGATGCTGAGGCAGGAGAATGGCGTGAACCCGGGAGGCGGAGCTTGCAGTGAGCCAAGATCACACCACTGCACTCCAGCCTGGGCGACAGAGCGAGACTCTGTCTCAAAAAAAAAAAAAAAAAGTGACTACTGGATGAGCTGGAGCTCTGCAGCGTGCTGTGCTATGTTTTCTGCCCTCCTCGGTGCAGGGCTGTATGTCTGTTGGAAAGCACAGGGAGTTGAAGGAGCAGTCAGGAGGCCTACAGGGTCCTGGGGTGGTGGCAGAGCCACGGGGCCAGCATCGTAGCAGGCGGCTGTGACTGGTGGCAGACCCTCCGGCCCCAGGCTCTCCCACAAAGGCAAGGATTAGCCCTGCTGCCCTGGCCCACAGCCAGCTCGGATCATTTCATTTGGCCTACTTAGCGTTCCCCCAGGGGTGCTGGAGGGGAGATGATTCATCACTGTCTGGGGCACCCTCGTGCAGAAAGCCTTCCACCCGGGAGGAGGCTGCATTCCCGTCTGTCTGTGTGACATGACAGCCACAGTTTCCAAGCCCTCCCCACGGGAAGCAGGGGTGGTCCGGGGGACACGGGTTCTGGGTTGAGGCGTGATGGACACTCAGAGAAGAAGCAGTCGTGGCCGGAGCCACCCAGCCCTGGGAGGCCGTGGGTCATATTGGTGCTGAGCCATTACTGCAAGCTGCGCCCGCAGGGTCAGAGCTGAGCTGAGTGGTATTGCACCCATCTTCGCCTCTCCTCACTGGTCCTCCGCCCATCTCAGGCCACCCCTAGAGGCAGGACAATGTCAGGGGAAGGTCAACGCAGGAAAATTCCTCCCTGGTCTGTGTCTTCTACAGCTCAGCGCATCATAGAATATGAGAGCCTTCAGAGAATCTGCGGAACCCCTCTCTCCTGTACAGAGAACTTGAGTGTCATTATTTAAGAGGGAATTTAAGAGTGTCATTATTTAAGAGTCCAGAGAGGTGAAGCAACCTATCCAAGGTCACACAGCACAATGGAGGCAGGGCTGGAACCCAATTCTTGTGTCTTCCAGCTCCAGCATAGAAAGCCTTTTTCTTTTTTTTTTTTTTTTTTTTTTTTTTTTGACAGGGCCTTGGTCTGTCACCCAGGCTGGAGTGCAGTCTCACAACCATGGCTCACTACAGCCTCAAATTTTTGGGCTCAAGTGATCCTCTTCCCTCAGCTTCCCGATTAGCTGGGACTACAGATGTGTACCACTACACCACCTGACTATTTTCTTATTTTTTTTGTAGAGATGGGGTCTCCCTACATTCCCCAAGCTATTTCCAAACTCCTGACCTCAAATGATCCTCTCGCCTTGGCCTACCAAAGTGTTGGGATGATAGGCGTGAGCACCCAGCCAGCCTAGAACTTTCATGTCCTCCGTTGGTACCTAACCATCTATCTACCCCCAGAAACAGACCCACAGGGAGGCAGATAGCAGAGGAGCAAGGGGCACCCTTCAGCTTCCAGGCTCAGGAAGGAGCCCTGTCAAGATGAAAGGGGTCATTGAGCCCCCACCCTCCAGAGCCCAGTACTCCCCACCTTACTGCCAGTCCCATCATTCTGTCTCTCCTCCACATTTCAGGGGTTTGGCTAATTCCTAAAATATCCACAACCCCAATTGAATTAAGAAAACCCGGGAAGGACGGGAGGGCAGCCTGGAGGTGAGGGCTTCCCAAATGCAACACCGAGGTGGCCGGGGTGGGGGCCGTGCGGGGAGCAGGCTGCCGCTGGCCGGGATCCCTGTCTGGCGCAGTCACCATCACCGCACATCCGCCCAGCATCCCCTTCCCTTCTGCACGAGTAATTAAGAAACACCTGTGTTTCTCCATCAGACTGCACGTTGGGGGAGAGCTTCCTTGCGTCGTGCAGGGGCCCACGGTGCTCCTGAGCCCATTGGGGCAGCGGACGGCCTCCTTCCTGAGCCTCCAAGTGGGGGTAGCGGGGGAAAAGGCCTCCCAGGCTCCAGCACCACTAAACCTGCTTTAAAAATGGCTGAAGCCCCCACCGAACTTTGCAACCAGAATGAGCTCCTCGAGGTGCCGTCTTGCCAGCCCTCTGGCCGATGCCAGCTTTCTCACAAACGAACAGCTTGTATCCCCATGAAAATCAATGGATGGAACAAATTGTATTAAATTATGTAAAATGATACTAAAGAGCACATTCTACCAGTGAAAAGAAAAAAAAAATAACCCCCAGAAAATCTTATTTTAATAAATCTGGCAAAAATATAGAAGATAATTAGGAAGGGGAAAAAATGCTAAATTTTTATGACACTTAAGACGCATTCCCTGGCCATCGGCAGAGACGTGGGATTTATCCCCTCATAGGTCAGACACGCATAATTCTTGTGTGTGTCTGACACCTGTGAGTTATTTATCATCCCCGTGCTGTGGCCGGAGCCGTCTCCTGTCCGGCTCCTTGCCGTAGAGACAGACTCAGCCGGTAGCAGAATCAAGCAGGCATTTTTTGGAACCAAATGCCCTGCCCTTTTACATGGATGTTTTTTTCTTGATAAATAACTGTGATTAGCATTGAACTTACAATATAACCTCTTGCCCACATGTGTGGAAAAAAATCATTTTAAAATATTTTAGCCACTGCCACCCTTTCAATTCTATAGGGCAGCTACCATTTTTTTTTTTAAATCAAGGATGTCCTGAGACATGGGAATGAATAGGTCAAGAGGCCTTTCTCAGCCCCCATGCATTCAGCCCTCAGCTCCAACCCCCAAAGGGCATGTCATTCACCAACAAAGAGTCCATGGCATGCCTACATGGCATAAAGGAGCCAGAACATGGAAGCAGGTGTATCCAGGTTACTGTTTCTGTCCAGAAACGGTTTGAACTGACTTGGGCTGGGGAGCTCCCTGAATGAGGGATCCTGGAGATTAGATAGTTTTGCCTCTTGTTTTCATCACCTCTCAACATTATGACCTTGAGTGAATTTTTAAACCTATCTGAGACTGCTTCTTCACCTGCAAGGTGGATGCAGTAATGCCAACCTTGCCCGCTTCTTAACAGGACTAAAATAATTCAAATAATATCAACCTTCTGGTACAATTCCTAACACGGAGAAATAATTTCATAAATGGTTGTTCCTAATATTGTTAGTTTACATTAATAATTATCATTTCTCATTTTAGGACATATAATGAGGCCAACACAAGTTAACTAGTTTTCCTCCTAGACCCTGTTTAGAATGGTGTTCTCACTGGGAAAATCCAAATAGGTGATTTTTGAGATCCAATGCTTCTTGGGCCTCTGTTGGTCAAGTGATCATGACTCCCTGATTGGGGGGTGAGGTCAGAGTGGGGCCCAGTGAGTCATACCCTTTATTGTGTGAGGGGCAGAGCTCAGCTGTGCTTGGTTACCTGTGCTCACCTGTGGGCCCACCCTCAGCTCTGGCCTCATTGTGAGAGAAGCTGGCTCCTTGAGCCTGGCTGCATTCCTGGTATATTAGTCCATTTTCATACTGCTCTAAAGATACTACCCAAGACCCGGTGATTTATAAACAAAGGAGGTTTAATTGACTCACAGTTCTGCATGGCTGGGGAGGCCCTCAGGAAACTTACAATCATGGCAGAAGAGGAAGCAAACATGTCCTTTTTCACAAGGCAGCAGGAGAGAGAAGAGTGAGGAAAGGAGGAACTTGCCAAACACTTATAAAACCCTCAGATCTCATGAAAACTCACTCACTATCACTAGAACAGCATGGGAGAAACTGCCTCCATGATCCAATCACCTCTCACTGGGTCCCTCCTTTGACATGTAGAGATTATAGGAATTACAACTCAAGATGAGATTTGGGTGGGGCATACAAAGCCAAACCATATCACCTGGTATTCCAAGGACACACCCTGATGGCTGAGCCCAAATCAGCCCTGCTCCCTAACAAACCCAAGCTTCTGTAGATCCTCAACACCAAGACTCCAGACATATTTAAAACTGAACAAGCCTGAAATAATAATGCACTTTACAATAGAGATCAGGCTTTTTATTGTTTTCCTTCCAAAGATGGCCCATTATATAGGTGATGGTAGCTCAGAATCAAGAATACATGGCATGATCATAAAAGTGTTACCACCTAGGAAGCCATCACTGCATGTGTTAAGGGCTTTCCCAACACTGTTAGATCATCCTGGGCTTGGGCTCAGATTCCCAGGGGAGCTAGCAGTTGATGAGGTAAGGGCAGCACCCTGAGGCTCAAGGCAGGCTCTAGATTCCAGAAACAGGCACAGGTCCTCACAGTGGGAATGGAGACAGATGCTAAAAGCTTTCATAGATGACCCTGTGTGGGAAACCTGGTGGGTCTGGGAAGACAGGAGGGAACAGGAGGGGTCAACTTGGAAGGCCAAGCAACCAGGGGTCACATGGGCATACGGCTGAGCCTGGACCCATCCACCTGACTACTATGCTATTATAGGGCTCCCACGGCATACCCACACCCCAGAGTGCCACACACCCCACAATACGCCAGACAAGTCCTGGACCTCTTTGAGTCATTTATGAAGGAGAGGCAGAGAAGTCACACAAAGCAGTCATGGCCACACAGCCAGAATCACTCCGAAGCCCATTTCCAATAAAGGACACCACTTCTCTAACCCATGAAACGTGGGACTCTGTAGAGTCAGTCTGTTCATTCATTTAGTCATTCACTCATTCATTTATACAAAATGCACTGAGGCCCCTCCAGTACCAGACACTATTCAGAATGCTACGGGATCCACTATCAAACAAAACAGATAACACCCCAACATTTGCAGCTCTGTAACATGCAAACAGTAATAAAAGGCCTGGAGACAAACTAAGCAGAAAGAGGCAGAGGGAATTCTAGGATGGGACTGGTCCAAATCTTAAATGGGAGGACTCAGGGAGGCCTCACTGAGAGGCTACAGTGGAACAAAGACCCAGAAAAGGTGAGGGATCAAACCAACCTTGCAATTATGCATGGAGAAGGCATTGTAGCAGCAGAGGCTGTAGCCCATACAAAGGCCCTGGGAGGCTGCTGGGCCTGAGCACGACAAGGAGGCCAGTGTGGCCAGACCAGACTGAGCAAGGCAGAGAGCCAAGAGATAGCAAGACTCAAAGCCAGGGCATAGTGGCAAGCCAGATTGCATGGGGATTGCTGGCCACTACCTTGGCTCTAGAGGCATTGGGAGCCCCCAAGAATCTGAGCATAACAGTGACAAGGTCTAATGCAACATTTAAGAGAATCACTCAGACCACTGTGCTGAAAATAGTACCCAGGGAAGAAGCCAGGAGACCAGCTAGGATTCTGTTTGATAACGAAATAAGGGCTGTTCCTGGTCTAGGCCCATCTCATGGCAGGGTGGATAAGGAGATGGCAAAGGCTATTCTTTCTATCTGTATTTTGAAGGTGCAGTCTGCAGATTTGCTGTTGGAATGGATATGGGGTAGGAGACAAAAAGAAGGGTCAAGAATGACACCAATTGTTCCACTGGTGTTCCAGTCTGGGTGATGCAGCAAGATCCCATCTCAAAAAAAAAAAAAACAAAAACAAAACCCACAAGATTTTTAGCTGGAAAAAACCAGAAGGACAGAGAGCTGCTGTTAACAGAGATAAAAGAAAAAAAAAAAAACTCTAGGAGGAGTGGGTTCTGGGTCCAAGATGGGGCAGGGGCTTCCTAGGTTGTCTGCCTTGGAGGATACAGGAGGTCAGGGAAGTGAGGTATTTGGGGTTCCAACATCGCAGGCAGCCGGTGAGGTGGCCTGCAGGTAGTGAGTCTGTCAGGGCCAGCAGCCTCTTTTCCTCCCCAAAGCACCACCCCAAACATCTGGCCTCCCCGTCTCCCTGGTGACTCCCAAAGCTGGGCCTTCAACCTACAGCTGCGTAGCGGGGAACCAGGGAGCTGAGGGTAAAACAACATATATAAAAAGCATCCCCAGATAGTCTGAAAATACAGAGGTGTAACACACAGCATCCCAAATAAGCCTCCTGCTAGAGGGACTATTTTTAAAAAGACTTTTAAGAGGTGTGAAAGTGACGCTGTCTATTATGCGACTCCAGCAAGGCACCAAATCTTAGGTTTTCGAACAACACATCCAGAACGGCCACTTCTGACCCACCGGTGGGCATGAGGCCCTGCCATGGCCCCAAGCCAAACATGCCCCTGGGGGGACATGATGGCACTCGGCGCATTAGGCTGTCCCCCAAAAACCAAAGGAAAATTGAACTCCCCTAAACACCGCTGGTTCATAGACTCTGAATGACACTTGAACTTTGCTGATGTCTCTGAGATTTTGCTCTTGCTAAACACCATTTAAATCTACATTATTAACCTCCTTCTTTGGGGCAATACAGCTGCTGCCATATTTAGAGCTTTTATGTACAGCAAATTGCCCAAAACACCCAAATAAATAACAGGAAACCCATTCTTCCCGTCTGCCTAAGGGTCAGTTGAAAGCCAATGGAAATAACTAACTCTCTCTCTTGCATCAGCAGGAGAAATGGACGTTTCAAGCCGGGAAGTTGATGGTGAGCTAGTTTTGATTACTAAAGGTTTCCATTTAAGTGCAGAAGCCAGAAACTTATTTTTAATCTTCTGTTTTGAGGAGTGCGGATATGAATTGAAGGGCACTGCACGCTGTCTGGGGGACCATTTCAAACTGTTTTCGTTTAAAATACAAATTAATCAAGGAAAGGAGCCTGAAGAGGAGAGGGTTTGAAAGAGAGAGAAAGACCTAGAAGCACAGGTGGTTTCAGATGATGCTGTGAGGTTCCCGGCCTCTAAGCGGCTGCAGAGCTGAATCCCAGTGGGCTATGTCCTGATGCTGGCCCCAGGGCCCCACGGCATCCACCCAGCCTGTGGGACACCGGCTCCCACCCGGCTGCTCCTCACCCAGCTTATGTCTGTTGTAACTTTACATGTTCTCAGGTTTAAAACAAAAACATAGTTACTTTATCACACTGAATTATGGCTGGCAGTTTTAAAGATATTGTTTTTAGGTCTGGCGCTTGGAGGCCACCCTGCATAGCTTTCAAAGAAAATGGAGCTCTCTTGGGCTCAGATTTCATCTAATATGGACTGTTTGATGAGTCTGGAGAGAAAAAAAGGATGCTTGATTTCAGCCTCTGAGTCCCCCCACTGAGAAGAGCTGGGCTTTGTACACCCAGCTTGCAGCATGGAGAGGCCACACCCCCTTTCTAAAACTCTGGAATGAAAATTCTGGCACGATATGTGAGAAGGAAGGTCAGTTACTTCCAGAAAGACCTTCGAAGCATCTGTAATGATCTATGAGAGACACCTCTGCTGCTCTTAAAAGGGGAAAAAAGTCTAATGATACCTAACTGCTTCATTCCTGGTGAAAATTTTGTTTTTTAATCTAGTATCTCAAAACTACTAAACATAGCCACCTGCCCCTTCCCTGCCAAGCAAGTATGTTAGATGCTGTTCAAATCTGACTAAAAATACTTCCTAAAGACAAACGTGATATTCTAAATGTCACCGCAGAAGACTATCAGAGCAGTTATTTTCTATTTATCACAAATATTGTCTGATGCTCTGTATCTAAAGAATACTCTTGATTAGAAGCCCCTTCCTTTTGTTCAGCACTTCTAAAAATATAAAGACTATTATAAAAAATAAAATGGAATCCTAGTACAGGTGACACAAATCTTTTCCATCAGACTTTTCAATTTTTTTTTTTTTTTTGCCAGAATTGGGGTAGCACATTATTATGAGGATTCAAAAAGAATAATTAAAGTTCTGCATGGACACAGATCTGCCGGAGGGAGGACCTTTTATGTTGTTTTGCATTTCGTGTGTCATTCAAAAGGTTTGCAACTGGGAAATGATGTTGAACTAAAATAAGACAGGAACACGTTGACTGAAATTATACCCTGTCCAATGAGTTGACACCCCTTTAGACAGCTCACCCCGATGTCTCCAGAGCCACCACTGCAACACATGGGGATGACATTTAGACTCCGCACAGCGGCCCAGGAGAGAGGCCGTCTCAGAGGAGGGAGGGTGCCCACAGACCCCTGGATGGCAGGAGGAAAAGCCAGGAATCACTGGAACCTGCAGGACTTCCATTCCCCATCTGGGTGAATGTCACCACCAGGCAGTTCCACTGTCCCTTCCAGGACCCAGCTTGCTTTATTTGATCTTGACCCAAAGAAGGTTAGTTTTTTTGTCATTGTTTTGTATTTGTGTGTGTGTGTGTGTTTTAAAAATGTTTGAGTGAACGTTTAGCAGTAATGATGTTTCACATGAAGACCCAGAACCTTTATTTTAAAAATAGGTTGCTGTGGCAACACCAGCCCAGCTTTCCCTTATGGCAGCACCACAGGAAGAGAGCAGAGGCTGCCCCTTGAGGCCGGGCATTTGCTCTCCAGTTTTCCACAGTCCCCACCACTCCCTATTGTATCTTAAGAGTCTGGCTGAGTGTCAGCCAGCATGTATTCTTGCACTAAACGTGTTCTTGTTATTATGGTAAAGGAACCCTTTTGTGTACCTAAATTATCACTACAAAAAAAAAAAAAAGCATAGAGGAAGAAAAAAAGAAAAGGGAGGTGGTGGGGCAGCATGCTTTAAGTAAGATACAACAAAATACTCTTGCTCTTGAAAGCAGAATAGCCCAATAAACAGATATGTATGTAAATATCAAGTCCACATCACTCTTTCATGTCACTTGCCTGGCACCTATTGGCTTCCGTTCATTCAAAAAATATTTACTGAACACCTTCTATGGGCAAAGCACTGATCTAGGTACTAATTAGCAAAGCAAACAAAAATTTCTGTCCCCCACAGAGCTTGCTTTCCTGCAAGGAAGAGCAGGGAATTAATAAATATAGACAGACATGAGAAATAAGTGAATCACATGTGTGTGAAAAATACTACAGGGAAAAGCAGAATGGAATGTGGAATACTGGGGGTGTGCATGTGAGTCGGTGAGCTCTGGGCTTTGCTATTCCTGCCTTTGTGGCCCCTGCAGGATCTCCTGTCCTGAAAAAGTCTCCTCTTTCTACTTCATCCCTCATTGCTCTCTCCCTTCTCTGGGGACAACACTGGCTGAAGGCCACACACTGTGGTTCTAATGAAGAACATATATTAAGCTGCTTTGAGGACCTTGGTCTGCTGCTTGGCACCATGGAGGAGACAGAATTCCTGACCTCACAGAGCTGAATCTCATTTTGGATCCAGACATGTACCTAAGTTACTCTCAAATTAGGTAGCAAATGCTAAGCATCACAAAAGAGGCAAGAAAAAATTAGTATCTGAAGTTCATAGGAGAAGGCATTGCCCATCAAACCAATCAAACAAAATAAAGTTTTAAAAACATCAAAAACTAAAATGAATTACAGAAAAAAAAAGATAAGCAAGACAAACAGAATTCAACATGCACATAACTAGTGCACCCGAAAAAAAGAGTATTTGAAAAGTCACACAAAAAATGGGGGGTTAGGGATGAGAAATTACGTGGTGGGTACAATGTACATTATTTCAGCAATGATTACACTAAAAACTCAAACTTCACCACTACGTAGCATATTCATGTAATAAAACTGCACTTGTAAATGTATACATCCTTAAACTTATACAAATACAAAAAGAAGTTATACAAAACTGCACTTTTAAACTTGTACCAAAAAAGTAACAAAACCCCAAAGATGTAATAAAAGAAAACTATCCTCAAATAAAGGAATGCAGACTTTGGGTTGAAAAACAGTCTTAGAAAATCCTGGAGCATTTTAGATTTCAAGGAAAAAAAAAGAATCCTATGGATTCCATATTTAAAAAAGGAACAAATAAACTAAACAAAAAGTAATAAATCAACAAAGAGATTTGAGAGTATTATGAAAATATACAAAGGTAACTATTAGAATATTTAAAATGCAACAACTTTTCTATACTATTAATGGAGAAATACAAGTACATACGCAATAAAACAAAGAAAGCTCAGATAACATAAGACAAAAACAAAAGAAAGACAAAAGAAAGATTTAATGTAAAATCACAGAACTAGAACCAAATACATTTTTTGCATCAATAAGTATAAGTAAGCCAATCTTATCTATTAATAAAAATATACTTTTCATTGGATGTATGTATAGTGAAATGGATATATCCATTTCATTGGATGATGAAAGGAAAACAAAATATTATGCTGTCTATTTAACGCATCTAAGGTAAAGTGAATCAGAAAGATTAGAATTGTAATGATTGGCAAAGACAGAACACAAACACATACTATGAAAAAAGGAAAGATTTTGATAATTTTTTCAGTTAAGTTTAAATTTAAGGCAGGTGTTTAACTAGACTAAGAGACACTTCATAACGATCAATTGAACAAGACCCAATTACCTAAGTGGGGCATTATACACTAAGGAAATTCACAAAGAACAATATGAAGCAAAACAAAAACAAATACAAAAAGTAAGAAATTAAAAAGCAGAAATCACCAAAACAAAATAGTGAGACTTTAACTCATCGCAAATCAAGTACGTAAAAACTAGGAAGCATATGAAGAAATAAACAGCACAATGTATAAAGTAAAGCAAATAGAGATGCACAAAATTCCATTCGCTTAAAATAGAAAACAAACACTCTTTTTGTTGTCCGTGGAATAAAACGCAATAGACCACATTTTGCTCACATGGAATTCTAGTATAGAACCATGCTTAAGACAGATAGGCCAACAGTCTCTGTGTAGGATGTATATGGATTTAGATATTAATTCCTAAAATAGAAAACGAAACAAAACAAAAAACATTTAAAAACTTTTTAAAGATGAAAATTACTCAGGATAAAGTGGAAATGAAAGGGAAATTGCGGAATCTCTGGTTAAAAAACTTGTGTGGCACAGGGGTTAAAGATATAACAAGAGGGGGAATATAATCCTTAAAATGTAAGCTATTCAGGCCGGGCGCGGTGGCTCACGCCTGTAATCCCAGCACTTTGGGAGGCCACAGTGGGCAGATCACGAGGTCAGGAGATCGAGACCATCCTGACTAACACAGTGAAACCCAGTCTCTACTAAAAATACAAAAAATTAGCCAGGCGTGGTGGCAGGCACCTGTAGTCCCAGTTACTTGGGAGGCTGAGGCAGGAGAATGGTGTGAACCTGGGAGGCGGAGCTTGCAGTGGGCCGAGATGGCACCACTGCACTCCAGCCTGGGCGACAGAGTCAGACTCCACCTCATAAAAAAAAAAAAAAAAGTAAGCTATTCAGATACGATGGACTCTGGGGACTGTGGGGAAAGGGTGGGAGGGGAGTGAGGGATGAAAGACAACACATTGGGTTTAGTGTACACTGCTCGGGACATGGGTGCACCAAAATCTCACAAATCACCACTAAAGAGCTTACCCATGTAACCAAATACCACCTGTTCCCCAAAAATCTATGGAAATAAAATAAAAAATAAAAATAAAAAAGTAGGCTATTCAATAAGAAAGCAAGAAAATAGGTGAAATGAACATTCAGTTCACAATATAGAAAACGAGGAACCAAGTATCTTCAATTTGTGAAGCCCAAATTCACGAAATCAGAAACAGTAACATGGATACAACTATAAACACTAAATAATATATGTAAAATAACACAATATTTAATTTTGTGCAAGTAGCTTTAAATAGATTAAGTTAATGCCTTTTTGTGAAAGGGGTAGTTACCAAAGTTGACCACAGAGGAGAGAGAAAAAATTTAAACAGGGCAAGGACCATGAAAAAAATAATTGAAAGAGTTCTCAGGGAGCTGCCTCAAAAATGCACCAGGCCCTGGTGTTTTCACAGGTTAATTTTATCAGTCTTTCTCAAGACAGATGACACCCATGCTATTTTAACTCTCTAAGAGCTAAAAGAGAGAAGAAAAATTTCCAAATTCTTTTTTTGAAGGTGATATAATATGGATATCAAACCTGACAAAAATATTAAAAATCAATCAATCATGCTTTGTAACAGCAATGCAAATAACAAATTGTAAATAACATTTTTAAGGAGATTGCAGCAGTAGTACATTAAAAAGAATAACAGGCCTTGATCAAATAGGGTTATTTCCTTAAATAAAAAGAGGTTTTAATATAAGGCAATCTATTAATATGATTCACTATTTTAATATTATGTCAGAGAAAAATATTTGATCATCTCCACAAATTCCATAAGAGGCATTTATAAATTTAAACACAAATCCCTGATTAAAACAAATAAACAATCAACCAAGTAGTCATAGAAGGATATTTCTGTAACATGCATACAACCAGATGCTCGATGCTGAAATGCTGAAATCATGCACGCTGAAGTCAGGGACAGGATGTCCACTTCCACCACTCTTACTGAGCATTTCTCTCAAATATATTAGTCATTGCAATGGAAAAGGAGCAAGAAGCATGAATTCTAAAATTGTTTAAAAAAAGAGCAGGTTATGATTATTTGCAAAAAATATGACTCCGTACCAGAATACTTATGAGAACGTGCTGAAAAAAGATGTTAAAAACAATAGGAAAATTTAACAAGGTGGCTGGTTATAAAATGAATATACAAAAATCAGTGGTTTAAGTTAACCCAAATAATAACCAATTAGAAAAACATGATCGAGAAAAAGATTTGATTTACAATGCGATACAATGAGAGAGACAGACAGAGAGATAGAGAGGCAGAGAGAGAGGGACAGAGAGGAGAAAAGAGAGAGAAGAGAATATACCCAGAAATAAACCTCAATATGAATTTAGGGGCTAAATAAGGAACAATTATTTAGAATGACTGGGCAACATAAATAGGAAGCCCTATTTTGCTCTTAGACGTAAGACTCCAAGTCATAACAATATTAATTCTTCCTATAAATCTATAAACTTAATGTAGCTTTTTACCCTCTCCTCCCCCCCCACCCCCGAAAAATTCTACGGAGCATTTTCTGGGGAATATAATTTTAAAATAAGATTAAATATCATATAAAATAAATACAAAACTAGATAGTAAAATTCTGAAAAAAAAAAAAAAAGAATAAGCCTGACCAGATACTACACTGAATTGCAAAATCGTTGATATGGTTTGAAACAGGTGCAGAAAAAGCAGACATGTCAATTGAGTAAAATAGAGCATACTGAACTAGAGGTAAACTCACATGAGAATTTAATAAATAATAAAGGTGGCTTTTAAATGAGTGGGATAAAGAAGAATTATTTAATAAATGGTGTTTGGTTCAATTGGCTAGCCATTGGGTTGGATAAAGGACACAAAGAATAAAACTGGAACCCTAATTCACTTTTTACATCAAAATAAAAGGAAGATGGTTAAGGATCTAAAAGCAAAAATTGAAAAGGGGGAGAATAAAAGAAAACATGGGGTTAATATAAAATCAAGGAGCAAGCACATCATAGATGCCATAACGTGACTGATAAATCTAAGCATAAAAATCCTAAAACCTCACTATGATAAAAAATAAACAAAATCAAAAGGCATATGGCAAACCGGGAAAAATATTTACAACATAAATGACAGAAATGGGCTAATTTCCTTAATATATAATAAGCTCTTGCAAATTGGTGAGAAAGATACAAATCATTCAATAGGAAAAAAATGGGCAAATGATATGAAAAGTCAAGTCACAGAGAAAGAAATAGAAATGATTTTTAAACATATGGAAAGATGTTCAATGTCACTCATAATTAAAGATAGGCAAATAAAAACAATCAGAAACCTATCAGATGGGCAAAAATTTCCATCTTTGGGAAGTCCTGCTTCTTGGAATTTGTTCTACAGAAACCTACTTTCTCTCTCTGTCTCTCTCCCCCGCCCCCCCAGTCCCCACTGCCCTTCCTTTAAAGGTGGCCAGTTATGAAAGAGAGAATATATATATATATATATATATATATATATATAGTTATGTATAATCAAATTGTTCGTCAACAGGGTAATGGTTAAGTAAATTATAGTAGATCTCTAAAAAGAGTAGAACTCTACAAAGGAACTAGGAAATCTCCACAATTATTATTAATTTTGCCATTAAAAGCAATGGCAAAAACCGCAATTATTTTTGCAACAACCTAATAACAAAAAGATGGAAAAGGTGGAAAAATATGCACAATATACAGATGAAAAACCAACAGGGCCACGTGCAGTGGCTCACGTCTGTAATCCCAGCCCTTTGGGAGGCCAAGGCGGGCAGATCACTGGAGGTCAGGAGTTCGAGACTAGCCTGGCCAATATGGCAAAACCCCGTCTCTACTAAAAATACAAAAATTAGCTGGGCATGGTGGCACGCGCCTGTAGTCCCAGCTACTCGGGAGGCTGAGACAGAAGAATCGCTTTAACGCAGGAGGCGGAGGTTGCAGTGAGCCAAGATCGTACCACTGCACTCCAGCCCGGACAACAGAGTGATACTCTGTCTCAGAAAAATAAATAAATAAATAAAAGAACCAAACAAAGTCTAGAACTGCAAATATGATGTTTCAATTTGTGCTTAAAAATTAATACATATATTTGTATTAAAATGTATTAAAATATACTCATTATCTATGGTCGCTCAATTTGGTTAGGCTGAGTTTGGAGTAAGAGACTCAATTCTTCTTATACAAGTATACATTTTTGTACAGTTTTAGTTATGTGCTTGTGTAAAAACAAAACAAAACAAAAAACCCTTCCTGAGTGCTTAAAAATGATGGAGGCATACCAAATTTGAAGAAGATGCTCCCAATTGCCAAATCTGAGACAATTTGAGCAATAAAATATTGACAGTCATGGATTTATAACCCATAAAATAAAATAAATGCCAGTGCATCTACACTGATTTTTCAAAATGAATAACCAATAGGAGAGAAAGAACAGCTTTTCTTTACAGAAGAATTTGAATTTAAGACATGTAGGATTGAGGGAAATAGAAAAATCACAATTGGACTATCATCATAATAATTGTTACAGGCAAGATCGCCCAACGGATATAAACGTTAGTGAGCAGAAGTACGAAAAGAAAAAGGACTCGTGTTGTCTCAGAGTATCTGCCCACACGATGCTTTTTCATCATAAAGGGAAAAATAAACATAAAAAAATTGACAGCTGAGAAACCTGGAGGACACTATCTTAACCGAGTGACACAAAGTTAACATCACCAGTAAGGAAAGATCACCTCAAGTTCCTCCTGACCGAATGCACTGAGGACGTGACATCAGTCCCATGGCATCTTTGGTACAATTGATAGCTTCAGTCTAATCATAAGAAAATAGCAGGCAAATATCCAAACTGAGGGTTTTTCTCCAAAGTAACTGACTGTTACTCTTCAAAAATGTCAAGGTCATGAAAGACAAAGAAAGACTAAGAACCCGCCCCACGTTGGAGGAGGCTAAGGAGCTACGACAATTAAATTCAACATGAAGTCCTGGACTGGACCCTGGCCCAGAGAAAGGACATTAGTGGGCCACTGGTGAAATTTTAACAAGGTCTATAGATTAATTCATAATACTGCATCAAAGTTAATTTCCCAGTTTTGATCATTGAACTAAGGGAAGGTAAGACGTTAGCATTTAGGGAACCTAGGCAAAGGGGATGAGGTAACTCCTCATACTATCTTTTTAAATTCTTTTAGAAAATCTGATATTTTGAAATAAAAAGTTGAAAAGGTACATTTTAAAAAATGTTCCTGGAAGTCCCACTGGGAGAAATCATAAAAGATACAAGGTAGTTAACAGATCTACAAGTCATTACATCAAAATGGAAAATCCCAACGACATGGATCTTTTCCCTGGGACTGGTTCAGCCTCATTTTAAGATGGGAAGCCGTGTTTTCCTCTCTCCATGGTATCTCCATATCCAGAGACCTCAGTGAGAATCAAGTGGGCACCCCGTTTCCTCTGGTTGGTAAAGAGGTGATGGTCCCGCAAAGTCAGGCAAGTCACTTGGGGATAGAAATGTTGGGTATGGAGTCCCAAGAGTGCTTGAGCGCTTGCCTGAAATCTAATTACTTATATCCAAGAGTCTCAACACCCTACTGGATTTGGGGGGACAGGGGAGATCCTACCACCATCTCCTCTCCATTTAATTGATCTTGGATAGCGAATCACCCATTCACAATTTCCCATTTCTAAATCTGTAAAATGTAGAGCATAAAACTCAATAAAAGAGTGAAATGATGTTTCTTTCGGGAGCACCAAATCCTTAAGCTGGGCTGCTCATTTCATAATCTCAAATCCCTTTAGAAAGATACAGAAATCACAGAGGACACAAGACCCATCCTCACTTCAGTGTGCAAACCCAGGAAGCTGCCATGAGAATTCCAAAATGCCCACGACCAAACAGCAAAAGATCCGTGCACAGGAGCCTTGACTCCTAGCTCCCAGGGCTGCCACTGATCCACGCTTAAGAGATGAAAATTATTTTGAAAACCAAGTCCAAAGGGCACAGGCATATATTTGCAGCAGATATTGACACGAGTGTGCCATGGACCTAGCCAATCAGAAAGTAATTTTATAAACACTGTTATTAAACAGAAGGGCAATTACTTTAAGTACTGGAAAAATGTCAGGGTCATACATGAATTTTGTGGGTATCACATTTTGTTTGACACTCAGTGGATCAATGACTCCAAGGAAATTTATTCAGAAATAGTACGCGCCATGTCACCAACCCTAAAGCTAAACCTTCCCTACCCAGATTGCCCAAATTTAGAGAGAGGAATGACTTCTGGTTTACCCAGTTTACTACATATTCAGAAATGCAGTCAAAGCTCTTTATACATAAAAGTATGGAAGTAATTAAGGATTATGTGGTAAGTGAACAAATATGGTTCATATGACTGCATATTAGGAAGAACACCTTTTATTTCTGTCTTTATCAATGGAACAGAGCAGGGGGTTTGAATGCAATATAATAAGGAGTATAAGAGGGGTCCAAGGGCAGCTTTTCTGGGATGCCTGTTTGCAAACTGAGTGGCTTTGAGGTCCCCCACTTCAGGGCTCCCCCTCACTTGAGATTTCAGCTGTGGCCACATATGTTGCCACTGCCTTAATGACAGTGGCATGGGTGTACAGGGATGGGAAGAGAGGAGACTCCTTCCTGCTTCCCATCATCTTGGAGGATAGATGCCCCGCAATGTCAAATGAACAGGTCGCTTATTCTACCCCCAGAGGGTTTGGAAGGACTCCCAATGGCTCCAGGTTCTTCTGGTCTCCCCCTCTCCTAACCCTATCCTAACAACGACCGTCCTATTTTCCACAAGTTGTCTACACACAAAATGGCAGGGAAGCCCAGACTTGGAAGCACATGGTAAGCCCTCAACAAAAATGCCACAACTGAGCGAATGATTGCCTCCAAGCTCTTCGAGTTTGGCAGGTACTGTGAAGGTAAATAACAGAGCTTCTTCAAGAAACAATGTTCCATTTGGTAGAGGCTACATTTTGATAAATTTCTGAAGAATGCATGAACATGGGCATGCTATTCCTTCTCATGGCTAGAAGCAGCTCTCTCTGGGTGTGGCCTTGCATGTCTGAGTCCTCATCCCCCCCGCCCGCCTCCACACACACACTCTGCAGCAAGACAGTCGGGTGACAGGCCTGTCCTTGGTTCAGAGGGAAACATTTAAAAGAAAACAAAATGGGTGGCCAGTGGAGAAGGTATGTTCTAGGAATGTAAGCCTAGAAACTGAGTTTGTCTTAAAAGTTTGAGATGGCATGAAGATCCATTTCTTCCTCTTTTGACAGCTAAGCTTCCACTCTGTTTCTGATTCAAACAGAAATTGAATGGGAAAACCTCACCCCAGGATCAGCCCAATGGGGAGTCCTAAAATAGTACCTGCTGATGGAGCAGCCATCCACAGACTTAGCCGCCCCCACCCAGAGCGGGAGAGCCCCACAAGGACTGGCCACCAAGGGGGATCTGAAGTAATCCGCAAATGTGCCAGCCCAGCCTGCCGTGTGAAGAAGTATCAGCTCTCCCAGCCTCTTGGAACTGCCCTGCCAGATGGAAATATGGTTGCCGTCACACCCTATCCTGTCCCAACACCATACAAAAGGCATTTCTCATTTAGGTCCATGTTTTAGATCTAAGGAAACTAGAAACATTTTTATCATTAAAAAATGAGAAAATGTGTTGTAAGGCATTCTAACATCCACTATCCTTGCTTGTTACTTCCACTAGAAAGAAGTTTCTGAGGGCTGGGGATGTGCTTTTGTCTTTCCACAGTGCCTAGCATGTAGTAGATTCTCAATAAATATCTGTGGCATGGATGGATAGATGAGTGGATGGATGGCTGAATGCATGGATGGATGGATGGATGAATGGATAGATGGGTGGGTGGATGGTTGAATGAATGGATGGATAAGTGGATGGATGGATGGATGCATGGATGGATGGATGGATGGATGGATGGATGGATGGATGGATGGATAAATGGGTGGATGGATGGATGGATAGATGGGTGGATGGATGAATAAATGGGTGGATGGATGGGTGGAAGGATGGATGGATGGATGGACGGATGGGTGGATGGATGGATACATGGGTGGATGGGTAGGTAAATGGATGGATGGATGGATGGATGGATGGATGGATGGATGGATGAATGGATGGGTAGATGGGTGGATGGATAGGTGGATGGGTGGATGGATGGGTGGATGGATGGATGGATGAATAAATGAATAAACAAATGTCTTGAAGCATGGAGTTGTTTGATAGTGTACATTTGAACAACACTGATGGCCAACCTAACTATACAAGCTTCATCACAGGCCACTGCCATTAACCTCTTAATTATTTTCAAAACTTTACAGCTAAGAAAACACTTTTCTTTACCACATCTTCTTGGACCCTCACAATAGCTATGTCAGAGCCATGGCAAAAATTATTTCATTTGTCAGCTGCAAAAACAGAACTTCAAAGATGTTAAGGCCAGTCATTCAGTGCTTGAGAAGCAGAGTCAGGGGTAGAATTTAGCTCTACAAAAATACATTTGAAGTTCCTTATATCTAACCTCAAAAAAGTAATTAGAAATTGTATAGAAAGTGTCCAGAGGTGATTCTGGACAAGAGCTATTTTGTGGGTCTCCCTGAATCATATATTTAACCGTGTTTCCATTTTTCCATTGACTGACAGAAGGCTCAGATTCCAAAATGTAATCTTCCTCCTGGGGTACAAACAAGTCTTGTTTTAATATTTGTGAGCATTCTTAATTCTCTCTAGAAGCTGAGATGGGGCAAGGGATTGCACTATGTACATGGAGAGCAATTGAATAGAAAAGTAGAAAACGCAATGATAGTCTAGAAGCAATCACTTTGCTAGCTGTTCCTATCCATCGAATTCAGCAAGCAGTTACCATGTTGTAGTGAACAAGCCAAGATGAGACAGACACGTATGGGGCCTTTTGTCACCTGGACTTCTCCACTTCCGTGGCTGACTCCTGGCTTCGAGATGAGAGTCAACACATCTCCCAAGGGACTGCACTAGAGCTTTAATCTGGTCAAAGCTCCAAGGCAACATTCTGATTCCCATGCCCACTCCTTAGGCACCAAGGAAGCTGGTCACAATGTTCAGAGGGAGAGTGAAAGTCCTATATCTTCCTTAGCAAGAATCACAGGAGATTTCCACAACATAAGTTCACCCTGATGATCAGTGCTGGGCCCCTTGGAAACACACAACAAGAACTATGTGATCGAGACTCTAGATCTCCAAGCTGCTGGGGCCCAGTTCCTTAGAGCCAGGAACCTCACCCAGCCTGACTGTGCACTACACCAGTGTCTTCTATAGCCATCAACCAATATGGCTCATTCTAGGTCCCAGACTGGAGTCAGGTAGCCTACAGCTGGGTAAAGAGCTGGCACCTCATAAATCCTTCAGGTAGGACTAGCCCTGGCCAGTCCAGGCTAAAGTTCTGGTGAATTCGTGTCCAGAAAGCTCTCATTTTGGTATGCATCATATCACCCTACACAAGTCTCCCGGGTCTCACATCTGCAGATGCCCATGAAAAACATTCACCTGCTTATTACCCCAAGAAGTGTTTACCTGCAAAAAAAAATGACCCTAGGTAAATACTTCCTGTGATGAGGTGAATAGGGACAAAGGACCACGATGCAGAGTAGAAATCCATTTCTTCTGCCCACAGTGATCTCCTGAAGGTTTCAAGATTCATTCTGGTCTGATACTTGAAAAAGTTTACTTCTGTGCTTGTCATACCATTTAGAATTTTGTAAATCTTGTTCCAAACAAATCCATTCAAAAAATCAATTGCAATTTCTCTTCAATGAATTTATTGTATAAATACAATTGCACAAATACGCAAAAGATATTTGGTGAAGTTTTGCATGAAATAACAAAATCTCACAACAATATCATATCCTGTATGGGTAAGCATCAATACCAGGTAGGTTAAATAATTTATTGTACATGGTCTAATAGAATACTATGCACCTGGTAACAATATAACTGGAGACTAAAGTCAATACTTCTACATCTGCCTCATTCTGTTTAAGTGAAAAAAAGCAAAGTGCAGAAAATACCTATTGTATGATCATTATATGATCACATTTTCAAAAATAATAGGACTATAAAGTAATGCATATACATATATACTTCTAATATGTTACACACATATGCATAGGGACTTTTTTCTGAAAGTATGTTACTTTTTTTTTTTTTTTTGAGACATGTCACCCAGGCTGGAGTGCAGTGGCATGATCTCAGCTCACTGCAGCCTCTGCCTCCCGGGTTCAAGTGATTCTCCTGCCTCAGCCTCCCGAGTAGCTGTGATTACAGGTGTACACCACCACGTCCAGCTAATTTTTCTGTATTTTTAGTAGAGACAGGGTTTCACCATGTTGGCCAGGTTGGTTTCAAACTCCTGACCTCAGGTGATCCGCCCACCTGAGCCTCCCAAAGTGCTGGAATTATAGGCATGAGACACTGTGCCCGGCTACTTTTTAAAATATAACGAATTAAGGAGGGGACATGAAAGAAAGCTATTGATGAACAAAGAAGAGCATAATTAAAATTAACAATGAGAATAATAATAAAAATATCCCCATCACAAAATGTTAATAGAAAGCCTCATTTTACACCAGTAAAAAACTCTAAAACAAAAAAAAGTTTCATATGAATTTTTAAAAAAACATTTGAAAGCAAGTTACAGCCACACTCCGCCATAAACAAGGTGTAGAAAGTATGATGCTATTGTGTAGGATCTTTTGTAAATAAGTTTGACAAAAATCTACCTCGAAGAGGTTTAGGGAGGTGAGGAGATCATTTGATCCAAGCTGCTCAGTTTGCAGATAAAGAACACAGTTTAGCCAGGGGCTGTCTGCATTGTGCAGAGATAGCCAGGTTGGTACAATGGCATGGCCTGGGGACGTGAGAGCCAGCCTTCACACACATTCTGACATCCTGCCTTTCCCCTCCCTTCTCCACTCCACCTTTCTCCTGCTGGGGCCTCCACCAATAGCTGCCCCCAGTGTTCCATGATTCGAGGATTGACAAGAACCCTCTTCCTATGCAGCCACTTCTTTGATGGAGATCATGATGTAGCCCTCTTTACGTACAGGAGGAAGCTGAGCTGCAACTTTCTCAGGATCACAGCTGGACAGGGCCCCTGCTGGATTGAAATCCGCAGGATTGGTCTGCAGAGCCCAGACTCTTGCCACCCTCCCGTTTGTGCCTGGAAGTCAACTCAATTCACACTCAGGACCATTCTTCTCTGTTTCCTTCACAAAGTGTTACCTACCAATTCATGATGGAACTGTGGGCACCTAAGAAAGGGGACAACCAAACACCTTCAGGGTCTTGACTAAAGACTGGTGAAGTGGCCTCCCAACGGTGGAATAAACATGCCCTGCTTACTTCAGGTGGCTCAGCACCAACCCACGCCCTCAGAACTAAATCTGCACTCCATCTGGGAAACCCCCAACTCACTGCATCCCACCATGAAGACCAGAGGTTATGGGGTGCCCGTGACAGCTGAAAGCATGTAGCATCTAAAAATAGGGGGAGGTCCCTTTCAAAGCCTTAAGAGGTGTGTGTGTCCTTGCAGGCACTTTTATTTTTATTTTATTTTATTTTATTTTATTTATTTTATTTTATTATTTTATTTTATTTATTTTATTTTATTTTTAGAGATGAGGTCTCACTTTGTCACCCAGCCTGGAGTGCAGTGGCACAATCATGGCTCAGTGCAGCCTTGAACTCCTAGGCTCAAGCAGTTTTCCAGGAACATCTGCTCTTTCAATTTGCTGGTGACCTGGACATGGCCTCAGCTCAGTATCTCACAGAAGACTGGCTACCTGGATTCTTGGCCTCCCTCCTCTAACTCCAGGCTTTTCAAATGGCCAAAGTCTTTCTGTCCTAAGTAGCAATTTGACTCCCTCAAAACATGAAGCAGCACGGCTCCTATCTGAAGCCGGGGTCATAGAAGGAAGATGGGAATCTGTGTGATGGAAGTACATGGACTGTGAGCTGGTGATAGTCCCTGCCTGTCTGCAAGATACAGTGATGTCAAAAAACATCCTGCAGCTTCCTTAAAGAACTAAAGGGAGATCCACCATTCGATCCAGGAATCCCACTCCTGGGTATCTACCCAGAGGAAAAAAAGTCATTATATGAAAGACACCCACACACATGTGGGCTTATTGAAGCACAATTCAAAGTTGCAAAGATATGGAACCAACCTAAGTGCCCATCAACCAATGAGTGGATAACGAAAATACAGTATATATGTGCCGTGGAATACTACTCTGCCATGAAAAGGAATGAAACAATGTGTTTTGCAGCAATTTGGATGGAGCTAGAGGCCATCATTTCAAGTGAAGTCACTCAGGAATGGAAAACCAAATACTGTATGTTCTCAGTTAGAAGTGGGAGCTAAGCAATGAGGATGCAAAGGCATAAGGGTGATATAATGAATGTTGGGGACTCGGCGGTGGGGGAGGTTTGGAGGGGGTCAGGGGTAAAAGACTACACATTGGGTATGGGGTACTCTGCTTGGGTGATGGGTGCACTAGAATCTCAGAAATCACCACTAAAGAACTTATCCCTGTAACCAAAAACCACCTGCACCCCCCAAAACTATGGAAATTTAAAACAAAAGAAAACGAACAAAAAAAGCATTTCACACCATCCACTATTACCTTCCTACAGCATCAATGGCAGGAACATGTAGAATGAGTTCCTCCAGCGGAGACTGAGTTTTCCCATCTGTAAAATGGGGATAATGAGACCCCTTACCCAACAGAGAGACTGTGAGGATTAAATAAGGTAATGAATACAAGGTTCCAGCAGTGTGATCTGCTTTGTAGTGCAGGCTACGTGGACTTATGCCTGCAAAACCTGCTGTCGCTGGAAGGACTCTGGCTGCCTTCCTGCTGTCCCTTCTCCAGAAGCCCCATCATGCAGAGTCATTCATGCACAAAGATTTCAGGGCCAGGGCTTCCTGGCTCTGCCCCGAGCTTGCTGTGCAACCTCAGGCCAGTTACTCGCCCTCTCTGAATGTCCGTTCTTCATGTGAAAAATAAGAGTGTTGGTTTAATTACTTTAGTGGCTGGCTGCTTTTAAATCATTTCCCAAGACCCACAAACTCAATTTGTTGACAAGTTTTATTGACCAAGAAAAAGCATCTATTAGGTAATAACTGATTACTTTTCTCATGCTAACTCATCAAAGGCCTTTGTGGTGACCAGTTAGTGCCTCTGATCATAAAGAAAAAAACCAGTTATCCTGTGAAGCTAATAGCACTCCACAAAAAACTCCTGACATAAAGCTCAACAGCTTTCTTGTTAAGGCTACACTGTGATTTTATTTTATATTTTCCAAAATGAAAACATATTCTTATTATAAACATAATAAACACTCATTATAAAAATATAAAATAATATGCAAATATATACATAGACTTGGAATATAGACTTCAAAATGTTTCCATGAATAAATAAATCTTATAAATGTGAATATTTTTACAAAAATAAATTTTACTATATTTATATTTTCTGTAACTTAAAAAAAAAAACTTAATAACATATTACTGGCAGCCATCCATGTGTATTCACAGAAATGTATTTTATTGTTTTACCATCTTACCAGTCATTCAATACATCGCTATCCCTGTCCATGCTGTTTCCAGTCTTCTACTATTGCATACCACACTGTGATGAGCATCCTTGTGGTTTACCCTGTGCACACTTTTTTTTTAAATTAAGATGGAGTCTTGCTCTGCCTCCCAGGCTGGAGTGCAATGGTGCGATCTCGGCTCACTGCAGCCTTGGCCTCCCAGGTTCAAGCGATTCTCCTGCCTCAGTCTTCAGAGTAGCTGGGATTACAAATGCGTGCCACCACGCCTGGCTAATTTTTGTATTTTTAGTAGAGATTGGGTTTCACCATGTTGGCCGGGCTGGTCTCAAACTCCTGATCTCAGGTGATCCACCCCTCTAGGCCTCCCAAAGTGCTGGGATTACAGGCATGAGCCACCGTGCCTGGCCTGTGCACATATTTAATTATTTGCTTAGTATTAATTTCTAGAAACAAAGTTGATGCTTCAAATCACATGTGCTTTTTTTAAAGAGACTTTACTGTGTACCACATTGTTTTATGAAATCACCCTTTGCAAATAACCTACTCATTTTTATTCCCATCACAGTATGCAAGACTGGTGCCCCCTCCTTGTTTCCCTTTCTAAAATTAATTTTTAAATTATATGTTTAATCATATGCACAATAATATCCATAGTGTTCAATAAGATAATAGTAGCAATAAAATGAATACCAATATTCCCTTCACCTAGTTTGAAACAGAAACAGACTCCACACTATTTTTTACAGGTAAACAAGTGGCTTCTATTTGTTGGTTTAAAGAGATTTGAAAAGTTGTGAGACATCTGTGCTATCTCCATCGGATCTATGGCTTAGAAAATATAAGCCAGGTACCAGAAGTTTTGATAATCCTTATAATCACAAAATACTGCTATTTGTCCATCCGTCCATCCATCCATCCATCCATCCATTCTTTCTTTCCTTTGTTTTCCTCGCCATGCGTCTCTTAAGGCCTCTACTCTGTTTCAGGCACTGTGCCAGACCTGGGGGATTCGGGGATGACCAAAGTAGATACAGTTCTTGTACTCCTGAGGCCTCCAGTCTAGAGTACTCGGCAGACGTTGAATATATGTATTAGCCCCAGATGCCTGTGTGATTATGATTCTGCCTTCGTGTGCTGCAAAGCACAAGGTAGAACGTCACATGGGCTGGAGGAGGAGGACCCAACTGGACACACCTCACAGGCTGATGCCACTGATGGGCAACTAATACCTTCTCTCACTCTGGCGTCTAATCTCTCCTTGTTTGTCTGGGGGATGGGTACCGAAGTCTAGCTTGTTCCATCCACTGTAAAGATTTATTTAGTAGTATTATTTTTAAGCAGCTTTTCAAAGGCAGGATTAAGGTCTCTCAAGAGTACCCAGCCAGCCGCTTGCTCCCTGAATCCCAGGTCACAGCAGCCAGATTCCATGCAGAAAACACCTCTCCGCCTTTGCACAGAATTGATAGGATACTGGCACCTGGGATCCTCCCAATCTGAGACCGAGCTAGCACAAACCCTGCATCTGTTGCTCCTTGAACCCTGGAACTTCTCAGAATCGGTAGCCTGGATCTGGCCCCAAAATTCCAGCAAGATGAAAATATGCACACGTGGTCTTAGCAGCACCAGGCCATGGGACCTGAGCTTTCGGCATCACTGACTTCTTTACACAAGCAGGCTAACCTCTTGGAGAGAATAACAATATTATCCATCCAGTTATGACTTTTGGGTATCCATTGGGAAGCTGTTTGTCAAGGCCTCCAAATGTAGCTCAAAATAAAAATAAATGTATTGGGGTTGTATCCACGCAGCACAGAGCCCACAAGAATGGGAGCTGCACAAAAGTTGCAACTTCATCTGCCTTTTTTCCCATATAATCTCCACCAGCTTCACCAGAGGCTGGCGTAGAGCAGATACTCCATAAAGCCTTGTTGAAAGGAAGAAAGAAGGAATCCAGACATCCAATGAGGATGTGGATCCTCACCTGGATGTGAATCCAGGCATCCAATGAGGATGTGGATCCTCACCTGGATGTGAATCCAGGCATCCAATGAGGATGTGGATCCTCACCTGGATGTGAATCCAGGCAGCCAATGAGCAGATGTCCCATCACATGAGCAGCTGTGAATATCCACCTGCCTTCCTATTCCTCATCATTGCATCAAAGTGAGAACCCAATACTTCATTGTGCACCCTAATTCGTTTTTTGATACCACTGCAGATAACGCCAATGGGTGGACTGAAGCTTTTCAGCAGAAGTTTGCAGTATGCACAGCTTGAATCTCCTGCCTGGAGGCAAGTTGGGAATGAGTGGACCTTGCTTCCCAATGACTGTGGGGAGAGGACGTTTTCAATGCCCTTGAGCCACATGGCAAAGGCATGAAACACAGTTCTCACCCTGGCTAGCAAGTTCTAGAATGGGGTTTCTGAGTGTCTCAGGGTCCTGCTAATACCCCATCCTATCCACAGTGCCACCACACCCTTCAGCGTCACACAAGCAAACTGCAGGGCTTGGGAGAGCCACGTTGCCTTCAGCAGGACATACCCGTCCCAGACCCTTGCCCAGGAAACTGTCTTGACAGCAGGCTTCTCGGCTGGTTCCCCATAATTATGCCTCTTGCTGCTAGGTCTGAGAACGAGCTGCCCACCTTGCTTTGTGTTTCTCAGAGATGGGCCCCAGGAAGTGTTTCTAAGCACCTGTGGGAGTCAGGGGCCCATCTGAGGAGCTGATGGCATCTATAGGTTCCTTCTGATGGCAGAGATGCCCATATTCAAGTGTTACATGCAATTTAGGGGTTTCCTGCAGTCCCTGAAGCCATATGTGGGCCCTCCTAGCGTAGCCCAGAGACCTCAGACAGGCTCCCCCATCAGGGGCTGTGTCCCACAGGCTAAGAATGAGGGTCCTAATCCTGCCATGAATCTGCTGCCCACGTGACTCACAAACACGGACTTTCTAGAATGTGACCCCGATGCAGGCTCCCAGAGAGCCGTGGTTTTGTATGTTCACTGCTGGAGTCCCAGCACCCAGATTGCTGCCTGGGACTTGTAGAAATGTGGGGAAAAATCTGCTGGGATAATGGAGAATATGGTCATAGGTAAATCACTTTAGCTGTCTAGTCCTCAGTTTCCCCATATGTCAAATAAAAGTTTCCTTTTAAGTGAACTCTCTGGTATCTTCCGGCTCCCAGAGTTCACAATTTAGATTTCAGCGTCCTCACTGTGGGAACACAGGGAATATGGGGAGGAGCCCACTTCTGGCTTAGCACTAACCTCAACCTGGCCTGGAAGTGAGAGTTTAGACCTTTTACCCAAAGTCTTTCTCTAACCAACTCCATCAGTAAAAATCAGAAAGTAGTTGCTCAATTAACAACAAAAACAACGAATAAAACGAGCGTTCACTTTTCCAGGAATCAGCGGAACAAAAGAACTCTTCTCAAGAGGCCCACACTCGATGCTTGGCAGAAATGCTTAAAGCCAAAGCCCCTGATGCCTGAGCTTTCTGAGGAGGTCTCTGCAAAGGGCTGACGCTATGCTCCAGTCTGTTACCAGCTACTTGCATACACATCACAGAATGGGGCACACACGCCTGAATGTTTGCACCACTGTTGGAAGGGACCCACTGCCTCAGCTCACCAGGGGTGCTGGCCAGGCTATGTCCTCCTCCGGGGCCCCAGTTTGCTGACCTACAATATGCCCCATGCTCTTCCTCCCTCAAATGCATGGCAGGTGTGTGTTCAATACATGAGGGAGGACACACTAGGACATGGAAGTGAGGAAGTGCCTGGAACCCTGGAACCATATAGATACATTCATGAAACGGTCAGCCTGTGGGGGCCCTGTCTCCTTAGCTCTGGCCTTGAGTAGCACCTAAGATCATGTTTTGGTTGTAGCTTTTAAAAATTAAGATTAATAAACAGCCGGCCAGGTGCGGTGGCTCACGCCTGTAATCCCAGCACTTTGGGAGCCCCAGGTGCATGGATTGCTTGAGGTCAGGAGTTCCAAGACCAGCCTGGCCAACATGGTGAAACCCCGTCTCTACTAAAAATACAAAAAATAGCCAAGCATGGTGGGGCATGCCTGTAATCTCAGCTACTAGGGAGGCTAAGGCAGAAGGATCGCTTACACTTGGAAGGTGGAGATTGCAATGAGCTGAAATCAAGCCAATGCAGTCCAGCCTGGGCAACAGACAGAGAGAAACTCTGTCTCCAAGAATAAAAAAGTAAAAAACAAAACAAAAACAAACAACAACAACAAAAAAAAAACAGCTAGGAGCATTTGAGAGTAGAATATAGACCCAGAATCACCACTTTTTCCCCCAGTGACACTCGGTGGAAATTGTTGTATCATAAACACGACACACCCAATCTACAGCCAAGAATCAAACTCAGATTGGAGATTTGTCACTTAATTTTGGAGGGGACTCTACAGCTTTTCAGAAAATCAAAGGATGAAAATCCTGTGAGGCCACAAGACGGTCCATGAATAGGGCAAGATGCCTCAAGGTTGCCAGGGAAAACCTAGACAAATGTGCTTTGTGAAATGTACAGAACCTCATCAGGTCCTCGACTGTCTGCCATTGTTTTCCGCATTCATTGCTGCACTTGTAACTCTCACTTTTTATACGGTTAGAAAAGAATGTGCAGTCTCTGCCTTGTCTTGTAAAGGGAGGCCAGTGACACAAGTCTGAGCTGGGTCAGCCCATTTTCAAGGTCACACAGGCCAGGCTCAGTGGAGAAGATTTGCTGAGTGGATATGCGAATGAATAGACAAGGGCTAGGGGAGGGAAGGAAGGTAGAAAGGAAGGAGGGAAGGAAGGAAGGTAGAAAGAAGGAGGGAAGGAAGGAAAGAAGGAAGGAAGGAGGGAGGGAGGGAAGGAAGGAAGGAGGGAGGGGGAAGGGAGGGACAGGGGAGGAAAGGAGGAAGAAGGAAGGGAAGAAGGGAGGGACCAAAGATGGGAGGAGGAAGGGAGGGAAGGAGGGATCAGGGAGGGAGGAAAGAAGGAAAGGAGGAAGGAAAAAGAAATGAAGGGAGGCAGGAAAGGAGAGAGGCAAGGATGGGGGAAAGGGAGGAAAGGAGATAGGGGAGGGGAGGAGGGGGGGAGGGAGGAAAGGAGAGAGAGAGGAGGGAAAGAGGAAACGGGGAAGGAGGGAGGAGAGATAGGGGAAAGAGGGAAGGAAGGAAGGGAGGGAGGGAGGAAGGGAGAGCGAAGGAAGGAAGGGAGGGAGAGAGGAAGGGAGAGGGAAGGAAGGAAGGGAGGGAGGGAGGAAGGGAGAGGGAAGGAAGGAAGGGAGGGAGGGAGGAAGGGAGAGCGAAGGAAGGAAGGGAGGGAGAGAGGAAGGGAGAGGGAAGGAGGAAGGGAGGAAGGAAGGGAAGGAGGAAGGGAGGAAGGAAGGGAAGGAGGGAGGGAAGGAGGGAAGGAGGAAAGGAGGAAGGAAGGAAGAAAGGGAGGAAGGGAGGGAGAAAGGGAAGAAGGAGTGAGAGAGGCAGGCACACAAGGGAAGGAGGAAAAAATAGTGAGGAAGAAGGGAAGGAAGAGAAGAAAAGAGAGAAGAAATTTTTCCCAAGAAATTGACTAGTAAACTAAGGAAACAAACCACTGCTATCCCCAAATTTAAATATAAACTATAGTATTTTTTTAGTTAGAACTTCAGATTAGAGCCTGTTGGTTTTTCACAATGAATCATAGAAAATAATGTTCCATGGGGTAAAATCACCATGTTTATCCAGATCAAAACATGGTAGAGTGAACAATTTTTCTGTGGATAGGAGTTGTCTAGATAGATGGAGTGGATAATTATGCTTCATTCTCCCTCCCCCTACACCTCGCCATTTGTTTTGCTTTAATTTTGTCTTAATTACACAGAAAATTAAGAAGAAAGTGGAGTCCTTAGGTTTTTGAATAATCTAGACAATGATATATATTTGGTGTGGCTTTATAGAGGCGCTTTCAAAATTATTTATGTGGCTCAGAGTGGAGGGGATTTCGTGGGCACCCAGGTCTCTGCAGAGACTCTCCCTAGATGCAGACTTGGTACCAAGCCTTCCTTCTGTAAAGGTAAGTTAGGGAAGACAAGGGCATGTTACAGCAAAACTGCAGCTTCTGTAGCTAAGTTGGGTTGCCTGGGGAGGCTACTCTCACAGATGATAGAGCTGGAAGGTGCTTTGAAGTTTCTCCTGCTCTATTGCTGAGTTGCTGGAAGATAGGACAACCAGAAGCAAGACCAGGAGGACACGGCTCAGGGCCCTCCTTTATTCTTCAAGTCAAGAAGCTGGCGGGATATTTCAGCAGCTGGATTCACGATGCATGCCTACTCTGTGTCTGTTGCTCTAAGTACTGTGTACATGTGCATACAACAACACCATCAACAACAATGTATATACAACAACAACACACATAGCAATAATAACAACATGCATGCAACAATAACATGCATACAACAATAACTATATGCATACAACAACAATGTCAAAATAAGTATACACAACAACAACACACATATCAATAACAACATGCATACGACAATAATAACAAATGCATGCAACAATAGTAACAACTATATGCATACAACAACAAAAATATGCATACAATATGCATAAAACAACAACAAAACTATGCATACCACAATAACAACCATATACATACAATAATACTGACAGTAGCTATATTACTGAGCGCTTACTGTGTATTTTACATAGAGGTTGCTTTGCACTCATGAGTAACTATTATCCCTAATTTAGAAACCGAGACAGCAAGCAAATTGCTGGAGATCACACAGCTACAAAGCAGAAGAGCCAGGTTTCAGATTGTGCTCTTAATTATAACCCTACTGTGCCTTCGTATGTAGCCAAAGGCACAGTAGACTGAGATTTACCGAGCATCACCTATAGGCTGACATCTGTGGTGTCCTGCACTCCCATCAGCCCATAGAAGCCCATTCACTTCTCGGGCTAACCCTGCCAGGTGGGTGCTATTGGCCGTGTTTTCTAGAGGGGGATGCCCATGATGGCCCAGGTCAGGCCATCTGTCTGTTTCCCAAGCACGTGGCATTCTATTGCACAAGTAGACAAATGCCCTGTGTGTCCTGTTGTAAACTTGAGGAGACTAGACCTATATATATATATTTAGACTAGACCTAAATAGCAGCGACTCAGTCAGGGTCCTAGGGGGACCATCCCACAGAAGTTGGGGGAACCTGAGAACTGGGCATGCATGCCTGCCCACTGGTGCAGGGATCTTTCCCAGGGACAGAGATCTTTCAAGACTAAATGCCTAGACTGGTCAGCCTAGCACATTTAAGGGATTAAGTAACAATCGAAAGGTTCCCTCCTCTTTTACTTAACATCACAGGAAGCCAGAAAGCTTCAGAACCTGGGAATTCGCTATTAGCATTGCAAAAGAAAACAGCCCCAGAAAGCGATGGGCTCCCCGAAAAGGTCAGATCAGGTGGAGAGAGAAGCTAGTCCAGTAATAAGAGAGCCTCCTTTCGCAGGAAGGACTTTTTTTTTTTTTTAGCTAAAAAAAGAGATTGCAGCAGATGAAATCTGCCTCATCTCACAGCCTCATCTAACCTATGTGGTCATCAGAACCCCCCTCCCACACACACACACTCGCAAAAAAAGTTTCCTTAAATATTGCACGGCCGACTACTTTGCAAAGATTCTTTATCCCCATGGAACATTACTACTTTTTTTTTTTTCCCTTTTTGCAGCTTTAGAAAAATAGATAATTACTTCAGTTAATTTCAGCAAAACAGTTCAAACTCATCAGGGCTGAACAAGTATAATTTACTGCTCCTTCTGACTTATTGTTGTGACTAGATGTGGATTGATGATTAAAGTGGTAAACAGTAACATTTCTGTAAAATGGCTGACTCCGCTGCTGGCGTGTCAGGGGAGACACCTGCCCCAATGGCTGTGCCGCGATTGTCACTGTGCTCAAGGCTGTCAACAAAGAATATAAGTATTTGACAAGGTGTTATCTAATTGTGTTTTTAAAAGCCACGATACATACATCTTTTAATGTGTCACTTTAAGCAGCCAGAGACGTTCTTTTATTAAAAAATACAAAGGAAAAATGAATGCCTTGCATTTTCTTTTTTTTTCCCCTCTCCCTCTCTCTCTGTATTTTTTTTTCTCCTTTCCCTTTCCAAGCTCTGCCCTTTTGCTGTCATTCAGTGGAATATATTTTGCTTTTTAGTCAAATTGGCTTTTATTTAATTGTTGCCCAAAATAGCTCTGCCACATTAGGTCTATAAGAAGAAAGAACAGTATGTCCCGCAGACGATCTTTGCTTTGGCCCTGGTGGGAATTAGCCCATGGTCACAGAAAGCAAAGAACAAATCCTCTTGGATGCTCTTGGAGCCTTAAAGTGAGGGGTCCATGGGGGCTTCTCTGGGTCCTATAGAAGTGGGGCTGCCCTGTCTTCACCCTGCTCCCCACTGCACCCCCTCTCCTTTCCCAGGAGTTGTCCCTCTTCCTCCCCTGGGACTCTCATGCTTGCTTTCCCCTTTCCCTGCCTCTTATGTCCTGACACTAGAAAGGCTTGTTTCAGAGACCTCAACTCTTGAGGCAGACAGGTCTCCACACTCCAGGAAGTCAGGGAAAGGCCCTGGGCCCACCCAACTCGAACTATGCAAGTCAATGGTCCCCTACAGAGTTGGGGTCTTGAAAGAGCCAGAGAGAAGATTCTATCCACAAAAACTGCTTGGAGAAAGCAGGTGGTGGTTTGGGTGGGAGAGCAGTTCGAGGTACAAATAACCACAGTTCAAGAACATTGAGTTCTGGCCAGGCATGGTGGCTCACCACTGTAATCCCAGTGCTTTGGGAGGCCAAGGTGGGAGGATTGCTTAAGGCCAGGAGTTTGAGACCAGCCTGGGCAACATAGAGAGACCCCATATCTACAAAAAAATAAAAAAATAGCCAGGCATGGGGTCATAAGCCTGTAATGCCAGCTACTCGGGAGGCTGAGGCCAGAAGACAGCTTGAACTGAGGAGATCAAGGCTGCAGTGAACTATGATGTCAACACTGTACTCCAGTCTGGGCAAGAGAGAGAGACTCTATCTCTTAAAAAATAATTTAAAAAAAGAACCATGATTTTCACCACTGTTGCCAGCTCCCAAGGGATGGAGGGAGGGTAATAAGGCAATGGCCAACCCCTGAGCTCCACATGGGGAAACGAAGGTCTCCAATCACAGTGAAAGCAGAGGGCCAGGCCTGGAATTCAGACTAGCTGAACTACTCTGGCCTGGCTGGCCCAACTTCATTGTGCCTCTCCTGGCTCTGGCTTCCTTGGCCACACTTTGAGACCTACCTCTGTGCGGTGCCCACTGCAGCCACCTGCACCTTGGGTCCCTCCTGCCCAAGCAGGATGCAGAAGAGCCTCCTCCTGGAAGAACCAGCCTGCCAGGGCAGCACTGAGCACACAGGCATGGCTTCCCTGGGGTGGCCTTCGGGGCAGCTGGGGGACAGAGGTTTCCAGGAGAGGGGGTGCCTCGAATCCCACACCTTACATCCACACCGGGTCCTCCTGCACTGCTCCTCTGTGCCAGGGTGGCTCAGACGTTGGCCTCGACTGTCACTAAATGGAATGCAGGATCCAAGCAGCAGCTTCTCGCAGGGGAAACAGGAGAAGAGTGGGGAGGGAGGAGGCAGCACAGGCCGGCTCGCTGCAGCCAGGGAGGGGAGCGGGACCCCTCACCCAGGGGGTGCCCTGGTGTGCCCCCTGCCTCTCTCCAGCAGGCTCCACGGGGGTGTCCTGCAGACGAGCGCCTAATGATCTGGTCAAGGCAGCTATTTAATCCGTCATAGTCAATGTCATGTGGTGAGTCAAGCAATTTGTTACCAGTTATGCAAAAAAGGCAGCGGCTGGTGCTGGAGGGAGGTAGGGAGAAAGGCGGCAGGCAGGTCACCACCTTCACATGGGGAGCAGGGGGAGACTGAGGAGGGAAAGAAGAGGGGAGGACCTGTGGCCTGACTCCCAGGGTCCCCAGCCTAGAAAGCAGCCCTGGAAACCAGCCTGGGACAGGCCCTGTGGCCTGGCCCCGTGGCCTGGCCCCTACCTTTCTGCACATGCCCTCAGAAAGTACACAGAGGTGCACAAGGAGAACCTGGCTGCTGGCCGTGTATGGACAGATGCTGGGTCAAATAGGCATTTCCTGTTCCTGGGCATGGTGACAGCTATACGTAACATGAGGTCCAGGGCAAGTGACTCTGCGCACTCCAGGATTGAACGCCTATTGATCGCGCTTCTGGGGAATGCAGAGAAAGGTCCCTGGATCACTCATTGAACTTTGGTGTTTGATATTATACATGCAGTGCAGCTCTTGGTAGCCCCACGGAAGACATTCCACGTGGCATAGAGAGGATGAGACTAAGAAAAGGGGACATGGGAAAGACTCTGAGGCTGGCTTGTCTCCAAGGACAATCAATGAGATCTTTAAGTCTAGACTCTTTTTTCCTTCTCAGTGTCTACAAGGCTCTACTTTGAAAAGTCCACTCCATCTAGCAATCTAGCCATCTCATCCTCTCCGAAGTGCCTGAAGACCAGCCAGGCTGGCAGACCCCAGCTCTCAAGACCAAGGAGATAGCTTTGATACCTTGGAGGTCTCTGTCAGTTGGGTGAATGACTAGCCCTTGTCCTGATAGCTTTTCTCTGTTCTTAGAGTCCTAAATTTCCAAGGGGGTGGGTGAGGGGCAGGGAGGAGAGGGAGAAACAAAGACAGCAAAACTCTGTTGCCCGCGGACTCTTGCCAGGTGGGGTCAGAGCCAAGGCTGCCTCGCCAAAGACTAGAAGAGTTTTGCTTTGCCAAAGAGTCACAGCCGGGTGTGCTGGGCCTGCCTACCTTTTTAGGAAATGCTCCATTTCAGAAAGTAGAAGTCATTCATAAGAGCCAGGCCTGAGGGCTGCTGGCTGGGTGTGGCCTGTCTGCTGCTGAATTCACAAGAGCTAGCCAGAAGGTTTGGAGAACCTGCCCCAAATCTCTTCCTGTCTGAAAAATCGGGCAATTTATCCCCAGCACAGTGGATGGCCTCTTAGTGAAGACCCTGAAGTCAGCCTCATGAGGTTCCTCCCTCACTGCTCAGAGACCCACTGCCCACAAAGGATTTCGGTCACAGCCCAAGGAAGCTGGGGTTGGCCTGGAATTGCATCTGATACTGACAAGCAGAAAACCAGGAGGAGCTGCGAGATGGAAGAGAGCAGCGAGAAAGAGGCCGGAGCGAGGTAGGCCTCCGGTTGTGGGTATTTCTGACCAGTTTGATGGTTTTCACACAGCCTCTCCTCTCTGATCTGCCACACTTTCATTATAAATACCTGACAGCGTTTGCACGAAAGGATCTTTTTACAACAGGTCTAATGAAGGGTTCGGCTCCAGGTATATGGGAGAAGATGCTGGACTCGATGATGGCTTCGAAATGGTATGAATGTGAAAAACCTCAGAAAATAATAAACACATTTCAAGCGTTATACCTGTTTATTTCACACTTTCTTTAATATACCAATTATTCATGTAACACCTAAGTGAGAAATGCGCTATATCTAGCAATCACTTACAAGAATTTGCTAAACAGTAGCACAGCGGATATGTCCATCACCCGATCATTTATCATCCTTCTATAACCATGAACTTGCTGGCAAATGGGGGGTAAAGTTGATTTAATCTTTGGGCTTAGAAAAAAAAAAAACCCAGAAGATATTTGTGATTATGAGACATTTGCTTTTCATTTCCACAGCCAGTTAGGATTCACAAACATGAAAATCCATTATGGAATGGTGTATAAACTGTGACCACGTCTTGTTCAGTCAATTAGTGAGCTGAGCCTGGGTGTGCTGCTTATCTGATAATCTGCATCTTTAGCTTGACAAAAATAAAGAAAATATTCAGAGATGGGGTTTAGAGCAAAGGAGGCTCTAAACCAAGGTTCATCCAGCCACACTTTGTATCCAGACACCCACATGCCTGACCCATTTTCTTTCCACATCCTAAAAATGGGTCTAACAAAAGAAGGTGATCAAATAAGTTGCCAGAAGGGGAAAAATGGAAAAAAAATCCCACTGCATTCCTGGGGTGTTGGGTACCCCTTAATTTAAACAGTCTCTCCATATCCTACTACTTGAAACCCTTTGTGCTGCCTCGATACCTTTATACAACACCAATGGATAATTTATCCCAAAATGGATGCTATTTTTGCTTTGCAAGAATTTGATGCATAGTGACTTGTGCATGGAAATTACTCTGCACATCTGTATTCTGATTATGATATTTAGTGCAAGGGTCATGAATAATAATATTGCTAAATATGCTTATTGCCATCTATAAATAAAGGTTATCACACTAGAGAAGGTTTTGTTTTGGAGTGGCAGAACAAGGCAGGTTAGTTGCAAGACAATAGAGCTTTAATTTTAATATGAAAATAAATACTTAAATTTATAAATATTCAAAAGATTTCCAAAGTGCAGGAGAAACATATCCATACCTAGTCAGTATGTGAGTACTAAGCTTTCCAAACTGCACTGAGAAAGTTTTCCAAGGCCACCTTCGTAGAGTTGAAAAGGAATTCTGAAGGGTGGTGCCCCTCTCCAAGGGATGTGTTTCTCTTGTCCTTCAATAAAATTATAGTTGGCGATTGAAAGTCCAACACAAACTATTTTCTTTCCTCAAACTGCTCCAGCAACCCATCAAAGCTGGCTGTGACTCAGAGAGAAAGGACACTGTGAAACAGTGGAATGGGGTGGCCAAGGAACAGTGATAGGATTTGGCTGTGTCCCCACCCAAATCTCACCTTGAATTGTAATAATCCCCTCATGTCAAGAGCAGGGCCACATGGAGATAATTGAATTGTGGGGGCAATTTCCCCCATACTGTTCTCATGGTAGTGAATAAATCTCACAAGCTCTGATGATTTTATGAACAGGAGTTCCCCTGCACAAGCTCTCTCACCTGCCGCCATGGAAGACGTGCCTTTGCTTCTCCTTTGCCTTCTGCCATGATTGTGAGGCCTCCCCAGCCATGTAGAACTGTGAGTCCATTAAACCTCTTGCCTTTATAAATTACCCAGTCTTGGGTATGTCTTTATTAGCAACATGAGAACAGACTAATACAAACAGCCTGGGAGAGAAGGTAGTGGCAGTCCTGCACAAGTGTGAACAGTAAGGACACCCTTGGATCCCTGCCCTGACATCTCAAACATAACCATTGCTATATAAGAAAAATGGCCAGTTTTCCTCTGCTAGTATCTACTTCTGGTCTGAATTCTCTTCCACCAAATGAGTGGGTGGCATTTGTCTTCATCATCCCTTTGAATTATCAGTTGTCTGTTGACATTGATCCAACAGTCTGGGAAGCAGGCCAGCTGTGCTGGGCTCTCCCAACCATACACATCTGGGCCATGCACAGGCCAGTGTGATTCAGGCCACACCAGAAGTCCTTGGTCTTCTCCTTTCTGCAGGTGCCCTTTGCCCCTTGCCAGCTTCTTGCCACCTGGGAAGGTTAGCAACCATCCTTCCCAAGGACTGGCCTTCCCTTCAACAGCTGGACATCTAAGAGGCTTTGTTTTATAAATGGGAACCACAGAAAACAAACACCAGAACTGGAAGCATCCTCTGAAGCAATCAAGTCCAAGCCTCTCACTCTGCAGCTGGAGGAACTGGCCCCAGAGACTGAAAGGGGCTCTGTGAGGTCACAGTACAGTGAGACCTGGACTCCAGTCTTCTGCCCCACATCTCCACTCCTCCTGGAACTGAAACAATGGGTGCTTACTTCCAGCTCTGCAAGTGGGCTGCAGGCTGTGATGCAAGCTCATAGCACACACAGAGAAAAAAGAGGTTAAAATCCATAGGACCTTTTTACAGAGACAGGGTGAAACACAAAGAAAGAAGCTCTTGCTTTCCCCAAACAAAGGCAAGACAAAGGCTTTGAAGGCCAAGAGAGCCATGCTGAAAGGCATTGGAAGCCACAGAAAATGTGCATGTCACCCACTCTCCTTTGCCCAAGACACCAGGGCCCAAGTGCCCTAGGAAGAGAGGCCCCAGGAGGAACAAGCCTGACCATAAGGCAGCTGCCAAGCTACCCCTCACCACAAGTCAGCCAGAATGTGAGGACAACAGCACTTGGGTGTTTATTCTTGAATTCCATGTCCAACATTGATGGATGCCAGAAGGACGCCCACCAAGTATCCCTCCACTGAGGGGGTCAAGGCTCACACTCACCAGATCAGAGCCCATGAAGAACCTCCGTGGGTTGACATGGCCAACATCAACACCACCCAGGCCTGCTGGAGAGAAGGAGGCACAGGCCCAGCTCTCTCCAGCCATCACACTTTGTGAGTCACCAGAACAAAAGAGGATCATCTGGATGGAGCCCAGTGGGCTGGTTCTAAATATAATCAACATTTTACTATCTTTAAAGATGGTCCTCTGGGGATAGATGCTAGAAGTGTCATGCTCATATCCCCCTCCACATGGCACCCCTAGACACCAAAGTCTGCATAGAGGGAACCCCTGGGAATTTCTGTCTGCAGACATTTTTCTAGTGATGGAAATACACTCAGCCTGCACACAGGGCAGGCTGGAAGTGCCAGAGGGTTAATTCCACTACAAGCAACCCTCCATCAATGATGGATACGGAGTTGAAGAATGAACACCCCAGCTTCCTTGCTGCTCCACTGGGCAGACTCTAAGGCCAGCTCTACCTTGTCCCCCAGTGCTGCTCACTATGGTGACCAGCTTGGTAACACACACTTCTTTTTGCTTTGCTTTTTGTCCTTGCTTCATTTCTTTATCCCCTACCTGTGCTTCCTGAGATCACCCCCAAATAAACAGTTTGCACTCCATTCTCAAACATCCATAACCTGAGGGCTGCCAGTAGAAGGAGGTAATCGGTTTCAACAGCAACAACCGTTCAAGAAAAACATGGTTGTGGGTGGACTCCTCAACTTCAAAAGAAAATAATCAAAAGAAAAGAAAACCCTCTTCTCATTGTTCAAGCAACCTCTTAAACCAAAGTGTGGCTCTATTGTTGCCATCTCCAGCAGGAAGAGTCAACATCGCTGCCCTTCATGGCCTGTAAGAGCCAACAGAGGGTATAGGGCACAGAATCCTGGAATCAGAGGGACCTCGGGCAATGCAGAGCCTTTCTTCCATGGAAACCATGCAGATGGTTGCAACCAAGACAAAGAGCAGATGCAAATGCAGACGGTGGTAACCAATGCAAAGAGCCCTCCCAAGCATGGCCCTAGGGTTAGAAGGTGATAATTAATAGGAGGTTCCTCCCTATTGAGAACCAAAATCTAATGTCTTCTAACTTTCTCTAAATCCCACTTCTCAGGTCTCTTGGGGATTCTCCAGCACATTCAGAAATACCCCAGCTCCCTTTCACCAAGTCTGAATAGCTCTATTCTTTTGGCCACACCTCACATCCCAATGTTTCCAAAACATGCTTGTCTTTAGAATGCTTCTATGACGCTTGCCATATTCGCATGTCACCTGTACTATTATTTCCTTACTTAAAAAAATAACTAATTCTTTTTTATTTTTAAGAAAATTTATTCTAAAAGGAAGCTCTATAACTGAACCATAAATGGAAGCCCAGGAATACTCAACATAATTAGAAAACATTCACACAAATAAAACAATGAAAACATGAGAGTGTTATTAAACACCAGCTAGAAGCAATTGCCTGAAAAGGTTCTGGGCCTAAGACCTTCTCTCTCTGGGTTAAAAACTGTGATGAGCAAATGTTGGAGAGGTGTTAAAGGCAGAGCAGCACAAAACTGATACTTTCTTCTTGGTTTGGATCAGAAAAATTAGAAAAAAAATGGAAACAGGAATGCATTTCCCATGATGTTTGTGTGCAACTCCCGGTGAGTGGTATAGGCCTCACACAGGGAAACTGCCACCTCATGTGCTTCAGGACCTCCCATCCTCTTGCTTCTTCCCATTGGCTGGCCTTAGTCTGCCAATCTCCTCCTCAAAGGGGTCAACTGGGGCCAAACAGGTAGGACCTTGTCCCCCTCACTGACCATGGTGACCAGGACCCTCGATTCCTACTAATGCAGTCATGACCACATATGTATCTAAAGAAACTCTGGGCTCAGGGCTGCACCTGGCATGCCACTGCCATGGTGATGCTCAACAGATAGGTGACAGAACACTCTGCTTTTTCTGCTAGGGTGCTGTCTGCCAAAATGACCCCAGACCACCATATGAGCCAGTAAAGATCAGCGCCTAACAATGTGACCTCCAGCCCAGCAGGTGCATCTGTGATTCAAAGCACAGCTGCCGCCTGAGGGAGCTCACTGGGAAGCCACGTGTTGCTCTGGGATGAAGACTGAATGCACTTTGCAGCTGGAGCCTATGAGATCTACAGGGACTCCCACAAGAGGAAGAAGAGTGCCACAAGTGGCAAGGCCATGCATGCACCAACTGATTGCAAGACGTTAGTAAACAGAAGTGCCTTTTTAATGCACCAATTACAGAAGCAACTTCAACTTAACCTTCTGGACCTCAGACTGAGCACTGCTACAGGCTGCAAATTTAATGGGGAATAAGCAGGTCAGAAAGGGTTTGCATGCATGCAGGCTCCGGGCTTCTCCCTCGTCTCTCATAAAGCATGCCTCGACTCGTTTATCTCTGCAAGCACCACTCCCATGGCCAGTCTTCCAGGGATGGAGCTTTTCCCCAGAAGTCTGCCACCTAAAACATGTCCTTGTTAATCCTTTCAGGGAATGAACTCTCCAGTTTAGGAGGCTGAAGATCAATAGTTCGACTGACAATGAAGGGTGTGAGTGATGGCATGCTGGAGCAGGCTGCCCAGGACAGTCTAACCAGGCCCTTCAGTATTGCCTGGATCCTGCCATGTCTGCTAGGCCAGGAAGCAAAACCAGGCACCCCCGGGGGATGAGCACTTCAAGGGCTTCACCATGGGTGATGGAGACCATGCTTGCCATAATTAAGTGGCTCGGAGAATGGGAGAGTAATACCAACTGATCTTGATTTAGTTGGGAAAATGCATTCTATCATTTGTTGTTAACTATTAAAGCCATTTAAACCCTTCTGAGAATAGATCTAACATTGGACTGCTTTGAAGGTTTGATATGTCTTGTAATCCATAGATTATTGAAGTTAATTTCTCTGCTGAGATCCTGCTATCAGTGAAATTGCATACACACTCAAAAGCTAAAAAAATAAAAAGAAAAATCTTTGCAATTGGATTTCTGCTATGTCTCTCAGTCCAGAAAAGTAGCAATGATGGGAAAGGCTGGTTGAGGATCTAGAAGGAAAAAGGTATCATAGCTCCTCTTAAATCTTCAAGATATGTGTGGACAGAGTCATGTTATTTGTCCTTTACACATTTAGAAATCTTTTTAGTTGTTCTTAGAGAGTCCCTTATAGAATAAGCTAAAGTAAGCAATAAGTACTGATTTATATCACTGCAAATCATTTTTCCATACTTTCAGTTAATTTTAATTGAATCTCTTCCTCATGATTTTCATATACTTTTAAATGAGTTTCAGTTGTAGAGTTAGAATGCAACTGATTCTTGAAGTTGACAAGTTTTAGTTTTGATCATAGATTATTACATAATGTTGACAAGTGTTTCTTGGACTACAAGACTGCATATTAAATACTATGCAATACTCATGGTACTCTCCATCCACACACTATTTTACAGGTGGGCAAAAAGCAGGCTGCGTTGAACCTGTAATTAATTTCCAGAAGGTACAGTTGCTTCATTGCTTACCAGCTTATGACCATCCTCTAGAAGTTGGCTGGCCAGGAGAGCCTTTTTAAAAATGATAGTCAATAGTGGAAATTATATCAAGTACACCAGAAGGGGAAAGGAAGGCAGAAAAAGAGGAAAGAAGGAAACTCCATGGCTTTTTGAGTTGATTTTCAAAAGGTGCTCTTATGTCAGTTACTCTTTCAGTTACATGCATTTATCCACCTGATTCTGAATTCATTTGTCTTCCTCTCCAGAAGGTTGACCTTAGGACTTACGTGACTAACATGCAATAGAACATGGTGGCAGCACATTCTCACTAACCAGCGCATGCTGGGACCCATTTATGGGATTTCCACTCCCCTTCTTGCCTCTATAGAACAATGTAGCAACCTAGTTGTCCATCAAAATTTCTTCCATCCAGCGACGGAACCAGGATAAGCAGAGGGTATTCACATTAACGAGACTTGGGCAACCTGTTTCAGAGAAGTTGTTGTCAGCTAGATGTTACGGATGATAAAACTCAGTCTTAGAAATAGCTCGTAACTTGCCCAAATATACATAGCTATTAAGTGGCAGAGGTGGGATCCAAACAGACTTAATGTAAGCTCCAGGAGGGCAGGGGTGATTGGGGGATTAGAGGAAGTATATAGAGGATCTTGTCTGATTGACTGATACGTATGAGCTCAGTGTATGTTTCTGGGATAAAAGAAAATATTAGCTCAAACACCTTTCCACTGCAGTGTGACAAATACTGATATTTCAGACATCAAGTTATGTGGTACAGACAATGAAAGTTCCTTGGACATCAAGTGGGAGAAGACTTGTATTACCTAGTGTCAACAGGAAAGGCTTGTTGGGGGACGTGAGGCTTGACACAGCCCTGAAATGACGGGTAGGAGGGCAGGAGGGAAGGTCATCAGGGGAGATGGGAAGATGCAGAGTTGGAGATGAGAAAGATAGCAGGGATGAGACTGGGCTGCTTGAGACAGAAGGCTTATGGTTGGCTGGGGCTGGCTGTTGATTCTAGATGCATAAAAGGCTTGGTAACCCCAAGCAGTGGCATCCCACCCTGAGCCAATAGGCAGCTTCCCTGGGTGAGAGAACCGCTTTCTCAGTGTCCAGCTAATACTCCCAAGATCTATTAACCCTTTCTGACCACCAGGGCCACAGTCATGGCTCTAGGGTCTCCATCAATAGCCGAGCTTGTCAAGCTTGAAGAGTTGTTTACTTCATTCATTTGTTCATCTGTTCATCCATCCATTCATCCATCCATCTACTATTCATCCCTTCATTCAGTATTCTACAATATTTTGAGAATCTACTCTGTGCCAGGCACTGTGCCAGGACCTAGAAATACATTGGTTGCTGCCCTCTTGAGGATTACAGTCCCTTTAAGTGTCCATGTACAGAAAGCACTTTCTGTTCCTACCAACGTCAAGATTGCTGAAAAGCTGAAAATGAATCAACTTAGACTATTTCTTGGGCCTTCTCAAAATGCTTAAGACTGTATCTTCTTTTCTTCTTTTTCTTTTTTTCTTTTTTCTTTTTTTTTTTTGAGCGGCAAGTTCTGTTGCCCAGGCTGGAGTGCAGTGGCACAATCATGGCCACTGAATTCCAGCCAGGGCAACAGAGTGAGACACTTGCCTGCTGGGCTCAAGCAATCCTCCCACCTCAGCCTCCCAAGTAGCTGGGACTAGAGGCACATACCAACATGCCCAGCTAATTTTTAAGTATTTTTGTAGAGATGGGGTCTGGCTATGTTTCCTAGGCTGGTCTTGAACTCCTGGCCTCAAGCAATTCTCCTGCCTCGGCCTCCCAAAGTGCAGGGATTGCAGGCGTGAGCCACCACACCCAGCCAAGACTGTCTCTAAAGTAGTTTTGATCTGAGAGAAAAGACAATTTCCTAAGCTGCAGAAGGCTAAATTAGAACATACAAACAAAGAGGAAAGTTCTGCAAGGTGCAGACTTGAGAAATGATGATGAATCAGGGAGGAGGGAGACCTGTGTTGCTCTGGAAGGCTTTATTAAAGAACAGAAAAAGAGAGCTAATCCCGAAGGCTGGACATGGATTGGCAGAGAGAAGCTGGAGGGCATTTCGGGCTGTGTCTCCAGGGTCTTCACACATTCTCTGAACTGTACTTTGCATAGATATATATCCATGTGGAGAGAGTTTCACACACTTTTATTTAATCAGGAGTGCTGTAGCACCGCAGGGAAAGAAAGCGTAACCGCAGGGCCATCGGGGGAGCCACACTTTCCACTACACCCAGACTAAACACACAGCACCTTCACTAACAGCTTTCTTACCACTGATCCCTTATCCTCCCGCTGCTGGGGGATTTGAAAGTGTAAATAACACGACAGCTAAGAGGCGTTATCTGCCTGAGTCCCACAAGGAGCAGGGGAGAGCAGGTCCTTCCAGCTGCTGCTCACCACTTGCAGCAGGATACAGGAGGTGGAGCCCAGACTTGCTGGGGGATGTGAGGCTTAACATGGGCCTGGAATGATGGATAGGAGGGCAGGAGGGAAGGACATCAGGGGAGATAGGAAGATGCAGCGTTGGAGATGAGAAAAGTAGCAGGGATGAGACTGGGTTGCTTGGAACACACAGGGCTTGTGGTTGGCCAGGGCTGACTGTTGATTCTAGATGCATAAAAGGCTTGGTAACCCCAAGCAGTAGCATCCCACCCTGAGCCAATGGGCAGTTTCCCTGAGTGAGAGAACCGCTTTCTCAGTGTCCAGCTAATACTCCCAAGATCTATTAACCCTTTCTGACCACCAGGGCCAGAATCACGGCTCTCAGGTCTCCATCGATAGCCAAGCTCGTCAAGCTTGAAGAGTTGTTTACTTCATTCATTTGTTCATCCATTCATCCATCTGTCTGTTATTTCATCCCTTCATTCACTATTCTACAATATCTTGAGGACCTACTCTGTGCTAGTCACTGTGCCAGTAGCTAGGAATGCATTGATTGCTGCCCTCATGAGGACTACAGCCCCTTCAAGGGTCCATGTACAGAAAGCACTGCTTTCTGTTCCTACTGACACTCAGGGGCTAGGGGTCAGCCCCATCCGGAGCCTTGATTCTGGAAGGAAGTGTTCAAGTGTGGGGCACTTCTTAAGCATCTGGGTGGAGCTGCAGGCCAGGACCCATACATACACACACACCAAAAGCACACCCATTCCAGCTGCCAAGGAAGCCCTTCTCCCAATAAAGTGCAGTGCCTGCTAGTCACCCTGGCTTGCCAATGGCCTCTCTGCCTCTCAGAACAGTTGCTCCCTGCACTGCAGCCAGACAGAAAGATCCCTGTTGGAGCCACCAGGGGCATCTCCCCACCAGCCTGGAGAAAGGCCAAAGGGGCTGAGGGTCCTTTCAACAGCATCACACAGCATGGCCCTGGTCTGCTCAGGGACTGTCCTCCTGTGACTCCCACACTTTTCTTAGAAATACCACTCAGAGACCAGGACCTCCTTCCAACAGGTCTCACGACTGTCAGTGTTGATAAGGCCCATGGGGACTACCTAGTGCTACCCCTCATGGCACAGATGAGGAACCTTAGGCCAACAGAGGTCTGGGGCTTACTTAAAGTCAATCAAGGAGCTAGTGAGAGGCCAGACAGGTGTCTCATGCTTGTAATCCCAGCACTTTGGGAGGCTGAGTTAGGAGGATCCCTAAGGCCAGGGGTTCAGGACCAGTCTGAGTAACATAGTGAGACCACATCTGATATGGTTTGGCTGTGTCCCCATCCAAATCTCATCTTGAATTGTAGCTCCCATAATTCCCACGTGTTGTGGGAGGGACCCCGTGGGAGATCATTGAATCATGGGGATGGTTTCCCCCACACTGTTTTCATGGTAGAAAATAAGTCCCACGACATCTGATGGTTCTATGAGGGGTTTCCCTTTCCACTTGGCTGTCATTCCCTCTCTTGTCTGCTGCCATGTAAGACGTGCCTTTCACCTTCCACCAGCCATGATTGTGAGGCCTCCCCAGTCATAAAGAACTGTGAGTCCATTAAACCTCTTTTTCTTTATAAATAACCTAGTCTTGGGTATGTCTTTATCAGCAGTGTGAGAACAGACTAATACATCGTCTCTATAAAAAATAAAAAAATTAGCCTGGCATAATGGCATGCACCTGTAGTCCCAGGTACTCAGGAGGCTGAGGCAGGAGGATCACTTGAGCCCAGGAGTTTGAGGCTGCAGTGAGCTATGAGCTATGATCACACCACTGGTCATTTGCACCTGGGTGAGAGAATTAGACCCTGTCTGGAAAAAAAAAAAAAAAAAAAAAAAAAAGAGAAACTAGGAAGAGAAGCCAGGACATCAGCTGTGTAGAGAATTGGAAGCTGCAGCATGTAGAGAATTGTTTTCAACTGTGTGAGCAGCAGAATCACCCCCACAGGCTCCCTTGGCAGTAGGCACCCTATAGAGCTTCAGCCTCCTCCCTTTGGTGCACGTCTGCCCATTGTGTGTCACTGCCTCGGTCTCCCTGAACTTCCAGATTACATTGTTTTCCCAGCTGCCAGCCAAAGCTTCCAGAGCTGAAAGTGAGTCTTTGCTACCAACAACATGGCCAAAAGCTGCCTCACCTCTGGGGAAGCAGGACCGCGGGCCCTCACCTCTCTTTTTTCCGTCAGAGGATTCCACTGGGAATCCTGCAACATTCAGTGTCTTCCTGACTCTTGGACATAACTCCTTCTTTTTTTTTTTTTTTTTTTTTTTTTTTTTTTTTTTTTTTTTTTTTTTTTTACACAGAGGAGTCTCGCTCTGGCTCTGTCACCAGGCTGGAGTGCAGTGGCACGATCTCAGCTTACTGCAACCTCTGCCTCCTGGGTTCAAGCAATTCTCCTGCCTCAGCTTCCTGAGTAGCTGGGATAATAGGTGCGCCACCATGCCCGGCTAATTTTTGTATTTTTAGTAGAGATGGGGTTTCACCATGTTGGCCAGGCTGGTCTTGAACTCCTGACCTCGTGATCCGCCCACCTCGGCCTCCCAAAGTGCTGGGATTACAGGGGTGAGCCATTGTGCTGGCCCACTCCTTTTCTTTACTGTCCTGCTTCCAGCCACAGACATCCAGAAAGTCCTCCTAAGAAAGGACACAGCCATCAGCTGATCTCGGCCTCTCTCTGTCCCCTGCAAGAGCTGTTTCCAGTCCTCAAAGCCAAATCCTCAACCACCACAAGCAACTGTAACTTTTTTTTTCTTTTCTTTTTGAGATGGACCCTGGCTCTATTGCCTAGGCTGGAATGCAGTGGCACAATCTCAGCTCACTGCAACCTCGACCTCCCGGGTTCAAGTGATTCTTGTGCCTCAGCCACCTGAGTAGCTGGGACTACAGGCGCCCACCACCATGCCCAGCTAATTTTTGTATTTTTAGTAGAGAAAGAGTTTCACTGTGTTGGCCAGACTGGTCTCAAACTCCTGACCTCAAGTGATTCTCCCGCCTTGCCTCTCAAAGTGCTGGGATTACAAGCGGGAGCCACCGTCTCAAGCAATTCTAACTTTCCATCATAAATTTAGAGGCAGGAGAAGTAGTTGAACTTATTAGTTGACTATTATTTCTTTTTCTAAATAAGTAGTTTTACTTACATAGTGAATTTGATCAGGTCTGCTTTTCTAAATTCAGATGGAATATCAGATTTTGGAGTTTCTAAAGCAAGCTTTTCCTGCTCATAATTCCAGAAGCTAATACCCAATTCTTCTAGGAAAATCACTTCCAGATCGAATGAGGACCGATGGGCTCCTACAAGTCTTGGAAAATGCTGGGGCCACCTGCAGTCACAGCTGTCCACTTCCTGTGGACACAGTCTCTGCTGCCCCCATCTGATCCATGGAGGATGTCAGTGGGGTCACCAGCAGGGAGAGTTCCAAGCAGCCAGGAGCTGGAGTTGCTCTGACCACTGTGGAGACCCTGGTGAGAAACGGGCCCAAGGGGGAGGAAGAAAAGAGTAGGATGAGCTGGAATTTCCTCGAGACCCTATTGTTTCTGCAGCTCCACACAGGATCAGAGGAGCCTGAACCCAGAGGGCTTAGATGACGTCCGGGCCAGAGCATCCATTGGCTGAGACACAGCAGCTCCTCAGCCTCCTTTGGAAGAGGGGCTGGGAGAGTCTTGCTCCCAGCACCACTGCAGCATACCCTCCCTGGCATGCCCGCAGAAACACACAGGTACCCCACTCCACAGACAGAGCCCCTGCTTTTGCATGTGGAGGTGTGCCTCACTAATCTTGGCTTCTCAGGCACCTGACCACAGTTGTGCTGAGTACACCCACACCTACTAGGGTCAGACTGTGGATGCCAGTGCCTTGAAAGACACCATTTCCCATCCATCAAGGGCAGGAGGAGCATTTGAGAAACTCGCTGCAAGACCATAGGTCTCTTCAGCATGGGCCCTTCCCTGTAGCGCAAACCAGAAAGCATAAGGGGGACCTAGAACTCCGAGTAGGGTACAGCAGGGAAGGGGTCCCCAGCCCGGGGCTCTCTGTGGCCTGGACCCAATGTTGGCCATTGGGGCAGCTCAGGTGCATTGCCAATACCAGAACCACTGGGTGAACATGGATCCCCTGAGGGCAAGAGAGCAGGAGAGGACCTGGAAGATGAGGGAGGGAGCCAGCAAGGGGTGACAGGGAGAGGGAGTCCAGGGGCTTTCAGACTCAGCAACTGCGTCTGCTCAATCCCAGCCACGGGCCTTTGGAACTAGGACATTGTGAAGAAGCCATACAATCTTTCAAGACAGCTTTCTTAAAAAGAGTCTACCAGCAGAAAGAAGAAAGGAAGTTTTCCTTGTGGGAAGAATGGGTTCAGTGGTGGTAAAGCAGGTGGTTGTAGGAAAGACCTCAGAGCATATCAGAAAAACATAATGGAACATCTCACCAGAGTGCTGTCCTGAGACTGAAGGAATTAAAACATCTTCTAAAGTATTAGATTCACCCTGCCACACCACTGTCCATATCACTCAATGTGCCCCTTGGGGATGTGGGGACAGAAAGAGATTGATTTCATTAGTACCTACAAGGCTCATGCCTCCTTCATCCATGCCCTCTGCTAGGTTCCTCCCACACTGACTCTGGGTGTGGCTATGTGACTGTGGCCGGTGGGATGATTGATGGTAACTTTGCAAGCAGAATTGGGCAGAAGTGCCTCTGCGTTTCCATTTGCTCTCTTGGAAGAGCCTCCATCATGAGAACGAGCCCAGGCTAACCTGCTGGAGATGAGAGACCACACAGAACAGAACTAAGGAACCCCAGTCAAAGCCATCCTAGACCAGCCATCCTCCAGCTGACCTAGCCACCCACTGAATCATGAGGAAGTCCAGTGAAGATCAGTTGAGCCTAGCCAGGATCAGCAGGATCACCCAGCTGACCCAAAGACCTGTGAGAAAACATAAATTGCTGTTGTTTTACCCACTAAGTTTGTAACACGGCAGTAGCTAACTGCTATAGCTGTCATGGAAAACCCATTAGTCATTCGATCAGGCGCAAGCCATTTTCTTCTTCTTGTTTTACCTCTCTAAACTCTCTTACACTCCAAAGATAGAACACAGATAGTGATTTTCTAGCTATAAGTAAAAGAACAACTAGCCTGTAACTCACAGTTAATGATCAATAACTAAGTCTTAGAAACAGGGTTAAAGACTTTACATGTGTAATCTTATATAGTTATGTCAGGTAGATACTATTATTATTTCTATGAGGAATCTGGAGCCCAGAAAAGCTAAGCAGCCTGACCAAGGTCACAGCCTCCAGCAGTAGAACTGGGCCACAAACTCAATTCCAGTGGATGCCAAAGCTTGTACTCTGAAATGGTCCCCTAAGGTACAAATAAGCCTGCCCAGAACCTGGATAACTCTCTTTTGACTAAATCCCAATGCCTGATAAATGGCCCATGAGAGCCCTATGGCCTGGTAAGTGGAGCTGGGTGTCAAGCCTACGGTGAGCAGTGTCGGGCCTCAAGTTGTCCTTCCTGCTCTGCAAAGTGAACAACTTTCCAACCTAGATATTTCTTGAAGAGGCCAGTATTTCAAGAGCTCAAAAGATGCACGTGAGTATTCTGCAAAAAACTGGACCTAAACAATTCCATTGCATGAGCAGTGCCCAATATGAGAAGAGCTCATTCCTCATGTCGTATAACCCAAGGACCAGCCAGAAAAACTTATATAGAGACCAGGCCAGAGATTCCGTGCTCAGATGCAGCCAAGAAAAAGCCAAGATGTCCAGCATGAAAACCGAAAAAGAACTGGAACAGGAAGACCTGTGGATGTTTGCTTTGCCAAGGCAGGCATTATGCCTGGGCTCAGAATTCCAGGGTCCCTACTGTGGCCCATCCCCAGTGGGTGACTGAGCTGGCTCTTAGTTAAAACACTGCGCTTAGCGGGCCAACCTTCCCCAGGAACTAGGAAACCCTCTCTAGTGATCAGGTTTCTATAATATCAGGTCTCTGAGTCAGAGGAACATTTTTTTCTTTAATCTGAAATTGCCGGGCTGACTTTACAGCATCTCTCCAGAAACCCCTTCAGATTCCACCTCTGAACTTTAAAACAACAATTTTATTTAGAGAGCTGATTTATTCGCAAGTAAATAGGATACAGGGTGGGTGAAGTAAAAAGAACCAGGAGGCAGTTATTGGATTTATCAGCACAAAAGCCGCACTGTTGCCGGCAACAGAGGCTCTCCCGTCCCTGTACCTTTCAAAACTAATATGTAACCATATCTGTTTTAAAAGAGTGATTCATTTTCCTCCCATTGCCTGCGAAACTCTCTTCATCCCCACCACAGGAAACTTGAGTCTGATTTTAATGAGCTTCAATTGGAATGTGGCCTTTGAAAAGTAGTGCATTTGAAAAGATGGAACATTAAATTTTGTAATGATGTAAAACATCTTCAATTTTTGACAGGACAATGGTGCTTATTGTACTTTATGAGTCCACTGGCGATTCAAAGGTCACTTTGTATATGACTCCACAGACAGGGGCAGCACTGAATGAAAATTAGGTTACATGTGATCAGCTTTATTATTAATCAGACGAAAATGGATTTTTAACATTTTTCTAATGAGCAACAGAGAAAGAAGAAAATACCACGAATAAAACTACAGAAGAACTAGAATGACCCAGGCTAAAAATGTACCATGGCCATATCTAAAAACGCGCTTTAAATCTGCAATACTTAAATACTATCTCAAGGAATAAAATGCAGCTGCATATCTTGGTGTCGTAAATACACAGAAAACTGCTGAAATACCTACTCTAATTTACTATCTCTGTCCTTTGTTTATAACTAACTAATGAACTGATTTCTCTGCACAGTATATTACCCCAACCCCCAAGAACACCAGGCTGGCTGAAGTTGTGTCACTATTTCCATGATAAATCCTGTTTTTCGGGGGTTTATAACTCAGCTGTAAATATGTAATTCAGACTAAAACTTGGCATACAAGGCCTTAACCACGAAGCAAATTTACGCCACAACTGCCACTCCACCCCCATCTAATTTTTTAAAGCTTTCTTCTATGTGTGATATTTTGGTATTAAAGAGCCGGGGTATTAAAATGAAGGAGAAAAAAGCATGCACAATAAATAATCGTTGAAGAGTTGGTGGCTTTTGCTTTCATTTCTTACTCAAATCAAAAAGCTACTTTTCAAGATGCTGTTTGCAAAGCCTATCAAGGTGTTTAAGAAACAAAACAACAACAACAACAAAAACCAGACTTCAAATCCCAAACAAATCAAACCAGGCAAAAGAGTATTTAAAGTACAACTGTGAGGAGCATGTGATCCAGGGAAACTGAGGCAGGGAGGTGCTGGCTTGCAGAGTGCCTCCCTAAAGAGACATGCAACTCCAGGAAAGGCCGGATCCTCTTGTCTGACTGTTCCCCTTGGAAGACGGCTGAGTTGCTGAAAGCATTGCCCAGGACAAGAAAGCCTCCAGTCCCCACGTGGACCAGGTGGATTTGCAGGAAGAAAACTCCACAAGCCTCACTGTGAGCACCCAGTCCCCTGGGACTGGACACTGTGGGCTGCAGAGGGAAGTGAGGCAGGGGGTATGGATGGTGCATGGCAGTGGGTCCCCATGACCAGCAATAGAACCTGGCTGTCCAGCCCACAGTATCAGACATGAGAGCCACTAGCATAGAAGAGCACAGCCTATCTGCAGCTTCTGGACAGCTGTCAATTCCCCAGGAGGTCAGAAAGAAGTCAATAAAGAAGACAGAGGAAAAAGATTGAAGTTCAACCATGAAACTGGGGCTCCCAAGATGTCAAGGACAGGGGTGGGGCTCTGGAGAAGGAGGACCCAGGTGGGGCTTGAGATAGCAGTGGAGATGGAGGAACGATGGGGGAAGGAGACAGAGTGGGAGACGCAGGCTTGGAACAGAGTGTCCTATCTGCATCGCCACTGACACCGGAACAAGGACCTCCATCCTGGGCTCAGTCACCACAACAGCCTCCTTCCCGGCCTCCTACCTTCCCACCCGTGGGTCCCCCACACCCAGCAGCCTGCTCTCTCCAAATCGTCTCATGCCCTGCAGAGGCTTTCCTTCCTGCCTGGTGGAAAAGCCAGGGTCAGAGGCACTATGGCATCTGTGGGACCCACTGCAAAAGAGAAATGCAGGACCCTTGGCTCAAACATCATTAAGAATTCCAATGTGGGCACAGTTGACCCTTATACCACGAGCCGAGCCCTTCTCAGTGTAGGCCTTAAGGGACTGCATGGGTCGCACACCCCATGAAGCTGGCCTCTGCCGGAGTCGCTCTTGTGGCCACAAGGCCTAGGCCATTTCTGTGACCCGTCCCTCCCCCTCTTCTACATATTCTCTCTCCAAAGTTCTCTGAACTGTACATGCTGCTGTCCTCAGGGCCTCACCCAAGTGTGTGCCCCACATCCTCCGAGGAACGCACTGGCTTCCTTCAAATCCCTGGGTGTCACTGCACAGGCCTTGTCTCTGTCCACTTCTGGAAAGTAGCAGCACCCCCGGCACTCCCTAACTCCTGGTTTGCCTTATTTTTCTCCACAGCCTTCTCACCATCTAACCTACCCGTTATTCCATTTGCCCACTGCCCTCTAGATTGTGAGCTCCGTGAAGGCAGGGAGGAGTTTTTGCCTCCTTTCTGGACCGCTGGGTCTCTGATACCTAGGAAAGGATCTGGTGCACAGGAACCATCAGGAAATATTTGCTGGATGACTGAGCAAGACAGATGTCGCTACTCCCTCAGTCTCGCTCCTCTTGCTGCAATAGATGGTGGTGGCCACCTGGGCGGGCAGGATCATCTTCAGGAGGCCAACAGAGCAAGGCTCTGGATGGGAGGGGTGGTGTCCAGCCACCACTGACTGAGAGGTCCTGGGAGTAGGGGACCATACCATGCCAACAAAGTCCTATCCCATGGAGGGGCTGTCCATGGAGGGAAGTGCCCAGCGGGGCATAGCAAAGGAGAAACAGGTTCACAGGTCTAGGGCTTCTGGCTGTTTTTGTGCATTTCCATGCCCTAATGTTGAGAAGAGTGCCTGGCATAGGAGAGATGTTCCATCAATGCTTGCTTGCTGAATGAATGAATGGGTAAATTCTGCTGCAGAGTACCTCCTGACCATGTTTCCTGACAACTCAGTAATCCCCTGCACAGACAACAAGGAGTGGAGGTAAGGACTACATGAGCAGAGACAGGCTGTGTAGACCTGTCCCAGTGTAGACTGACAAACCCAGATGACGAACTACAGCCCACAGCCTTCCTGCCATCACTTTCCGATGCATGGCTGCACTAGACTAAATTCAAGCCATGCTAGACCTTAGCCTCTCACCTTTAAAAAAAAAAATCGAATAGGATTTAGCAGAAGTCAGGAGGGAAAAACTCATTGATTAAAAAATGTATTTTTAGTTTTATTTTATAACAAATACATAGATATTATAGTATACAAACAGATAGATCTATACACTTGATCATGATGAAATGCATACCTTCAGTTTTGTTGCTGTGACATGGCCTGGCCTGGCATGAGCTCTTCACAGCATGGGATTACATGGGCTTCAAGCTAAGTGAGCATGCAAGCTCCCCTGTAAGAAGAACGCTGGATTGACCGGAAGCCAGAAAGGCCTTAAGGCAATGCCTGTCTCTGCTGAATCCTGCCCTTGCTATTCAAGCCCAATGTCTTTGGCTGGACCTTGGGCATCAGTGAGGGAAAGAGGTCATTGCTATTGTGACCAACCGTTAGCATCAGTTGAGCACCTAATGGGGGCCACCCACAAGCCAACTTCCCCAAGGCAAGGTATAGCTCAGCAGCAGGAGGCAGTGGGCTTGGGAGTCGCACCTCTGGGCCTTTCTTTGCAGAGGAACCCACCTGGGATCCTGGCTTCTTTTCTTGAAGGGTCTCTTCCCCCAGTCTTTCATGCTTACCCTGGTTCTCTGATACCATTGCAAATTCACCCCCATGCATGGAGAACATCACAAATAGTTTTAGGGTACAAAATAAGCCTTTCTACATGTCTTCTCAAGTTGAGAGCAGATAAAGTATTTTAAGGCTGCTATAGTTCCTAATTTGACCTTTTAATTTTGGGAAATAGATACTATTGCAGCTAGTATGAAAGGTGGGCTACATTTTGCCTCCCAGAATGGCATGCAATGCAAACAATATAACAGCCAGCTGGGAGAAGAAATACTAAAAAGAATCATCCAGAAACAGCTATTTATTTGAAAGCAGTTTTCCCTGACAAAAACTGGGATTTTGGAAGAGAGCTGCCCATCCTGGCAATAGCTCCTCTGCACCTTGGGTGGCACCACCACTGTCATGGCCATCATGTTGGAAAGTGTCCAGGAGGGGCTGAACCCCTGCTGGTCACGGTCAGCATGGAGTGAAACTTCATGGTGCAGGCAGGTATGAGCAACCATCTGCCTCTCTCCAAGGTGGCTTAACTCAGATGTCCAAGGATTGGCCCACGTTTTCCAGGTGAATTTGTTGTGTATGGCCATCAAAAGTCCTGACGAGCTCCTGCTCTCTATCCATGTGATACCTAAAAGGAAAACGGGTGGGTGTAGTTCAATCCATGGACTCTGTCATGGACAGTCTTGGTCCGTGAGGACAAAAGACCTTCATCTTGGGGGAGTTGGAGGATGGCTGTGTTTCTCATAGTATCATGTTTCCAAAGTCTATGACCAACCTTCTAAGTTTCAACCTTTCTTTTCACCAGGAATGGGGGGAGTGTGCAAATACTGAGTTATGATGCCTCCCCTAGGCCCAGTAGTCCTACTGTACAACTGGTCAGCCTCAAAAGACACATCAGAGTCCCAGGAACAGGCAGAAGTATTCCAGGGGAGCAGCATGAGCCTGGTATTGGGAGTCAGGAGACCTGGGGCCCTAGCCCTGCCTTTCACTACCACAAACTATTACTAATGCAAGTCATTATTTTCTCTTTGAACATCAGCTTCCCCATCTATAAAAACGGGAAAAACAGCCCCAAGTCCCAGCTCTGTTGACCACACAGGGCCATCGAGAAGCTTGGATGAAACATCAACATCTGGGAAAACCTTGGAAATCCTGTTCACTTACACAGGGATCTCTGGGTCCTGAGGTCTAAAAGCCCTCCAAAACTCTGTTCCTCTCTCATCTGAGGGTCTTTGTCTTTCCTGTGCCCTCTCCTTAGAATATGTGCCCCCCTCAGATTTCTGCACACTGGTGCGTCTGGTGCAGGTGGGTCTGAGCAACCATCTGCCTCTCTCCAAGGTGGCTTAACTCACATGTCTAAGGGTTGGCCCACGTCTTCCAGGTGAATTTGTTGTGTATGGCCATTAAAAGTCCTGACGAGCTCTAGCTCTCTATCCATGTGATACATGTAATACTGGCTCTAGTCTCTCTCCAATGTCCCCCTTCAACAAAGAGGCCTTCCCTGCCCTCTGGGGTATAGAATCCTGACCTTCTCATGTGAAGGTCCAGCCCTTCCTCCTGCCTCAGCATCTTCATATCACTCATCCTATGCCGAACTTATTTGTTTGTTTGTCAGTGTCCCCATAGAATGTAAGCCCCGCGAGAGATGTCATCTTGATTACTCTGTTGGCGACCATCCGCCAACGCTGTGCAACAATGCCACATGTGCTAAAGTACATGGACAAGTAACCATGCACCTTCCCCATGACGGAATCCTCTCCTTTCTGACAAATTTGGAGAGAATGCTGTTTCTTCGTTCCCCAGGACAAGGCTGCTGGATGGCAGGTGAGGTTAGGGAGTGGAGGGTAGAGGGGTCACGGTATTTCCAGAATGGTCGTCCACACAGCGCAAGATCTGCCCCCTGCCCCTCCTCTCTCCACATCCCACAGCTGCCCCCCTTGGGTGCCCCCACTTCACATTCTGCTCTTAGGACAGGGGCCTGGGACCTTAGTGTGATGAACACCCCTCTCCCATGAATGTGCGAGGGATAAGCCTGCCTTCCCGTGAGAGGCAGCACACAGAGACCAGCCTCAGGAAGCAGTAAGGAGAGTTCCTTTTCCAGAGAAGGGCTCTTTCAGTACTTTTTCTGCAAGTAGTACCTGGTCCTAGCTAGAGATAACTACACAAATCCAAAGCCATAGCCCATGACAGTTAGGGCCGCATTAAACCAAGATGCCCACCTCTTACCCATGTTTCCAAGTGGCCAGTCCTTCTGCAGGAAAAGGTGCCCCAAAGCTGCAGGGACAAGCCACACAAACACCTTCCTTGCTTGGATGTACAGTGACAGCACTCAGAGGGATCAATTTGGATGCGTGAAAACAAGACCACCCCTTGTCTCTGCTTCTACAACCAAGGGCAAGTCCTCTCTCCAACCTCCCTATCAAACGTGACCTCTAAGATGACTTCTATCTCTGATAGCCTAAGATTCTTTCATTTCATCATGGAGGGCCCAATGTAGGCCTCAATGAGCCCTAAAAATAAAGCAGGCTGTCTAACAAGGCATCAGAGATGCTGTGGGGGAGACTCATGCCTGTGGTGGGAGGGGCCTGAGACCGTGGGAGGAAGCCGGATGTTGGGATCACACTGGCCAAAGGTCACAGAGAAGCAGGAGCAGGAAGTGGGCCTGGAAGAAATGAGAAACATGTAGGGCCAGCACCAAGAAGGGGGCATGGACTGCAAAGAGTCGTTCTATCCCTCTGAGTCTTCCAAGTTACTTTCTCCGCTTTGCTGCCATGGCATGAAAACAGATAAAGATTCCCAGGTTGCCTTTTACATCTTTGTTCAATGAAGGGGGCACGATCGCTCATGATCCTCACTGAAGAGGGCTTTGGGCATCTTGACCCCTACTTAGCCTGTGTGTCAGACACACTTGCCTTGGAGTTCTTTGGGAGATTCCCAACTTTATATTTCACTGAAGTCCCGAGCAGACCTGCAAAAGCCATCCTCTGCCTTTTGGCCTCTCTCAAGCCTCAAAGACCACCAGTAGAATGGCCTCACCTCTACTGGGGACACAGCTTGAACTAGACTTTTGAGCAAACCAGCCCACTGGTCATCCCCTCTCCCAGGAATGACCCTTTTGTCAGAAGAGTACCCACAGTGCTTCTTAAAGAGGAAAATGTGCTAAGATATGAAAAACTAGAATCAAAAAAAAGGGGATAAAATGTAACTGTAAAGAGACTGACTGCAAACAAGCCTGCTTGTGTCGATGTGGGGCCAGTTAGATGCTCCACAGGTCCTGCGTGAGGCCCACTTATCTTCCTTTGAGGAGCTGGGGGGCAGCTGACCACCTGTCCAGAGGATGTGTTTTGATAACTCCCAGAAATAAGAGGGTGTTTTATGGGGGAGTAATTGGGCATATTCCCTCCATGACTTGAAGTCAACAGGCAGCCCCTACAGCTGGCCCTTCTAGGTGCTATCAGCAGCGAACGCTATTTTCATGGCCAATTTATTAGAGACTCCATGTTTTTTGAGGAGACGTCACCAACACAAAAAGGGGTATATTTATTGATATGCTTAAAATATAGGTTTTTAACTCAATTCCTTCACCCTTAAAAACAAAGTAAAGAGATAGACAGATACAATTATGTTCTGACTGTTTTCCGCCAGCCTGTCCAATGGGAACGTTTGTATATAGTTCTCAGTGGCGCTGAAATCTGCTTAGGAAAGCAACAAGTCCTTTGTTCTGTTGACAACGGTTATTACAATTAATTCATTTTGTGATTGGTACTTGCGCTGAGTGACAAGGTGTTATTTTACCTCCGTAAAAGTTAAAGTGGTAATATCTACGTGCACAATAACAACGTGGGCTTGCTATCACTCACAGGGAGAAGAAAAGGCTGGTTCCCGGCTGCCTCTGCACCTGCCACCCTCTCCGTATCCCACGTGCCAGTTTGAGTTGGGAGGAACGTGCTGGGTTACTCCACTTGAAGTTCCTGCCTTCCAGCCCACCCGGCTTCTTACAAAGTTTTTCATCAAGGCCTGAGGTCTGAAGGTGACAGGATGTGGAGGGAGGGTTGTCCAGGGGGCACGCCAAATGCCGTGGTGTGAGCTGCATGGCAGGGCACGCCACTTGCCTTGTCACCATGAGTCCAACTCGGAGTTTCACTGAGAGGCCTGGTTCTCCCCTCTGTGCACCAAGGTATCTCAACCTTGGCACTATTGCTACTGATATTTGGGGCTAGATAATTGTGGTAGGGGCTGTCCTGTGCATTGTAGGCATTTAGCAGCATCTCTGGCCCCTGGATGCCAGAAGCACTCCCTTCCCCAATATCTCCAGACATTGCTAAGTGTCCCCCAGGGGAGAAAATTGCCCCTAGCTGAGAACCACTGCTATCCACAGCCCCCGGGGCTATTTGCTGTGTTGTGGACAGAGGGTTCAAGAATGCTTCTCTGGGCCGGGCGCAGTGGCTCTGTAATCCCAGCTCTTTAGGAGGCCGAGGTGGGTAGATCACTTGAGGCCAGGCATTGGAGACCAGCCTGGCCAACATGGTGAAACCCCGTCCCTACTAGAAAATACAAAAATTAGCCAGGCGTGGTGGTGCATGCCTGCAATCCCAGCTACTGCAGAGGCGGAGGCAAGAGAATCACTTGAACCCAGGAGGCGGAAGTTGCAGTGAGTGGAGATCATGCCACTGCACTCCAGACTGGGTGACAGAGCAAACTCTGTCTCAAAAAAAAAAAAAAAGAACGTTTCTCTGGCTTCGATTCCATCTCAAGCTCCCTGAGGAGGTTGGCTTCCTCACCTAACCCAGAGACTGAGTGGCAAGGTAGGTCCCATCATAGCCCCCACAGGAAAGGGCACAGGAGGATGACAGACCTCTCGTACCATCAAGAAGGTGTGGCAAAGGAGAATGGAGGAAGAGAGAAACCAAACACCTCCCCCAAGAACACGGCTGCAGAGCCCATTTCAAAGAATGCATGCATCTCCAGGGTAGCCCAGACTTTCCTCTAGCTAGGATGATCAAAAAATGGCTATCGGGTCTTCTAACCTCACCAGGGTATCATAAAATTTATTACGTGATATATACCTCAACACAAAAAAAATGTTGAACAAAATTCATCTCTACTCATTATTAGGGATTTCAACAATTGCACACTAGGCTTAGAAAAATTCTGGTTATCTGAGCACTCCAGGGGCTTTGCTTCTGGATATGTGGTGCGTCCTCTCTGCTCATTGATTCCTATGGATTCATCATTTAGTTCTCCATTTAACTTCCTTATGCAGCTACCAGCTCATCACATCAAGGAAAAGATGCAGGATGAGGCAAGACCATCCTGGTTCTAGGTGGATTGTCTCAGAGAGGGCCCAACTTATTTTCAGGAGGAGCAGTAAAAGCAGGGGCCCCGAGGGGCAGGGCTGGTGAAGACCATGGTCCTGTGACCTGCTGCCCATCCCTTCCCCTTCAGAGCAGCCCAGTTGCTTTTCTGCACCAGACATGCACTGACAAAGCCCTAAATCTTTGCCCCCATCACCGGGATCCCACTGTGCCAGAACTAAGGGCCTGTCATCTCGGCTGCCCCAGAGCATGCCTGGGCATTGCCAGTGTCCCCAGCCAGGCTGACACCCCTTTCCAATGAAAAGCTCAGCAGATTGGACCTGCCCTGTATGTCTGCCTTGGAATACCATTGACAGGGAGTCATAGAAATCCTCCCGAGTTTTTTTTTTTTTAATTAGCAGTATTTATCACCTTCTCAAAATCAATTGCATATTTTAAATTAAAACAAATGACTATTTCTAGACTAATCAATACTTGCATCTTTGCCTTTTAAAAAGTAAAAAGTTTAATGTAAAGAAATCCTCATCTTTGCTCCCATCAATTCCATTTTAACATAATTCAATATTTAATAAATATAATCCTCTTTGTGCAGAACAATGTCATAGAAAATGCAAAAGATTTCAGGGTATCCAAGGTCTCGTGAGGTGGAAAATGATGCCTCTTCCCCCGGAAACTCCCAACCTCTGGGTACTTTCCTCACCTTCTTCACATATCAGGAGCTGTTTATTCCTACGAACTCTAAAAAAAAAATTGGGTTTATGTATTTAATGATTCTAAAACCAAAATGCTACCTACTGTCTGCACAATTGCCATTTTTATCTCTTTAAACTTCTCCAGCTTGACGTTTCTAAAAGGGCAAAAGCAGAAAACCCTTATATAATACCTAATTTGTACATCTGCGGTTTCCTTCAGACTGGTACAGGCACCATATGTTTTTAATTATCATAATAGCCCTAAAGAACCTGTTCTGTGGGAAACACATATGATCCTTTTATTACTGGTTTGTAATTTAAACAGTTTTAACAGAAAAGGTCTGGCTATCGGGGAGTGACAGCCTCAAAGGCCTAAGATCCCAGCCATCGACCTCTGGAAGCTCAAGTTCAGATCCCACCCACCGAGGGAGACCTCCTTCCCCCTGCCTGACAGAGGTAATTGGGCACATGTGAAGCGGCTCTGTGGGACCTTAAAAGACATAATCTGGGATCTCCAATGACGCCGGGTTTTGGTCAGAGTCCGGCACAATGAGAATAAGGTTGATAAATATTATCCTGGTCTGACCTCCGCTGCTGTCGCGGTTGGGGGCAGGGAGGGGCAGCTGGAGCCCTGGGCCACCCACTCTCTATGCTCCCTCAGACCTGGACCTCAGGGAACAATTGCAAGGTGGGGGTCAGGTTTCCTCGGGGCCCTCTCGCTGCGGGGGAAGGAGGGAGATGACAGATTTTTGCTTTTTTTCCCTGAGGCTGGAAAATGACTGAATAAATATAGCCCTAAAAAGAACTGATTCACAGACTGTGACATGGAAGGACTCAGGGTTATCACTGCGACTTTGTCATTTATGGAGAGGTGAGGACACTGAGGGGATAGGAGGAGAGCTCCTCAGGGTCACGTGGCAGGTTCAAAGCCACTCTGGTCACAACCCAAACACCTGGTCCCTACCCAGTGCCCCGCCCACGCGCTCCAAGAGCCACGTGCTCCCCAGGCTCTGTCTCAGGTTAGGATCGCCAAATCGCAGAATCGTGGCTCAGAAATGCCCCATTCTCTCCTGACATGAGCCTGGCAGGCTGGCAGGAACTGGCTGTTGTTATGTACTTTTCGTTGGTTTCTTTATTTTTGACGCATCTCAAATGTGTATTAAAGGCACAGAAAAGCACCCGCAAGGTGAGGCAGCTGAGTGGCCACTCCCAGGGACCTCCACCTCCACTGCCCAGAGAAGCCACTCCCAGGAACCGCCACTACCCGGAGAGGCCACACGCGGGGACCGCCACTACCCAGAGAGGCCACACACAGGGACCTCCACTGCATGGAAAGGCCACAGGCAGGGATCCCTCCACTGCCCAGAGAGGCCACATGCAGGGACCCTCACTACCTGGACAAGCCACTCCCGGGGACTTCCACTACCCAAAGAGGCCACATGCAGGGACCCCCACTACCCGGAGAGGCCACACGTGGGGACCTCCACTGTCCGGAGAGGCCACAGGCAGGGATCCCTCCACTGCCCGGAGAGGCCACTCCCAGGAACCTCCACTGTCCTGAAAGGCCACACACAGGGACCTCCACTGTCCAGAGGGGCCACATACAGGGACTTCCACTGTCCGGAGAGGCCACAGGCAGGGATCCCCCCACTGCCCGGAGAGGCCACTCCCAGGGACCTCCACTGTCCAGCTCTGAATCTCAGCCCCGTTGTTTACATGCGAGTGATCTTAGGTGTGACAAGATGCTGCTCGGTGCCTCAGTTTCCCCATACTTAAAATGAGAATAATAAATACTCCATCCACATCCTTGGGTTTTCATGAGGATGAAATGTAAGAAGCTAATTTGCACTCTCATCTGTACGGAGCTTAGAACAGGACTTGCCACAGAGGAAGTCTTTATTATTTACAACTTTGCTTGGAAGGTTAGTGGGTGAGTTCGGAGGACCAGATCCTGCTGCTGGGATAAAGGGAGCCGTTCCTTGGGCATGGAGATATTTTGGGGAAACAGTCATCTGCCCCAGACCCAGGATGCCCCCACACGGCTGGTTTTTGAACGGAACAAAACGTCCCGGTGGTAACTGATTTCTGGGTGACCCCTCATAGACACTCAGGGTGTGGGGCAGGGTTAGGAGCCGTGGCTGACTGAGTTCTCCTCTAGGCTGCCCAAAGGCCACGACTGATTTTACATAGTTGCCCTGAAAGTGACTTTCTTTATTCCACGACTGCTTGATTTTAGCATCCAAGCGTGACCTGGGATATTTTATTACTTTGTTTTTTTCTGTTTGTTGGTGGTCACAGCCTGACGTTATAAATGCTGTGTCTTGGAGGACTGGTGTGATGCGGTTGATGACACTGATTGCTGTCATCTGTGAGATGGGCTATCAGGTTCCGTGCTTGGCACTGGAGGTGTGTGTCTCAGGGAATTCCCCTCCCTGACTCTGCAACAGCTATCCTCACGCCTGGTGTTCAGCTGGCCAAGCTGAGGCTCAGAGGGGCCCCCTGGAGTGGGAAGGTCATAACCTGAGGCGCTGGAAGAGTAGAAAATGACAGCAAGAGCAGACAGCAGGCATTGGAGATGACAGAAGGTGGGGACGTGGGAGGGGGTGAGGGTTTAAAAATCACCTGTGGTGTACAGCGTTCACTATTCAGGTGACGGGTACACTAAAAGTCCAAACTTCACCACATGCAATGATATAAAAACAAACAAAAATTTAAAAAGAAAAAGAAAATAGACAGTGGGCAAGCCATCTAGCATCTCTTGGCCTCAGTTTCCTCATTCATAAAATGGGTTCTGATAATGACAGAGGGTGTCTGGTTACGCAGAAGTGGCTGGGGTCCAGAAGTGCTGAAGGCCTGGCAGACCTGCGGGCTTCACAGGAGGGTGGGCCCCCACCGGGCCAAGGCTCGGAACAAGTCCGGTAGCAGGCCAAGTCTCCCCAGATCACCCCATCTTTCCTCCTCTGCAACATGCTCTCTCCCCGGGTAAGTAGATGGAGCCGTCATTCACTCAGCCGACCTTACCCTTGAAGAAGCAGGGCAAGCAGTCACAAGCCCAGATTTGGCTTCCTAACTGACCCCAGAAGACCAAAAAGAAGCTCTCTGATAAGTTAAAAAAAAAAAAAAAAAAAGGAAGGGGGTCTACACATTCCCCACCCCAGAGGGGTTGAGCTTTCCTTTTGGCAAAAAGAGGAGCAGATGGTCACCCTCGTTTGAGATGTCAACGGTGACCTCTCAATGCAACAAACAGAAGTGCATCTTAATCAGAGCTCTTCCCGGACAAGGCGATGGCACGGACCCGCCCCTCTAGGAAGTAAGACCTTCTTAATCACAGCACTGCAGCCACAGTGGCTGTTCTCCACCCCTGCCTACCAGGTGCCAGCCCAGCTCTGTGGCCCCGCCGAGCCCAGGCAGGAGTGGAGCATCTCCCCGTTTCCAATCCTTGGAGTCATAACTCACATTACTTCCATCCCATCTGCACCCAGTGAAGGCAGAGCAGGGAAAAGAGCATAAAACACAAAGTTCCCACAGACAACATCTGTCTCAGTGCAAACAATGGACCATTATCTTGTAAATAATTCTGATTAAGCTGCAGCATTTCCTCCTGAAACTGGCGGTGGGAGTGGAGCAAGCAGGAGGAGGCGCTGCTGGAGCTCCAGCCCGAGCGCCAGGGGCTGCGCTTGGGGGTCTCCCTGACCCTCGAAGCCTCCCCAACATCCCTACCCACAGCCACTGAGCACCCTTCTCCCCAGCCTGACCACCAGGACCACCAGCAGTGGGATGGCCCATCCCATCAGCCTGGGCACCTACCAGCCCCAGGAGGCTTCAGAAAAGGTTCCCTGCCAGGATCCTTTCACTTCTGCTGGCCTTCTCTCTCTCTCTCCTCTTTACCCATTTCTTCCACTCTTTCCTCTCCTCCAGATGCAACCTCCACCATTTCTCTTCTACTCTCTTCTTACTTGTTTTCTCTCTTACCTTCTCCTTTCCTTTTTTCTTTTTTTTAGGTCTTGCTCTGTTGCCCAGTCTGGCCTCCACCTCCTGGGCTCGAGTGATCCTCCTGCCTCAGCCTCCTGAGTAGCTGGGAGCACAGGCATGTGCCAACACACCCGACTCTTTCATTTAATTTTATCTTCCCAGGTCTCCAGGTTCTCTTTAATCCTCCTCCTTCTTCTCTTTGTACTGCATTTGCACTTCTCTCCCTCTGTCTTCATGCATTTCTCTTCCTTTCAGCCATTCACCCCTCTCTTGTTTTCTGGTCCCCTTAGCCCTTGGGTCCTCTGTGGCACTCTCCCTCTCCCTTGGTCCCCCCATCCCAGGCCCCTGGGGCTAGGCCTCCCCGCTGTACCATCCCAGAGACACCTTGACATAGTGGGAATTGTGTGTGTCCATCTGGAGGTTCCAGGCCTGTGTGCCCCAGCCTGTCCTTGGGCTCATCCGCAGGGGTTGTCAGGCTGGGCAAGGGGCCCTTAGGAATCCCTCTTCCCACCACTAGAGCATCCGTCACGCCCAGCGCCTCTCCCTCCTGTGTCTTCTGGGATGTGAGGTCAGCCTGCCTGGCAAACCCCAGTCCCATCACCCACCTCACACAACAGCTCCTGTTGCAAAACCCACTGTCGCGAAAGAAAACTGGGGACTTCACAAAACCACCCCAACATGACATCCAGGTGTTTAACCTGTGCAAATTAGAGGGGATCATTCACTTTGCAGCGGCATTTACCTCAAAGGCTTCAAGAAAATTCCCTTTGTGATTTAAAATTAAATTACTGGGTATCATTTAGAAAGGACAGTTCTAGAGCCCAAAGGCTTAATGAAACCCAAAAACCACTGATACAAGAATCTGGGCCACCGATTGGCCACGAGAGATGATTTTTTAAAATTTCCTAATGGTAAATACTTTCTACCACTAGAAAACAGTGAAAACAGCTCAGTTGGAGCCAATGGGAGTGTGTCTGTCCATCGCAGGAATGGGCTTGCTGAATTATCATATGGGTTCCCCAACAGACCTCCAGATGTGTTCACCCCAGGGATGGGAAGAATCCCAGATGGGCCATCCAGAAAGAGACCTTCCAGCGGTGAGTACAAATTGGCAAGGATGAGGGTGGGGCACCATGATTTATAATAACCTGCCCAGATTCTCCAGCCACTCAGCGGGGTTTTACTGGGCTCTGGGTCTTCATCGAAGCTCTGCCTGGAGCCTACATGGCTGCAGAAAGCCTAAAATAATTGAAATGAGGGTGACTCGACAACCTCCAAGTTCTTCATATTCACTTTATTCTCTTAAGGGATACACGAGTGCCTCATTTGATGGGTGATAACACTGAGGCAATTGGATTAAGAAATGCCTATGACAAGATATCCAATTGAAAGCAAAAAGCCAAGGACTTGTGGGTTTCCCATGTAGAGACAGAGCATACTGTTCCAAACTACCCCGGGCTTGCAAGCTCAGAGTGATTTTGAGTGACCAAGGGAATTCTCAGGATGGAAAAGTGGGATGGTCACAGGCACAGAAGGAAGTGAATGTGAACTGCTTCCGTGCCCCGTGAGTGCAAGATGAGAGCCTGAGCCCGTGTCTCTCGGTGCCTGGGTTCCCACCCTCTAAGTGTGATGGATACATGTATTGAAAGGGAGCAGGAGGCACTTTTATCCGAAAGGGAACTCCTGGATTCACACATTGGTATCTGTAAAGCACTCAAAGATAACCTGATCATCATAAAAAATACAGTCTTCTCAAGTTCAACTGTGAGCTCGACAGGTTGAAAAATAAAAGAGAAAAAAGTCAGATAATCAGGTTTTTCTTGCACTTCCATGAGCTGAAAATCCAGTTTCATTGATCTCCTTTCTTTTCTTTTCTTTTACTATTTTAACAGACTTCCACAATTAAAAGAAAATCCTCAATGGTCTTCTTCTAATTTAACAGAAATATCTTCAGGATAAGGCAAGTTTCATATGCCCGTGCACTGGAATGGCAGATGGCCTTGCCCAAATAGAAAGCCCGCATGCTCTTATGCTTGTGGGAAACCAGAACACATCCCAGGGGCCCTACTGGTATGGGGACTCCAGGACTGACAGGGTCCGGAGGAGTCATCTGAAAAGTGAGGACTGGAAAAAGGTGGTGGAGACTATAGAGTTTAAGACCTAAGAGGGTCCGGAGCAGACATCTGGAATGCTCCCTCCTTTGGCTGAGAGGAAAATTGTGCCCAAAGAGGACACGTGAGTTGTCTAAGCTCCTTGGAACATGATTGCTTCAAGGTCTTTTGACCCCCAGACCAGCCCGCCAGTCCTTCCTCCAGTAACCTGGCCCCTAAGCTGAGAGGCCATGCACTTCCCTCCCCACAGGAGCCATGACCTGCACATCTGTTCTCATCTGTGGCTCTGGTAGGTCTGCGACTTTCTGCAGGGTACCCAAGAGGGTGTTCTCACTTGAATCAGATATTGTTGGTTCCTCATTCCTTCCCTTCTGATTATCTGATTATCTGGCAATACCAATGGCCTCTTGCTTCATTCTGCCTGAGGGCTTTCTCTCACTATGGGAAGAATGGTTGGCCATCAGGTGGGCTGGAGGGACCCTCAGCTGCTGGGAGAGGAAAAGCTGGTGTGTAAATACCCCGGCTCCTTCTCCACATAGTACCTTAGAGGACCCCCAAAGGGGCTGAGCCCCCATGGTCCTGCAGTACTGAACCTCTCATGAGTGCCCCTGTGCTTGTTGATTTACTTGCCTTCTCTGTCTCCCTTCCCTGCTCCCTCACTCATGCTTCCTGGGTCACCTCCCATATCTACTGCCTGCATCCAGGTCCTTACCTCAGGATCTGCTCTAGGGAGACCCAACTAGGTCACCAAGGAAGTCTTAGGGGATTGAGAGGACTAACGACCCCTCTACTTGACAAGAAAGAGCTAATCCTAGTGTGAGTCCCTAATTATCCACCGGGGCCACTGTGCACCCCAGCAAAACCACCTTCAGCCCTTCCCCAGGTGCAGGGCACACCTCGGAGTGGCCTGTCCTCGTGGTCAACCCCAGCTCTCTTCCCGGTAGAGACAAATCAAGAAAAAAGCAACTTGTCCATCATATAAAAAGAGCAATAATTTGGTAAATTAATTGCAAATTTGCTTTCCCCGCTTGGTTGCCTTTCTCCTTTTATGTGGATAATTGAGAGCATATTATGTTAATTTGACAACAACAGAAGTTCAAAAAGAAAACTTAACCTTGTGAGCAGTGAGTTACCATTAGATGGGTGTGTCTGGACAACTCCACAAAGAACATGAAAGACAAACCCCTCGTGAAGCCAGCCAATGTCTGGATGCACAAATGGCTATTTTTGCTAATGAAATAGCTGTGCAGAGTTCCCCAACTTTAACCTTGAAAATGCGCATCCCTTGCTCCAGAGGCAGAATCTGCTTACGCAGAGACAATATTGCCAATGCGCTGCTGCCGATTTGGGGATGTAATTTAATCATCGGGAAGTTTCTTTGAGAAAAAGTGACTATACTTATGGAATAATCATCTCCCAACATTTAGATTCTTTTTCTCCAACCAGAATATCTACAATCTCATCAAAGCAAACACACTTCCGAACATGTGTAAATAGAAAAGTGGATCTGAAGACTCTCTTACTGCAAGGCACTCTGCCCTTCCTTGGCCTCTCTCATCTTAAGTCACAGATGTCTCCTTGGAACTCTGCTCCATATACAATGGGGCGGGGGGGTGGTCTCTTATCCAGACCAGGGTGTTCGTGTTAGGAAGGGTCCAGGTCTCAGGCTGAGGGTAGATCCAATGGATGATGTTTACGTTTGCTCCAGGTCTGAATTCAAACGGGTGGGGTTTGTTATAATCCCACATGTGGATGGGTGGTGGCTTGGGGGAAGGTGGGCTTGTTATATTTCCACATGGGGCTGGATGGTGGTTTACAGGGGAGGTGGGCTTGTTATATATCCACGTAGGGATGGATGATGGTTCATGGGGGAGGTGGGCTTGTTATATTCCCATGTGGGGATGGATGGTGGTATATGGGGAAGGTGGGCTTGTTATAATCCCACTTGGGGATGGAAGGTGGCTTAGGGGGAAGGAACACACAGGAAACAGAATTCCTGACCCCCTTGCAGAGCTGTAAAATGAAGTTGGCTCATTCCACAGAACTGAATCCACCCAGCTCCCCGGCAGGCAGAAGACGGGATATTCCCAAGAACACGCAACTGTTGAGAAGGAAGTTGTTAACCAGGGATGGGGATGATGAGGAGGAGGTGGATGGGAAGCAGGGGGAGTGTACGGCGTGAGTGCCCTGAAATGAGAAGATGGGGAGCAGGATGGAGCTGGCTTCATAAAAGCAGGAGAATGAGAATCCACAAAGGCCTCCTCTAAGCTTGAGAAGTTTCCACCGGGGAGCAACTCAGGAAATACCCCCTGCTTTAGAAACAGAAATGCTTCCGAGTCTTCCAGCTTGGAGATCCCGTTAGGGGGATTGGGCCCCCATGGAAAGGAAGAGAGAACAGCAGACGCCTGAATACACGGCTCCAGGGAGCCTTCCAGGCTGTCAACGCAAAGGGCTGGGAAGATCCGTTCCCTTCAGCAGCCTCTCCCTCACTGGCTTTGCACTCCCTCTACCTCCAAAGCCCAGCCCCCCACACGCCATCTATACCCCTTTGGGCCCCATCCCAGGAGGACTGGCAAAACCCACAGGTGCTATGGTGCCCCAGGTTTGCAGGAAGTGGGCAGCGGGGTGTACATGACCGGCAGCGCCAGGAACAGTGTGCTCAGCCCTGGACAGAGGCCCCGAGAAAAAGGCTTGGAGGAATTTTCCCTCGATGTGCACCCCATTCCCCTTGGGGCAGGTCCTTAGACTCAGGGGACATTGCAAATAAAGAAAAACCTCTCCTGGGGCCCTACTTCTTGTACAGGCTTGGCCTATATACACTGGCAGTGGAAACTGGCCCTGCCTAAATGTGGCCACACAGACCTGGGGCCTGGAGGTTAGGGTCATTCACTTTACCTTTGCTAGGCATTTAGGGATCCATCACAGTTTCCATAGGAACCCATGGTATGTGCTCCCAGCTTCATATGAAGGGAATCAGGCAACAGTCACGGGCACTGACCACCAGAAAATCTGACAACCTTCTTCACAATCGACATTTTCTCTTTGAAGCTTTTATCGTGTCTTCTCAGACTCCGAGTCTCTCACTTTTTACCTCTTTCCCAAAATAAAAGACAACCTAATGCCATACTGTGGTCTTTGGAGTCAGAGTCACTTGAAAAGGTTTTATGAGAAATACCGGAAGAAATGTTTCAACCAGCTAGGGTGATGCAATTGTCCTGTTGCGGAGGCCAGGGTTGTTCAATGAGCATTTCTGGGTTTCCGTTCCCTTGTTACACAGAGGACACTTTATTTGGGGTTGTGAAGAACGGACTTGGGGCTTGAGATTGTGTCCTATGAGATTGTGTCCTACCCCCAGTCCCCCAAAAGGATCAGTTAGACAAGGGCTCAGGGATGGTCATTGAATTTAGAAATTTACAAAACACGTCCAAGCAAAGAAGCTTGGAAACACCGTTGAAATGGCAGGACCCTCAAGTCCAGCTCACGGACCACAAAACCAAGCAACACAAGCAAAAAGCAAAATCGGTTCTTCCCACACCTGTCTCCCCACCAGGAGGCAAAGTGGAAGAACAGGCAAAAGCCTGTTACAGCAAACACAAGTACAGTCCGAAAAGGTCAGCAGAACATAAAGATTCCCACCTCCGCGAATCCTGAGTCTCTTCATTACAAACTACCCCTTCGCAAGATGAAAAGAACATGTTCAGATTTGCTGAAGGGAGGCTGGGTGTCAGCGTTTCCACATCTGGGATGGGGCATGATGGCCGGCATACTCCGTGCCCAAGTACCCCCCACCCCCACCACCCCAGCCACAGTTCCTTTGGGCGGTTGTGGGGTCTAGACACCTAAAAGTCACTTGTACAGAGAAACGGGCCCGTGTCGCCTGGCTCTCCCCCACCCCCCACAGTCATCCACCCAAATTGGAAGGTCCTTTTCCACTTGCATGTTTATGAATTGTTACTCACAGGGCCCACCTAAGAGTGGATAGAAAAATGCAATGATCTGCCCCGGCAAACAGCCCAAGAAGCAGGGTCAGTGGCATTCCCTGAATGTCCTGTTGAGGCTTCCAACAGAGAGAAGAATGTCAGGGGGTGAGGGGGGTGTTGCGGAATGAATTAACATAATGACTCCAAACTGCACTAATGTTTCACAGCTTTTTTTTTTTATTAGCAATACCAAGATAAGTTATTGAAGCATTTTTAGTATTATTTTACATTCCATTCATAAATGACCTAACTTGTAACTCAGCATACAGCACACTTAAAGATATAGTTTGACACTTATTCAGAAAGCTACAATTATTATAACTTACATGCCTTCATTACCAGGAACACCTTAATATATCTTCTAATTACTTCAACAATACTCTGTTCCAAAGCACACGATCACCCCGTACAAGTTTACATATTTTGCTTCAATCACCATTTTTAAGTTGTAGATGTCAAGGTGCTATTCACTGAAATTTTACTGTCATCTGCTCCTGGTTAATAGGACGACCTGACACAATATTAAACTAGCAATATTTCTGCTTAAATACTATGGAGAAAGAGAATTACTGCACTTTTCTGTATTCTTCTAAAGTGTTACAAAATACAGGACAATCAGACACAAGCAGTAATACCCACGAGACCACTGCAGGACCCACCTCTACACGCTCAGGTGAGCTGGTGGAACAGCCCCGCACCCCCAGCCAGGTTGTCCACAGGTGAAGGGATCTGTCATCCACCAGCAGTTGTCACTCAGGATTTATGACTTTGAGGGAGTTTTCTCTCCTGCTCAAGTTACTAAGCCTTTGCAATCCATGACTAATAGTGGAACATATGGGGTAATATTTTTAGCCTCTGACTCTCTGCTATATATACTGTAGATTGGTGCGCCGTGTGTATACACATACCTATGCCAATAGTAATTATTTATTCAACACACATATGTGTATACATTCTTCTCTTGACTTTACACGATTAACAAGCTGCAGATAACCACCGAGGACCACGAACAGACAAGGGCAAGTCCAGATAGACCGACTAGGACAGGGAGTGTCACTTACCTGCAAGAAAATGTGCAGATTTATTAAATAATCCAGAAACCATCAGGGCTAGAGGCATTTGAAAGCAAGGGCAGGGCCACATCCCCTAATCGTTTAATGGAATAATGACAATAAAGTGGTATTTATAAAATTTGGTCCTTCTGTCTCTGGCTAAAGCAAGAATAGTCAACATGATTAGGGCAGGTTGGCAATTAGACGTCGAGGTGCTGTTGATCAGCACTAAGTAATAGGAGATAATTACTGCTTATTTGAAACCTGGGCTTTGCACACAACATCCGAAATTAAAAAGAAAAAGAAAAAAGAAAAAACCTGATGCCTTCAGCAGGTAAGATGTAGCCTGTGTCTAGATAGTTGTCAGTTTCAACCAGCGCTTTGATTCAGCAGTCTAAAAAGGTAGACGCCAGTGCTTAGGCCCAGGGTATCTGCACCCACTTAAGACATGGATGGGCTCACACTGTTCCTATTTCAGATGGCGGTGCCTGGGTCTGATTGGAGAGTTTATATTTCCTCAGTGATGTGGGTGTCTGTTCCGACAATACTCTTCTCTCAATACTCTCTTCCTCCCTCCCAATCTTAAGTCATTACCAGGGGTGGGGAAAGGTATATATATGTTTCTTTTTTTTTTTTTTTTTTTTGAACCAAAGAGGTTGATTGCCCTCTCCTCTCACCTGGACTTGGTCCTGAGCAGTAGGATTCATGCAGTCTGAAGAGAATATGGACATAGCAACTAAAATTAATGCTACCAGACTTCTCTCCTGATTCAGAGGCCCTGTTGATTCAGCCAGTAGCTTTTGGAGCCAAAAATATGCAGCAAAAGGAAAGGAACATAAACAAGGCTAAATGTCACCAGTGTTTGCCGACTTACAGACACCATCCATTTGTTTGTTCTGAAATGACGAGTGGACCATTTGGCAAATACAATGGTATTCACACAACAGTTCTGTCATCCTGCAGTGCAAACGACATCACGTCAGTGGCATTCCCATTTAATTTAAAAAGAGGGAAGGAGAACAGGAGAAGAATGCCTTTGGAATATGGAGAGAGCTGCCATCCAGAGAGGCTGCCTCTCCATCAGACACAGTGCACACAGCAGGGCTCAGGATGAGGGCTGGGGAGAGCCCGCTCCAGGTGCTGATTTCTGCAGGAGATCCCAGGGGACATCGCCTGTGTTTGTCCCTCCAGAGTCAAACAGAAAAGCTCTGCAGCAGGTTGTGAGGCAGCCAGCAGGGGCAGAACAGGGCGGTGATTTGCATTAACTCACAAGGTTCTGCCCTTGGACTTCAAGGCAGGCCAAATGGTCCTCCCTCCTGGGGTCTAATGTCAGGCCCCGGACACACAGTATGAATGAGAGCAGGCCAGACCATAGAGGTCAATAGCTCATCTGTAAATTATCCAATTGGGCAAAGGAGGTGAATGCAAAGGTGTGCTTTATCCATAGTCTCTGAGGCCAATCCATGTGAGAATCAGCTCACAAAAAAGAGAAGGAAGAGGTATGAGAGCACATTTGTCTTTGAATAAAGTAAGGCAGCAACAGAGACAAAAAGATCTTGCAGTGGAGATGCCCCAGGTCTCCCACACCCTCAAGCCAATTGCCTTCTTGTGCTGGCTGGGTACAGCCTGCACTCCCACACACTCGGCAGATTGGGATTTTGTGGTTGTCTTCCTATGCCATTTTCCTACCTTCACCTCCCTTCTTCATTAGAACCTGCTGGCTTCTGGGCCACACTGTAGACTCTTGCACAAGATGAAAAATGTACCAATGGCCATAGCCTGTGTATCACAGCCTATACTCAGGGTGTCTGCACATATGCGGCCCTCACTGTGTATTTCATACCGCAGCCATGGCCTCCTTCCAAGTCTCTAACTGACTGCAGACCTTTGCCGTTTCTTGGTCAAAGACTGAGGCAGGGCAGGACTCATTTCCTACCCCAAGCACTTGCCTGGTATCAGGAAGAGAATGGAGTGGACACAGAAATGGTGTAACCATTGGGAGGGGAGGTCATCACAAAATTGCCAGAATCATCTTCAAAGCAAACTTCCCCACATACCAAGAAAGAGCTATCAACCATGCATCACGGCAGAAGTGAGGAAATGAAACGTGCCTCTCTAACACTGATGGAGGTAAGGTTGATGCCTGCCATGCTTAAGGGACGATTGTGACCCGAAGATGTTTGCACACTGACATCATTTCCTTGCAACAGTTTCACGTGGATGCTGAGCTCCGCGACGTCATGCAAACTCAACTGAGAAGCACTGATCCAAGCTCTTTTATCTCTATCATCTATTTCATCCCTACGCTTCCTTCCATCAGTGAGGAAACAGGCTTTCACAGGGCAAGCTTGTTTCAGAGACAACACACAGCCACTGCCCCCTTCCTCTTCTGTGTGTGCTGGCTATGAGGGGGCAGCTCTGGGTTGCACTGTGCTGGAGTGTTCTCCTGGAAGTCTTTAATGCATAGACAGAGGTGTGGCTTCCCAGAAACAAGGCATCGGCCCATCTGGGTCAACAAGTCCTCTACCACTGTAAAGTCTCTCTCACATCTCTGGCTTTGGCATTACCAGACAATGGATGGGGCCCCGCCACTGATGATGAGGGGTCTCCCATCACCATCTCACTGTCCAGCAGAATAACAGAGGACCAGTGTTTGCACCATTCATTCCCTAGGGATGACCATGAGAACACATCCCTCTTTACACCAGAGCAGGGGTTGACCAACTAAGACACTGTGGGCCAATTCCAGTGCATCGCCTGTCAGTAACTAAAGTTGTAGTAAAACGCAACCACAGCCATCATTTTCCTATTGTCTATGGTAGCTGTGGTGCTCCTTCCAAAGCGGAGTTGGGTGGTCGCCACAGACACCCCGTGGCCTGTGAGCCAACACTTTTATTCTCTGGCCCTTTAAGAAAATATTTGCTACCTGTTGCTTTAGACTGAGTAGCTCGTAAAAGGGTAGGTATTGGCCAGGCGCGGTGGCTCATGCCTATAATCCCAGCCCTTTGGGAGGCTGAGGTGGGCGGATCACCTGAGGTCAGAAGTTCAAGACCAGCCTGACCAACATGGTGAAACCCTGTCTCTACTAAAAATACAAAATTAGCCAGGTGTGGTGGCGTGCACCTGTAATCCCAGCTACTTCGGAGACAGGCAGGAGAATCGCTTGAACCCAGGAGACGGAAGTTGCAGTGAGCCGAGATCTCACACTGCACTCCCGCCCAGGCAACAGAGCAAAACTCCATCTCCAAAAAAAAAAAAAAAAAAAAAAAAAGTAGGTATTCTCCGACTGCCTATGCCGAGAAATCTATAAGGCTTAGGGAAAAGATAAGTCAAATTTTAAGAGAGTTCAGCTTTGGTTGTCCTGGTTCATCTCATCACACATATAAAAATATGTAATTTGAATAGGTTTCAATGGACCCGAATTCTTGGGACGGGGGGGTCCCAATTATTTCACTAATGTGGAAGCCCAGAAGACCTTTATTCCATAGTCTCAGGTATAATTTGGGTTGGGGAAGCCAGTTGCCCAATAACCTGAGGATGATAAGCTGGGGATGTTAGGGCGACTGCTGTTAATGGGCTTGCATTCTCCCTCGCTTCCTCCCAGGCCCACTGGCTCACTAGGTCTGGTAGCCACTGCACATAGGGCCTCGTGCCCACAATCAACTTGCTGATATTTATTTCATGTTTATTTTACAGACGGGGTTTCACTCTGTCACCCAGGCTCGAGTGCAATGTCACGATCCTAGCTCACAGTGGCCTTGAACTCCTGGGCTTATGCAACGCCCCTGCCTCAGCCTCCCAGAGTGCTGGGATTACAGGTGTGAGCCGCAGTGCCTGCCCTCAGCCTGCTTACAGATGCTACCAGTTCAGCCAGCCTTCCCTGAGTGGCAGTCACTACAGAGCAGAGCTCCTTGGGGCAAAGGGGAGTGTGCTCTTTTCCCTGCTTTCCCGTTCATCTGTCATTCATTCTTCTCTGTCCTGCCTACCCCTGGGTCCACCAAAGGACACAGTGCAAAGCCTGATTGGGAGACCTGGCACACAACAACTCCACACCCTGGCCATCTCTCTTAGGTTTGAAAGGCAAGGAGTAAGGGTGATCTGGTTGCTGTCCAAATCCACAAACTCCCAGATGAAACACACTGTTTAACCGTTCCATGCAGTGGGCCCCATGGGTGCTGTGCAGACCAGCCTTGGTGCTGTGTGCACAGGGAAGCCTGCCCCTTCCCAGCCAAGTGCCGACCCAACAGTGCATTAGCATTTCTCAGACTAGACTGGGCTTGTCTGCCTTGCTTTGTCCATGGATGCAAACACTGCTCTGGTCTTCCCCTCTCCACCTTTAAATACTCATGTGGAGTCTGTCCCATTACAAAACCAAGGTCAAACATTCCAATAAAACCAAGGGCACATCCAAATTCTCCGATGGCACTGGAGTACCCTTGTACATTATGCTCTTTGACAGAATAAAGAGATGTGACCCATGCCTGGAGACTGGAAGTCACCTCAAGAAACTAAGGATTTGATTGGAGTGGGATTTCCTATAATGAGATCAGACCCCTAGTGGGATCTGACCCACTGTGGAAGCAAAGATGCCTGTCCTCTGGCTTAATCCAAGATGGCTTAACCTCTTCCTTGGGATTATTGTAATATGTCTCTGACAGGCAGTGTGCTGTCCTCTGTGGAAAGAGCTTTAGAAAATTCCCACTGAAGCTCTCGACACTGTCATATGCAACAGGCGTCTCCCCACCCAACTGGCTGGGTCGGCTTCTCCCCTCGGTGGCTCTCCTTCTGCACCAGAGTTAGGAATCCATTGGCTGTTAGGATGGGCAGGGCACACTGGCCAGGACCCTGGCTCTATGGCACCAAGGAATTTAGGACCAGAGTTTTAAAAGTTAGGAAGAAGGCATGCAGAAATGACGGAAGATCCTGAAAGTACAGCCTGCAATATGAGTATCACCCACAGAATAGGGTGAGATGCCACCTTCTCCAAATCAACAGCAAGGGTTGGAGGAGCTGCTGAGATCTGTGGGGAGTTTATATGATTTGAACTAGGTATTTCTGATGCTTGTTCAAACACTTTTACACCCCTTGAGAACAGAGCTCTTCCTTAAGAAACATGGGAACATTAGCTCCTCCTATAAGCCTGTTTCTATAATCATGAAAGTGGGGATTTAGGTCTACTAACCACACAAAACCAGCCCTCAACTTTATCCATCTGAGATGAGAAATCTAGGAATGATGCTTTGGTCTGACAAAGCCCAGATTCTTAAGGAGAAATAGTGATCAGCCTGGTAGGCGGATTTAGAAACCCGTACCTACTTTGAGTGAAGAAGAGAAGGAGGAATAAACATTAGAAATATTTTATTCATTGTGCTAATATCACTTCTACCCTTGCAAAGGGAAGCTAGGGGGGTTTGAAGCTTACAAATGTCACTTGTGCTTCTTGCCATGCTAAAAAGAGAGTGAATTACACTATTTAAGAAAAAAAAAAAAAACAGCCCATTTGGATTTGTGTTCCTCCTAGGTTGTAACTTTTAGAAAGGATGAATATGTCTGGACCTTCTGGGATATCACAGTCGCCCGCAAGAAAATAAGAAGAGGACTGCAATTATGGTGGGCCAGATATGGGGGGAGTGGGATGAGAACTGGCAGAGTCAGGCCCATCCTAGAGGCAAGAGGGCAGTGGCTCCACCCCCAAGCAAATGCAAGAGCCAGGGAGGGTCTTTTCCTGCCTACTTCCAAACTAAAGCAAGAGGACACAGAAGAAATGGGGCCAAATGGAATGCAGAACTCACACTCTCTAAAAATAGGCGGCTCGTGGCCAGAGTCAATTTCAGCATCTTCCCAGGAGTGGAAGGCGGAACAAGGGGCCTGAACCCTCTGCTGCAGAAGCAACCAGGAAGCCTTCAATCTTGGCTGACATGAGGGTCCCCAAGCCCCATGAAAGAGGCGGGGGGTGGGGGGCACAACTTACATCCCAGGGTCTGCTGCCCAAAGGCTGAAGGGTGGACTAGGCAACACGGTTTGCACATAGCGGGGAAATGTCAGGGACGTGTTGTGTGCTGCTGTTTTGGGAAAAGGTGAGAAGTTCCTAGGAGCTTACAGCCCAGAGATAAAAGGCTCTCAAGACCCGGCAGGCTCCCTGACGTTGGCTTCCCATTCAACCTCGCCTGGTGCGAAAGGATACCACTGGGCAAACTTCCTCGAGCCAGGCAGCCTTCCTTCATTACTGATAGGAAGATGGGAAAATTAATAGGGGTAATATGAGCTCATTTCAATAATAATGAGCTCATGAACATGCCAGGTTTTGATCTTTTCTGATGCATGGATTCCTGGCAGGGACTATGGTCCTACGTAGGTAGTTGAAAGAACTGAAAATAGACTTAAAAAAAAAAAAGACTCTAAACAACAATAAAAAAGAAACCACCCCGATCACAAACCTAAAACAACAATGAAAAAAAGAAAAAAAAGCCTTAAACATTGCTCCCCCAGTTGTTAAAAAAAAAAAGGGGGGGGGGAAAAATTTGGACTGACATAAAACTCTTTTTTCCCTTCTTTTAAATATTGTTTTTAACAGCTTCAAAAGTAATGAATTGTATGTGGCTAAAAATAGATCTGGGGGTAGTGGTTAATGGGGCCTTGTGAATCATTCAGCGTAAGGAACTGTCAATATTTTTTTGAGCTGTCAGAAATCCATTTAGTGATTTTCGACAATTCAAAAAAATATTTCTGACCGCTTGATTCAGTTCCTAGTGAATTAGGGAAGAAGAGGAATAAAAGAAATATATCAATCTAAATTATGAACCCAGAGTCTAGCTTCCTGAATTCTTCTCTGTGCTTAAACGAACAACAGGATGTTGAGGTTCAAAAATACTCTCTTCTATTTCCCCCCCTTCCTTCCCTTTTCTTTCCTTCCCTTCCCTTCCTTCCTTCCTTCTTTCCATCCTGCCCTCCTCCCTTCCTGCCTTCCTGCCTTCCTGCCTTCCTGCCTTCCTTCCACAGGTGAAGTAAAATTACAGAAATCCATTCATAAATTACAGATGGAAAGGTATCATGGTCATTTGTCTCTGGTGAGGATATTTGGAGCTGGTTTCAAAGGGAAGAATGCATGGAGCTTCTTTTCGGAGACAGGCTTCCAAATACAGATATCAGGGTGCCAAGAGAATGACTTTGATTCCCCCTGCCCACCCAAACATTCATTTGATCCAAACCTAGTCCTTAAACTTACAATGATGTTCGGAAATCTGGAATTCCTTTGGGGTACCCATATGCTTTAAGGAGATAAAGAAGTGTCAGTTTGCTACAGGATCAGACAAGCATGAATCCAAGATGCACAGGGTCACACCACTACTGTTCAGGGACTTCACAATGTACATGTCTTGTTAGAGCAACAGACAGACAGGTGAACAGACAGACAAACAGAAGGCAACTGCAGAAGGCCAAAGTCACAGTAACTGCCATTTGGTTTGTCTAAAAATGAGTCACAAACACCCAGAAACCATCTCCCTCTTTGGAGAGAAGGTCGCTTTATTTCCATACTGTTGTTAGTGTGATATGATTTTAGTATCCTCTAAGTCAATAAAAGAAAAGTTTAAGAAAGCAGATTTGGCTTAGCAAAGCAGTAAGGAATTGTCTTTAGGCATCTTTTGCATAAATTGAAAATACTGAAGAATTTGCAAGTTACCATGTCTCTTTTCATTTTTGTTTTGTAAGTCGATTTTCCCCCCTTCAAGTTCTAGATGGCAAACAGGAGTAGTTCACATGGTGAGAGACCACCCCCTTTTCCATGCCTTCTGTACAGGCATTTTAGTACATTCTAATGCAAATTAGAACACAAAAGTATGAGTTCTAAAACTTCTAAACAAAATGGACTTTTATGATTGTCTACATTGCAGATACAGCATTGAGGGTTTTTTCAAATATTTCATTCAAAAGTTGCTCATAGATAAGTCTACCCCATTTTTTTTAAATGCACAATTCAGCACTGATGTTTTGGGAAATGAACTATAGGAAGAGGATTCTAAAACTTACCACACAAGTCTGGCCTCTTGATACATCCAGAATTTGCTGTGCTACTTGCAAGTCCGTTAAAGGCTGCTAAGCCATCAGAACTGTAGGCCCTGAGGACCGACAGCATGTTCATCGGCTTGTCCAGGCTCTGGGGCCCCCGCTCCGGCTTTGGCAGGCCCGCCAAGGGGTCCTGGGCTTGGAGAAGACCCTGGCTGTGCCACTGCTTCTCCGGTGCTTGGGATAAAGGTGAGACCAGTCCCTGGACGGGCTGGGAGGTGCCTGTGGGCTGCAGGCTGTCCCCGCCATCGCTGCTGCTGTCTTTGCTGAGGGCAGACAGTGGCTTGGTCATCATTTCCGGTTCGGTTTCAACATCCTCTTCATCGTTGTTCTCCCCCTTGGAGGAGTCCATGTCCTCTGAGGAGGCAATGTCAGAGAGGTCATCAGTAGTGTTCTTACTCGTGGTTTCGGGGATCAGGATGGGGACATCCTCTTCAGAGTGGGCCTTTCCATCAGGCTCCTTGTTGGGGCAGGAACTGGAGGCCCCGGAGCCAACCATGCCTGGGTAAACACCAAACTGCTTGTAGAAGTCTGATGGGAAGTTACAAAATGCAGGGTCCACGTGGCCGGTCCATGCACCGCTCTTCTGCTCCCCCAGAGTCTCCTTGAGCTGACCTTGGGCCATCTTCTCAGAAGCAGAGTCTAGAGAGCTGATCATATTGGAGAGGCCCAGGTCTTTGTTTGATTGTAACGAGGGCAGCAGGGCCATCTTACTCGCCTCCCGGGCTTGGTCTTTGCAGTTGACTGTGACCCCGATGGTGTTATCTTTGCGTTTCGCTTTGCCCAGGTGGTTGGCCTGGAGATGAAGGGCCATGAGCTCCATGGAGGACGTTGTGAAAGCACAAAACAAGCAGCCGTGCCACGCAATGCTGTCCTGCACAGTTACCGAGGAGCCCGGGAGGGAGGCGGCATCTGGCCGCACAGACAAGTCCAGGGGTTCATACTGAGATTTCTCGGACTTCCTCTGGGAGGACTTGCCACTGGGTTTCTCCTCACCACCATCCACTCCGTGGACTTTCATGGACGGGGGGTCAGCCAGGGCTTTGTCCTTCATGTCCTTCTCCTTCTTCAAGGAACTGAGGACAAAACTGTCCATGAAAGCTTGCAAGGACCCTTGGAAATTCACACCGTTGCTCACAATGCTTTGATAAGCTCTTCCGATCTCAGAGAAGTGGGTGCTTTTGGAAGGAAGGTCAGTGCCTTTCAGAGCATCTGAGGGGACCTCCGAAGACATGCCCGTGGCCTGCCCCGAGTGATCTCCGGAGGAGAGAACCCCTGATGTCCACTGCTGAGATGCAGGGCCTCCTCTGAAGTCGATTCCAGGGAGACCCTTGAAGGCCCCCCTCAGGATGTCTGGCCTGATGAACAGAGAAGCTTTGCTTGACATCTCGTCCTTGTGGTCTTGATTTGGGGGTTGCCCAGACAGCGGCCCAGCCCCGTTCTGCCGCTCCCGATGATGTCGCTCTAAGTGGTATTTTAAGGACGCTGACTGCGTGCCGGCATAGTCACAGTGCGGACACTTGTAGGGTTTCTCACCTGCAAGATTTTGATATAAGAAAAAAAAGAGGCGTTTATCTCATTTTGGTGTGCTGAACGAGGCTGGAAGGATCAACATTTGTTCTTTGAAACAAAGCAGCTCAAACTAATAATTAGAGAACAACTGTTTTTTAATAGAAGAATAATTCGTACTCTTAAGCTTTTTTAATGATTTTGTACCATTTGGGACTATTCAGGAACGACATACTATCTACACACAATTAGCTATCTTTTTCTTTATCTAACATGTGAAAACGGCTGTCGATTTAAAAGCTATGATTATGAAAATTAAGCATAATAATTTCAGCCACAGTGATCATTAAAAGTAGAAGTTTAAAAAGAGAAAGTATGTAACAAATGGGTGGTTGCAATATTTTGTGTATACAATAGCTCTAAAATTTGTTTAAATTATACACATGGAAACCATTTTTAAACCTAAAAATTTTATGGCACTGTTACGCAAGACTGAAATGAATGATTTAAGTCTTGCTCTGCAGTAAATCATGGATATAATTAGCAAATGGCATACTGCACAAGTAATTTATCATTATTTGGAGGGCACCATTCCAGACGGGCTCAGATATCTGCAGACCTACTGCACTGTTTCTAAATAAAGAACTATAAATACAGATTCTATAAAATATTAATACCATTACAGTGCATTATGATTGCAGCATGTAAAGACATATAGTTAAGATAAAAAGCAGTCAATAAAACTTAAAAGAAAATGAGTAATAAAAAGGCACAAAATATATTTAGTTTCTGTATTTGAAATTAACATTATCTACTGGTCTTTGTAGTGCCTTAAATTTGTACTAATGGCAAACCTAATGCTCCGGTAGTAAAATGTGTAATTTACCTATAATAAGCGCTTTCTAGAGAATAAAAATAGCTTTAAAGAGTGTTTTAAAACATATAAGATAATTTTCATGAATTAAATATTTATTTAAATTCAACACCCCCAACTTCTATTGTTCTTTCCACGGTGGAAAAAGATACCAGAAGAGACAACTTACATTTGCTGGCATTGTGGGATAGAGAAGGGGAAGAATGTAAACGACTGCAGATTTAAATATATTCCAAGAATTTGTTAGCAATCCCAGGTCTTTTCCAGACTTTGCAATCAAAAGGCTCTCTGGAAGGAATGGGGACTGTGACAGTCCCCGCTCTCTTATTCACAATGGTGCCCTGTCAATATCCACAATTATTTCTTCCAGGAACCTCAACTATTCCCCCTCCCCTTCCTCTGTTCTATTGTAAAATAGACTGATCTAAAAAGTAACAACAAATCGTCAGTGAATGGTGTCTTCTGAAGACATTTCACTGTGTCTAGTCTCAGCGGAAGGCATGAGTCCCAGTTCTCCAGGCACAGGGCATTTGGGGGCGTGGACTTTGTGAGCAAGAGGGCCACCAGCCTGGTTCTGAGCAGGAGATGCCATGTCATCTCCAGATCACGTGCCAGAACCGTGGTTACCCTGCCTGCCTTATCAGAACAAGGGTGCCAGGTGCTATGAGCAGCTGAGATCTCTCCTGGACACTTTTTCAGAGGTGGCCCTTAGGTCTAGGAAGGGAACCCAGCAGGGAATCTGTTTCTCTAAACATAAAGGTCACAGTCATCTCTAGCTAGACCAATGACAGGAATCTAGGAGGAAGTCTCTATCCCCTTTGGGGTAAAGGCACAGAGAATTTCAGGCAGTAATTTCCCCCTTCTTGGAGTCAGTCCCAGGTTAGACTCAGACTCATTGAGCTACTGCTATGTAGACATCCCATCGCAGGCCAGGCTGGGATGGGGCACTTCTGGGCAGCAGGATGTCATGGCTGATTCAGCTTATCTGGAAGCCCAGTGATCAGGTGTGACAGAGGCAGTCCCCGAAACTTAGAGGGGTCGTGATGGGGCCCACAGCAGGCAAGCCTACCTAGAAACTCAAGATCCTGCCCTACGGGTGAGAGCAAGCCCTGCGGGAGGGCCAGGCGATGAAAGCCTGCAGAGGTGAGGCCCGCAGGTGCCTGGTGGGACTCAGGCTGTGTTTTAGAAATGCACCTGGAAATGATTATGTGCATCTGGCAGGCAAAGGGGCCGTAGAGAAAGCACCGGCATTCATTAGCGGAGCTAAAGAGGGGGAAGGTGGACTTTCCTCTCAAGCCTGGGAATGTGGAGGGCTGCCTTTCTGGGTGGGGACTGTGGGGATGCACAGAGGATGTGTCTATTTCCAATGGATACATGTTTGAAAGGCACACAGGAGGCCGAGCGCAGTGGCTCACACCTGTAATCCCAGTACTTTGGGAGGCTGAGGCAAGAGGATCACAAGGTCAGGAGATCGAGACCATCCTGGCTAACATGATGAAACCCGGTCTCTACTAAAAATACAAACAATTAGCCGGGCGTGGTGGTGGGTGCCTGTAGTCCCAGCTACTTGGGAGGCTGAGGCAGGAGAATGGCGTAAACCCGGGAGGCGGAGCTTGCAGTGAGCCGAGATGGCGCCACTGCACTCCAGCCTGGGCGACAGAGCAAGACTCTATCTCAAAAAAAAAAAAAAAAAAAAGACATATGGGAGCGGTAGTACTCAAACTGTATTGTGCATTAGAACCACCAGGGGAGTGTGGTAAGACACCAGTTCTGGCCCTAAGGCACAGCAGTTCTGATTCCCTGGGTCTGGGGTCGGCGCAGAAGTTGGCCTTGTAAGCGTCCCTATGATTCTGATGCAGACATGTAAAGACAACCCCTTGAAAAACCATCCTGGAATTGCCTTGGGGGCTTGATGAAGTGCTGATACCTGGTCCCACCTCCCCACATTCTGAGTTAATTGGCCAAAGATGCAAACTTGGTTTCGGGATCTTTCGGGACTTTCCCAGGTGGCCCTCTGTGGATCCTGAGTGGGGAACCATTGTAGGCAGCCTTCCTTGGAAGTGCCTTTGAAGTGGGAACCATGAATGGTTTAGCAGGGAAGACAGTCTAGACCTCAGGAGGTATTTGAGAATCTGGACTAGGGACTGGACACCCACGCTACTCTGAATTCCACTGGACACAGAATCCTGGTCTTGGGACTTTTTCTTCCTCAACCTGTAATAAGACATGTTGAAGCACGTGTTCTGTGGGGTCTCACGCCAATCCTAAGCTCGTTTAGGAGCTAAACTAAGTCTCCTGAATAGAGCCAGTGCTACTTGTGCACATACGTGTCACCCACTGACTCAGAAACCTTCAGTTTGATTCACACACATTTTTTTGATGGAGTGAACCAATGGATGAATGAATAAACACCTGCAACCTCCCTTCTTGACCCTGGAAACTGAGTAAAAACCCAAGAGGCAGGTTCTCTGCTCTCATGGCTTTTGTAGGAGACATATCATATAGCAGGCTAGCAGATTTCACGCACACGCACTCTCACACTCACACACAGCATGTGAGTGCACAGGAAGATAGCATCCCTTCACTCCACTCCCTGTCTTTAGAGTTCAAAATAGGACTTGCCCCTCACTGCTCCAGAGAATAAAAGCCAGAGCTGAGAAACAAGAAAGGCTAATTCCTAGCATTGGAGTCTCCACGGGCCCAGGCCTGGTGAATTAGGGGCTGCTTCATGAGCTTTCAAGGGTTTTCTGAATGCACGTGCTATGCAAGGTTCTAGAAAGCTCTCCACCCACGCTTCCTCTGCCTTCTGCACTGGGATGAAAGGGCTGCATTGCTCTTTCTGTCCATTTCTCTATACAGTTCCACCTCCTGCCGGGTCACTAAAGGGCTTGGTTTGGGTGGTTTCTTCCGATCATCCCAGTTCCTCAGTTAAGTGCTCCAGGTGGGCACGCTGTTCCAGGGGATAAACCCTTCCCCTTTGGACTTACGTTCACAAAGAAACAAGCTCAATTTTAATTTCCTCGTAATCACTAAATGATTGGAAGAACCACCCCTGCCCTCTATCTCAAAGCCCTCGCTCCCCTTTCCGGGCTTCCTATCCAACAAGGGGCACAGGGAAAGGCTTTGGAGATGGAAGTGAGCCCCGGCCAGGGCATGTTTCTAGCCAGGCACATCCAGAGGTTGAGCTGTGAACCTCCTTAGAACCCCAGCAGCCCCAGGGTCTTGTGCTCCACTGGAAACATCCCAGCTGTTTCCCAGGCATTCTTTCCTCAGAGGGCCCATTTCAGAGTGCTCAGGAGGCAAACTACTTACAACGTTGGCCTAGACGGGGTGGGGCAGCAACCACAAGGAGAGGCCTAACAGCACATTTCACAGGCTCCGGGGTGCGGTCTACATCTGCTCTTTCATTTGGCCGGCACAGGCAGATGCTGAGTCTACCTGAGCTGAGAACCGCTTCCCAGCCAAGGCCTCTGCATCTGGATGTGCTCTTCTGCCCAAGCGCTCTGGGCTAACTCTAGCAAATCCCAGGCCTCCGGACATGGCCAGATACATGCCAAAAGAGCCAGGCATTGGGCCTGCCTAGCCCTGCCCAACCAAGGCTGGACTCTGCCTGAGACTCAGGTCTGCATTGCCTGGGCAGCCCCATGGTACAGGCAGCCCCAGACTCTGCCAGCAGCTCTGTCTAGTTGAGTGATTGGCCACTTAGGCCATAAATGAGTCCCATCTACTGAGGGGACCACTCAGGCTGCCTCCCAAGGTTTCCAGGGGGTCAAGAGTCCTCTGGTGACCTCCATGATGTTTGTGGTTCATTGCTTTGTGTTTATCTGTTGTATGTGCCACACACTTGCATGCAGGCAGAACCACACAGATCAGATGAGTATGCAAAACAGCCGTTCTCTCCTGGAGCACAGTGTCACTCAACTCTCACCAACTGTGGGCACTAGAACCTTTGATTTTCCAAGAAAAGTCTCGGCCAGGCATGGTGGCTCAGGCCTGTAACCCTAGCACTTTGGGAGGCCAGGCAGGAAGATCACTTGGGCCCAGGAGTTTAAGACCAGCATGGGCAAAACAGGGAGACCTCGTCTCTACAAAAAATTTAAAAATTAAGCAGGTGTGGTGTCACACACCTGTGGTCTAAGCTACTTGGGAGGCTGAGGCAGGAGGATCGCTTGAGCCCACGAGTTGGAGGCTGCAATGAGCTATGATTGCACCACTGCACATCAACCTGGGGGATAGAGTGAGACCCTGTCTCTAGAAAAAAGAAAAGTGTCATATCTATGAGGTTTCTGTGTGCAGTATCTTACTTTTTAAATATTAGTACCTATCTCAAAACTTTTCAAACACTGAAGGGTCACAGTGCTCTATTTTACAGGTGGGGTCTGGAGCAGGCAGTCACTGTGAAATGTGCAGAATGGGGCTCTTTGCCCACTAAAGGAAGCAGCTACGAACACTGGTAGCCTTCTGCGGGGAAACCTCTAACTATATTTTAAGGAGTAAGATGTGGGCCCAAACAATGCATTTCTAGAAAGAAGAGTTTTGCTAGAAAAGGCATAATGAAATTAAAAGGCCGCAGTTCATCATTCCAATTGATTAATGAAATTATTGGAACTGTCGTACAGTACGCCAGCTTCCCACTGACACATGGCATAAGATATAGATTTAGCTTTAGAATATCATTGATAACCTCTCCCAAGTCACTGTATCATCAATTTCTAGAAATATACGACCAGGTGGTTTAATTAGTTCACGGTACCTATTTTTACATGCTCATATCTTTTATAATTCTGAGCCTCTACTTTGCTGTTGATATGTCAAAGGAACCCTCACTGTTCCAGGGAGTTATTCTAGAGCTATTTAGAGCAAGTTCCCACCAGCACCTCTCCAAAAATAACAGGTGGATTCATATTCTCTTTGGAAACCATTTTAAGGTTTAAGATGTGATTCATGCTTCTCATTTTTTTATTTTGTTTTTGTTTTTTTTGCTAAATCTCCAAAAGTGTTTCACTTTTAAGTTGAGCAACTGAATATTTTCCTGTATTTGCATCCTCAATTTGATATTTATTTAGTCCTTCTCCATCTCTTTACTTAGTTAACACCAGGAGAGATAAATATGGTGGTGTCTTTGCAGCAAAGCTTCAGTACATTAATATAAATTGTACACTAATTCCCCCAAAGCATATATATGTTGTAAACCTGAAGACTTTTCACACAGCTGCTTATTGCTAAACAGTGCCTTGTCCAGAAGGGGACAATCTGTGTCTCTAATTGCTGTCACTGAAGCCCAGATTCATTATGTGACTTTCCCATTAAAATGTGAGCATTAATTTGTATAATGAAATATCACCCACTGCAGTGTTCATTAGCCATGCCCTACTGTATACAGCACATTGTTAGCTACCTAGAAACTGTAGTTAATTTCACTAATGGATATTTCCCTACTTAGTGTTTGGTAGGAAATTTATACTGTAACATTACCTCTTCAACTTTTAAGGAAATTTAAATTCAATCAATTATTTTCAACAAAAGTTTAGGATGTCATTAAGGCAGGAAAAGCAAGGATAGGGAACAGAGGAGGAATAAACCGGGCTTTTAGTTCATCTCAGATATAGAAAAATGATGGAATTTTAATTCAAAACAAAAAGAAAAAAAGACATCTCCTTTTGGAGATTTTTTTTTTTTCATCATTACTCAGGTGGTTGGTCCCCCACTAACGGCAAAAATGCATGCTCTCTTTTTGGAAAAGGAAATGAGAAGAACACCCATTTTAACTGATTCCTTTTTGAAAATGCATGCAAAGTGCTTTTATATTTACTCAGTGTGTGAAAACAGCCTAGATACCTTACATAGAAGCATCAAATGTAAGAGACGTAGACACCAGCCATAAGGCACCTGGATGGGGCCGGCTGGAAGTTTCATTTCCACCCATGTTTATCTACCAGCCACTGCTCGGGAAGCACTTTGAAGATGAAAGGTGGTTTCCACCATAGCATGAGTTTATCAGCTCTGTGATGCTGGAAGTGATTCCACTCCCACTCACCCCCACCCCGTTTCCATCCCAGGAGGTCAGAGCGCCTCCACATGCCACAGTGGCCATGCCTCACCCCTAACCTCGCTGTGCTAGTGGGGAAACCCAAGCACGTGGGGCCAAGGAAGCCTGGCCTGGGGCCAGTCTGAGGGAGGGGTCAAGGAGGAGCTGGGGTGCACAGTACTTCCCTTTTAAATTCCCTGGAGGCTGCGCCAACACCACTTGTGAGTACAAGTCACTTCTTTCCTTCCTGTTGGGTATGGTGTGGACACACACTGTCAAAGAAATGTTGCATTAATTCCCTAAAACAAGCCAGAAATTCACTCAGAAAAGTAAAAAGTAGCAATACAATGCAGCGGTGAAGAGAATGAGATTCTGAATTAGGCAGATCTGATTATAACCTTTAATCCAAGCCTGGACAACTCCGGGATGGGATAACTTCACGTCTCTGTCTCTGAGGCTCAGCGCCCTCCCCTGCAGCGGGGCAGGGGATGGAGCCTTGGTGGCTGAGGTGCTGTAGGGATGAAGGAGCGAGTTAATGCAAAGTTGTCTAGCACAGAGCCTGCATATGGGCGTGGATACAACGTGGGAACTACCATCACTGTTATTGTGCCGTTACTCCATCCCTGCGGGCTGAGTTCTGTGTTCAGCCAGTTGCTGTCATGCTTTGTAGTCACAAGGCAAGATAATGTCCAGGTCTCCCTCCCTACACCCGACTGGGTGTGCAGCCCTTTGGGGGCTGCAAGGGAGAACGCCCTCCCTTCCACAATCCTCCTTGGTCCTACAGGAAAGGGACAAGAATACAGGTGAGAGCCCAGCCAGCATCCAGGAGCTGTGCCGTGAAGACAGCAGCCAGGAGTTGGGGGGTGCCGGGCGTACCCTTCAGCCCAATGCTGAACCCCTCGTGACCACAGCTGAAATCCCTGGGAAACCACCACTGACTTCCCTGTGCGGATCCATTCCCACAAAGAGGTTCCCGACTCGGGGCTGGAACATGCGGCACATCAAAACCAGATTAATAAACCACTCACAGAACTCGAGAGGGAGAAGAAACTAATGAGATTTATTTTTAATTAGTCCCTGAACTTTCATGCCTCCAAGTTTTCACGAGTGAAGTTGCTTATTACATTTCTCTACAATGGTCATTCCTTGAGACAAACAACCCCATCCCGAAAAACCCACACATGGGAGAGCCTCGGTAGGGAACCCAGCCAGGAGTCCCGCAGCCATGCATGAGGTGCTCACCCACCAGGGGGTCACGCCTCCCCCAGGCTTTCAGGGACCTGTCAGCATCTGCCTGCTTCCTGTACACACAAAACAGATACATCAGACCTTCCAGAGTACCCCCAGGCACCTGGCTTCCCAAGGTAGTGCACAGGGAGGGGACATGGAGGAAAAGAATGGCATGGGTGCATGGAGACCAATCCTGAAATGATTTGCCAACCTCTCAGCAGACTCTGGGGACATGCGCCCTCCCCGTTGCATGTTACAACTAGATGTTTGCTGATGTATTTCTGTGATGGTTAATTTTTGTGTGTCAATTTGACTGGGCCACAGGGTGCCCAGATATTTGGTTAAGGATTCTTCTGGGTGTGTCCATGGGGGTGTTTCTGGATGAGATGAACGTTTGAATGGGTGGGCTGAGTAAAGAAGGTGGCCCTCTCCAATGTGGGTGCACCTTGTCCAATCCTTTGAAGGCATGAATAGAACAAAAGGCTGAGCAAGGGGGAGTGCACTCGCTCTGCCTGGCTGTCTTTCAGCTAGGACATTGGTCTGCATTCTGGCTCAGACTTGAACTGGAATTTACACCATCAGCTCTCCTGAGTCTCCAGCTCACCAATTACAGATCTTGGATCTTAGGACTTCTCAGCCTCCATAATCACTTGAGCCAATTTCTTACAAATCTCCTGTGTGCGTGTGTGTGTGGGGGGGGTGCATATCTCCTTTTCTTTTCTTTTTCTTTTCTTTTCTTTCTTTCCTTTTCTTTTCTTTCCTTTCTTTCCTTTTATAGAGATGGGGGTCTCACTATGTGGCCCAGGCTGGTCTTGAACTCCTGGGCTCAAACAATCCTCCTGCCTCGGCCTCCCAAAGTTCTGGGATTACAGGTATGAGCCACTGTGCCTGGCCATATATACATTTCCTATCGGTGCTGTTTCTCTGGAGAACCCTGACTGATGCAATCTCCTTTCTGAGCCTGCAATAATGGGCTCTGAATTTGAATCACAGACACTGTGCTATAGAATAAAAATTGTCCATATCCAGTTATTGGACCCTAGTCTGCCCAGGGTAATGTCTCCATGAGGAGAGAAGTTCAGCCACCTCTGGGTCAAGCAGCCATCAACGTCTGCCCTGCCTGGAGCCAGAGTGAGGCAGCCTCCAGGATCTGATGGCCTTAGGGACTCCCGAGATCCTGCAGGAGCCTCCCCTTGGTCCCCTGAGGACCTGGCTGAAGCTTAGGGTGCACCAGAAACATCCTAGTGACCCATAGGCTCTCTCGGGCTCCCAGATGTTCAGAACAACCTGACTGGTGCATCTAGTCAGCACCTCTCCAACAAACAGGTGTTAGGAGAAGAGAAACAGTAATTGAGTTAATGCAGTGGGGAGAAAAAGGAGAGAGGTTTTATCCATTGATGTTACATGATCGAGACTTCCAATAAAGATGCAGTCGGACAGAAAAAATACAGAGAAGGTGCCATCTGATATCCCAATTAAAAATATATTTATATTACACGTTGGGTTTTTAAATGTGCTCATATGGGTCCATTGTTTAAAAACTTCAAAAAGATGGCATTTTGGAGTACATGTATTTTTGTTTTGTAATAAGACTGCTGTCCTCTGGCCATGTCATTTAGAAATACAAAAACTGTATGGTATTTGGAGCAAGGAGAGACACCAGGGCCAAAAGAGAGGCAGTCAGGGCCTCTCACCAACTTGAGTCCCACATGAAATCACTTATTAACAAATACGTTGATTGTGATTTTTAATTACTTGTGTAATCTACACTTTTACATTGTCATAATAGATGTTTATTTGGGTGATTTATAACATGTAACACTTTCTGTTCTATTCAAATGCACAAGTGTAAGCATTTTCCAGCTTCTTTGTTCTTAGATAAAAAGGAAATTGATCTTTATCTGGTTAACCATTCTGCCTTTTACATACGGCAAATTCTGCTTCCGAGGGGTGGTGGAGGTGGTGTGATGTTTCCATGGCTTCTTTCATTTTCTCTCTGATTCTAGGAAGTTTCCAGAATGCCTCTGTCCATGGCCCTATGTTGTCTCTCTCAATGTCTCCAAAGAGTATTCCAAGGTTTGTGAAGCAGAAGTTCAGAAACATTAGTCTTTCTCAAGCTTGAAAACTGCAAAGAGCAATAACCATTTGCTCTCTCCCAGGTTATCCAGAACTTCTGTCAGCTTTGGTCCTAAGTTGCCTGGAAATATTCTGTGGAGTGTCTTCTCTTACCCCCGGGGAAGCTGACTGGCCTTGGGCCGACAGGGTTAGTGAAGCCCCTCGTTGAGAGGCACTGCCTTTCCTCACTGACTCTTACACCCTGCAAGGCTGACGTTACCCATGGAGAGTTACCACCTGGCTGGGAAATGTGGTCCAGGGTTGTGTGTCGACATGAAATACACAAGACAAGACATGCCTAGCCTGGTTTCCACACTCCTGCAGGCAGCTCAAGTGTGGGTGCCCTGTGGACCACCTCCCGTATCCTGGCAGTCTGCGGGTCCCCACCCTGCCCAACCACCACCACAACCCTGGCTCCAATCTGGGGAGGAAAATGGACATTGGCATCATCTGAGAAAACCAGATGTCTGGGCTGACTGCCTTCGAGCCTGGTCACTTTCACGAATTGACGCAGGAATGCCTGGGTCAGCAAATACTTTCTGAGTGCCTACCTGGACCAGGCTCTGTTCTAGGCTGGGGACACAGCTGGACAAACAGACACAGCCTTTTCTCTCAAGGAGTTCACAGTCTAGTGCATGGAGAGAAACAACAACAAAATACAAATGAATGGTGTGTCAGATGCTGTGAGCACTATGGAGAGAAGTGACACAGGGAAGGAAAGCGGTCTAGAAAGTCCTGGTGGGGTGGGGGGTGCACTGCCATGTGGGTGGGCCTCACAGAGAAGGGGGCATCAGAGCCAGACCAGACTCTGAAGGGGAAGCAGCAAGCCATGCAACTATCTGGCAGAGAAGTTCAAAGGGCAAAGACCCTGAGTTCAGAATGCAAGGCTCCCTCCCTGAACTCCCGGGGAAGAGGATCTTCCACTTTGTCTATGCCCAAGCAACCAGCACTTGCAGCCTGACTGTCAGGCTGTGGTTTCTGATAGGTTCCTGTGTTCCCTGGGGAAGGGGCCACTTTCCCTACAGCCCTTGACTCCTCTGTGCCACCTTGAACAATGCAGGGAAGACAGGAGGAGTCACTCACTTATTCGAGAATTTCTTCTGTCATTCAACCTTTCAGATAAATTCATCTGCCGCTACTGGGTGTAAGGTGCCCTTGCAGACCCTGGGGTTATAGAAATGATAGCAATTCAAAAGATAGACAATATTGCCACCTGTGCAAATCTTAGACTCTGTTTGGTGGGAGACAAATAAGCAATGGAGCCCAACAGGGTCATTTCTGAAACTGTTAAGTTTATAAAGAAGATATTGCAGGGGATGTGAGGGCTGTTTTAGGTGGGATAGTCAGGGGCAGCCTCTCCGAATAGATCCCAGTAAAGCTAAGTCCCCAGGGACCACCTGGAGGAAGATTCCAGGTGGAGGGAGGGGCAGGAACACAGGTCCTGCAGCTGGAACAGGCATTCTGCATTGGAAGAACAGGGAGAATGCAGGTGGTGTTTCAGAAAGGTGCCAAGGATGAAGAAGGGGGCAGGGGGCAGGATGGGGCCGGGGCAAGGCATGGGCAGGTCGCATGAGGCCTTTTGGGAGAGTGGTGGGACCTGGAGGACCATTTTAAAAGACACCTCTTTGGCCTGAGATGACTCCAAGAGAGGCATGCAGGATGAACAGGGCTGGTGACTTGGCCCATGGCCTCCTGTGCCCATCTGTCCTCAGGCTTCCCTCGGTGTCAGGGAGATTTGTGGGGACCAGGTGAGGCACCAGGTGAGGGGTTTCTTGTCTCCTCCCACGTGATGCCCATGCAGCCCTCATGCACTCAATATTCCTGTGCAACCCAGAGCCTTATTGATTCCTTGGGAAATAAACCACAATTATTTTTGAAAATAGATGGCATATTTGTCTAGCCTCTGAAGCAGCTCATACTCCAATAGATAAAGTGTCAGGAGGAAAATCAAAGAAAATGGAAGTGTCCATATCTCCGATAGATTTTTTTTTTATATTGGCAATGTGCAAGCAACAAGCAGAAAAGCTAAAAAGGACGATGACTGAGGGACACAGAGAACTCCCTGTTGCCAGCCAGTCCTCGTCCAGTATGATGCCAAAACATGAGAAATGGCCAGAGGGGTGCAGCAGCCACTTGCCCCCCTTTGCCTAACACAGGCTGGGCTAATGCCTATTCTACCTGGATGCTTGGGGAAGTGGCTTCATTCCCTTCTGCACTTAGGAAGGTTTGAGCTGAGACCCCATCACTGACACCTGGGAGACTCCTGGTTCATACAGGGGCCTGGGCGGGGGGACTCCTTCAATACAGCAGAAGGAAACCATTAGCAAAACGCCCTAGAGGCTCAGACGCGACCCAGTTATCCCAGGCCAGGACCATCCAAGTCTACATTTACGAGTCCCTGAGTCATTTGCGAGGTGAATGTTAGTTAAGTGACGAATCAGGAAATGAGGGCCGCTTCTGAGCCATACAATGGTGGCTAGACAGGCCCAGGGAGAACCTTCCAGAGTTAGTGACCCACACAGCTGTGGACCTGGGCCAGAAAGCAGGCAGGACGGGGGCCTCCTCCTTCTCTGGGCTGTGCCCCTGGATGCACTCAGACTTCTCACCTGTGTGTATCCTCAGGTGCACCTTAAGGTGATGGGATGTCCGGAAAGTTTTCCCACAGTACGGGCAGTCCTTCATGGCCGAGCCCAGGCTTCTGTCGCGAAGCAGCGCCGGTTGCTGGACGCCGGCAGATCTCCCAGCCTCCTCGCCAATGTCTGCAGCGAAGGAGAAACGTTCTCACATCACTTCAGCACATGTCAGGAGTTGTTCGCACCAAAACTGCTAACACCACACAAAGTTAAACATGTCAATACTACACCTGTCTATTTCATTCTTTAAATCTGACAGAATGCTGACAATTCATGTATTTTCTTGTTATTCTCTTAAATTATTTCATCTTTCCTATCATCATTTTAAGCAGCATATGGTACCTTTATATTGAACTGAATTAAACAAGAAAAGAAACAGCTGTGTCAGCAGCTGGTTTGATTTCTTCTTTTGCTTAGTTCCTATTAAATATTTTTTTCAAAAGTTTAAAAATGTTGGTGTTTGTTGAATCTGATTAATTTATAATATGGACTCACTGTAGAGTTCACTATGGGACTGAAATCATATTTGCATTATAGCAAGCAACAAATTAAAAAAAATGTGTGTCAGCTGAGTCCCTAAGACATGCAGACATATGGCTATTTTGGGACAGGAAAGAAAATTATCCAAAACTGATCATTTCTTCCTTGTAGAGTCTTGTATCCATCACTGGCTGGTGTAATCTCATGAAAGGGAGAAGAAAAAGTATGGAAATGTGATTCCACAATTAGCCCATGATAAACATATAGTGACATATTCAAAGTCATATGCAGAGACTCAGCTGCAAAACTCCCATAAACTTACAGCACTGCAGACACATCTTTTTGCAGTGACTTGAGAACTTCCTCTGTCAAGTATCGATACAAATTTTCCTTCCTGCTGTTATTTGTTATGTAACCCAAACCATTAGAAAACGGAATAAAATTTACATATGGCTGCCTTCTGCAAAGAAATTGTGGGACATAATAGTAAATAAAACTGGAAAAATGTCTAGTGGTTGGAGGATATGTTATTGCAGCCCCCGAGGCCTGACATCACACTGCCAAAGAGGTCACAATTGGGGAGTCGAGGAGGAGAAGCAAGAGAACCTTCTCTGGGCTCACTTTTCTTCCAGAATCATGGACATCCCCACAGAGCAGGAGCCTGAAGGCCTGGCACAGAATCTAAGCTCCTGAGGATAGCGGGGTGATCCTCACCGTAGCTTCCAGCCCACCCTCTAGGCCTCATGGTAAATCCCACTAGGAGAACAAGGGAACCTTCTGGGATAATGAGATCTGCGAGTTCTGCAGAGATCACAATAAATAAGATCTGTGCCTTCCAAGCAATGGAAAATGCAAACTGCTTTTATTCCTCAACGTCTGTTCCTGGTGTTCTCTGCTAACAGCCAAAAGGGGCAGACTTGTAGACCATGAGAAAGATGAAGGACAACACATTTAATTCTTTTTTTTTTTTTTTGAGACAGCGTCTCATTTTGTCACCCAAGCTAGAGTGCAGTGGCACAATCACAGCTTGTTGCAACCTCAAACTCCTGGGCACAAGGGATCCTCCTGCCTTAGCTTCCCAAGTAGCTGGGATTACAGGTGCAGGCCACCATGCCTTGCTAAGTTTCTATTTTTTGCACAGACAGGGTCTTGCTATCTTGCCCAGGCTGGTCTTGAACTCCTGGCCTCAAGCAATCTTTCCGCCTCAGCCTCCCAAAGAGCTAGGATTATAGGCATGAGCCACTACACTGGGTCCGAGACATTTAATTCTTATTTGAGTATTCGCTCTAAGCAACTGTGGAAACTCTTGGCTTGGAGCATTCTCTCTGCAGTTGGACTGTGTACGACCATATCATCACCCTGGCACAGTTATTTATATTTGAAATCTCACTTTAATCCTATTCTCCCCAACTCTTCTAACCATCATTGGAGAGCTATTCAAAGGGTATAATTACCTAGCTTTTTTTTCTTATAATTTTGCACAAGTAGGAAGTTAGGCTCATCCACATCTAGAACTCAAAGTCACTCCACCAAGCCCTAGATTGTGGTTGCCCAAATGAATGTGGAAAGGCCCCCAAAGATGGCTTATTGATCAGGGCAAATGGACACAAGAGAGTGTTGCAAAGTCACCATCAGACAAATGCTCTACATATGGTCACAGTGGCTCTATGTCCTGCAGGTTGAATCTACCAGGAGCTGCTGCCAGAAGGAGTGATGGCTAGATGTCATTTCCAGCCAACCACATACCCTAGCTTTAGACAGTGGCAAGGCCATCTCCTTCTACCCTTCTCCCACTCCCACCCACCCCAACCCTGAGCATGCTGCATTTGCCCTCCCGGCCTCCCTCAGCTTCCCTTTTGCTGGAATCATGAAGGTCAGCTTCAAATAATGATAAGCCTGATTAAAATTCTGCCCAAGTGCTCCTGGCAACATAGTCGAGATACCTAATTTAAGTTAGGAGGCCAATCACTGTTGATTTGAATTATAAGCAGGACTAAGGTGTCCTGGATGTTGGCTTCAGGATGAAGGTAGGCAGGGGCAGGTTTCAGAAGTGTAATTATTGGGCCGGGCATGGTGGCTTATATCTGTAATCCCAACACTTTGGAAGGCTGAGGCGGGTGGATCATTTGAGGTCAGAAGCTCAAGACTAGCCTGGCCAACAGGGTGAAACCCCATCCCTACTAAAAATACAAAAACTAGCCAGGTGGTAGTGATGTGTGCTTGTAATCCCAGCTACTCGGGAGGCTGAAGCAGGAGAATCGCTTGAGCCTGCGAGGTGGAGGTTGCGGTGAGCTGAGATCGCACCACCATACTCCAGCCTGGGCAACAGAGTGAGACTCTGTCTCAAAATATAAAAAAAAAAAAAAAAAAAAAAAAAAAGGGTAATTCCTGCAGGGCCTCCTGTGGCATGCTCTGGACCTTCCCATAAAGCTTCTTCCAGAGGAGCCCGCCAGAGAGCAGTAGCAAGGAGCCACTGTGGAATAAAGCTGCAGGAGAATGTCCTCATGTTCTCTTATAAGGGGGAACTAACCATTGGGTACCATGGACACAGAGGTGGGGATAATAGACACTGGAGGCCAGGTGTGGTGGTGCACACCTGTAATCCTGGCACTTTGGGACACCGAGGTGGGTAGATCACTTGAGGTCAGGAGTTCCAGACCAGCCTGGGCAACATGGCAAAACCATGGCAAAACTAAAAATACAAAAATTAGCTGGGTGTGGTGGGGCATGCCTGTAGTCCCAGCTACTGGGGAGGCTGAGGCACAAGAATTGCTTGAACTTGAGAGGTCGAGGCTGCAGTGAGCCGGGATCACGCCACTGCACTCCAGCCTGGGTAACACAGCAAGACCCTGTCTCAAAAAATATATATGGACACTGGGGATTCCAAGGGCAGGGGAGGTAGGGAGGGGAGCAAGGTTGAAAAATTACCTATCGACCGCTATGCTCACTACTTAGACAGCAAGATCATTAGAAGCTCAAACCTCAGCATCACGCAATATACTCATGCCACACACCTGCACATGTACCCCCTGAATCTTCAAAAAAAAAAATCACAAAAAAGAAGACACTGCAGAAGAAATGAAAGAGGGCATATTTCTCCTGGAGCTTTTGGGAAGGACTTGCCCAGGCCACATTACAGATAAAAATAGCGATACGGCCGCCCTGCACTGTGGAACATTTTGCAGAACTTGAGGATGAGCCCTGCCTCACTATACATCACTCTAAGTGATGGCCTGTATCTGTTTTCCTTTTATCTTTCTATCTTGGATATGTGTGGCCCAATAAAAAGAATAAATTTGTAAGATAAACAGTTTTCTTTGCAGATTTAAGAGTCTAATTATTACTTCACAAAGAAAAGGGATTTTCTTTGGAGGGCCAGAAGGCCTATGGCATTTATGGTTAGACTAATCCTACTGGAAAATCATGCTGAGAGAAGATGAAGGGCTATTGTGGGTGGTCCCAGGAAGTGTCCAGAGAGGCTGAAAGCCAAGCACAGTGAAGGCTGGGGGAGCGAGTGCTGGCAGGACACCCGCAGGGCACTGTGCATGAGCCCCAGCCTGTGCCAGGATGGGTGCTGGTGAGGATGTGTGTGCTGAACTTGGCCCAACCCCAGCAAGAACCTGAGAGTGTCATTCAGAGGGGAAGGTGCATCTGCTCTTGGATTCCTTCTCTACCCCGAGTATAAAAGCACTGGCATCTGCCCCTCTGCAAACTGCAGGAGGGAGTCCCATCACTTCTCCTGGCACCCCATACCATCAGGTGGAGAAAGCAGTCACTGGTTTATGTTGCAGACAGACCAGCCCTTCCCTAGCCACTCCAGGAAGCAGGCAGTAGAAAGACAGAGGTATTGGCTGGGCATGGTGGCTCACACCTGTAATCCCAGAACTTTGGGAGGCCGAGGCCAGCGGATCATCTGAGGTCAGGAGTTTGAGACGAGCCTGGCCAACATGGTAAAACGCCATTTCTACTAAAAATACAAAAATTAGCCAGGCATGATGGTGCGTGCCTGTAATCCCAGCTACTTGGGAGACTGAGGCAGGAGAATTGCTTGAACCTGGGAGGCAGAGGTTGAAGTGAGCTGAGATCATACTGTTGCACTCCAGCCTGGGCAACAAGAGCGAAACTCCATCTCAAAAACAAAAACAACAACAACAACAACAACAACAAGACAGAGAGAGAGGTATTAAAAAAATTGCATCTGTGATCCTTTGTTAAACCTTTCGTGCATTGGTTTGAGATTTATTTATTTTTTTAATTTTCTTTTCCTCTAACCAGTGGTATTCCTTCCCTCCTATCTGACACTTTCTCTAATGTGCTGGGTAGACTGAAGGCAGACATGTGGACAGAGGTCAGCCTCAACGCTGCCATCTGTTCCTCCCTGCTCATCTGTGAAATGACAGACCCCTGCCAGCTCCTAGAGACTGAGATGTCTCTGGAGGGGACCTTTGGCTGCAGGCGGGGAGGCCCTCTCTTGCCTAATGCACCCTCAGCCTGGGTGTGCTCTGGGCTCCCACTTGATGGAGAAACAGCTGAGAAACAGCTCCTGTGACCCTTGTTTCTTTTCTTGACTCCACTGAATAATATGGGATTATTTATTCAGAAGTGGGTGCCTTGCATGGGTACAACGAATAATATTCCAGACAGACACAGGCCATATTTGCAACCCTCCTAGACTGTAGCCAAGAGCAAATGTGTTGAAGTAGGCATCAAAAGCTCTGCCAGCTTTCTCCTCTGCCCGTGCCTACAAGCTGAAAGTGACTTGCTAAAGAAAAAGGAGGTGGATCCAAGTTTTTTTAAAGGTCTGTTACCAGGAACAAGGAGACATCAGGCAACAGACCTTCCTAATTTTGTCTTCTCAAGGTCAGAAATGTTGTCTACGTGCCCATTCGCTTGTTCTTATCCTCCAAGTCTATAGCAAGGTTGGCCTCGATCAAGGTGACATGAAGGTGCATGCTTTCCCCAAGTATTCAGAGGAGAGGATGTGGGCTGAAGGAGTTGGGGGGATTAAAATGGCTACGGATCATTTTAGAATCCTCATCATCCACTGGACCACAAAGCGGCAGTACCAGTTAGACAAAGAAACGGATGCTCAGAAAGACAAACAACTTCTCAAAAGTTAAAGCCCCAATACTTAGAAAACACTGTCACCAGCTGTCTGAAACCACCCCTGAGGTTGGCTATCTTGCTGTATACAAACATGATTTGAATGGATGGGTGCCTCAACACACACTTAACCTTATTTATATATAATATGTTTGGGATATTAAAACTTTGTTTATAAAATGATTTTGTACTTGAAGGGTAGATTTCCCCCTAGATTCTCTCTAAACACTGAACTTCTTTGTATAATAAAATAGCCTTGTTTTCCAAAAATGCTGATTCAGGCGTTAGGAGGCAGAATCTTTTCCTCCCGGGTCCCTAATATCCAACTATCCCAAGCAAGTCCCTTCACCCCTCCCCTCGCCCTTGGTTCCCATCTGACCCATGAGGACTAGATCTCCGGGTCCCGCCATGCTGAAAGAGCTCCAAGCCTATCCCAGGCTGTCTCTGCCCACTGCTTTTTTTTTTTTTTTTTTTTTTGGCCTCTCATTCTCCCCGCTGACCTCACCCTACAGTCAAAGAAGATACTGACGTTAGGTCTTAAAGAGGCGAGAAGAAATGACTGTAAAAAGGACGGCAAATGGTTGCTAACTAGTCCCCGGACCCCTACGTATCCCAACTTCTCTTGCACTAAGCTGAGGACAGGTGGTCAGTTTTGGCCAACAGATGAAGGAAATGAAGACAGAGTGTGCCTGCACCTCCTCCGCCCTCTCCTCCTGGGCCACAGTGACCTTGCAACGCAAAGGTTGAGACAACAGAATCACAAAATAGAGGGCACCTGGGTCACTGAGTCACCAGATGGATGACAGCTGACCCACATCACACTTTGCATGAATGAGAAACAAATCCTGGTTATATTAAGCCATGGAGATGTTGGGGGTAGCCATTGTGGGAAAAGGTCAGAAATTGACTAAGAAGAGTCAATCCTCTACTGGTGAAGTCTTCTGGGTTTATATCCAATCTTCCAGGGAGTCCAATTAACTCACAGAATGAGAGGGAGAAGCCAGAGATAGAAACCAAAAGAGGCAGAGTGAGAGGACAAAGAGAAAGGAAAGAATGACTTCTTCTTATATTGCATGTGGATTCTTGGTTCTCGCTTCATCCCAACTCACTGGCAGCCTTCCCCTTCAGATGCCCAGAAGTACATTTTGGAAAAAAAAATTATAATGATGATGCTGTTGGCAATGATGATGGTGACTGGAGAGTTACCCCAGCAAGCACGCACGGGTAAGGTGACTAACTCTGTGAACACCCTGGCGCTTACTACGTTTATGGCATCAAATGCCATGATATTTTAATTTCTATGGAGCTTCTAGTATAACAGTAAATACATTTTCCCAGATGAGTTGTCAGTTAATTCTGCAAGTATGCCTTGTGCAAAGAACGTCTCAAAATCACAGCTCTCACTTCATTAATGAAGAAAAAAAACTATTTGTGGAGTCTAAGGGGCGAAGAAGCAGTTCAGTGGCACAACAACAACAAAAAATCACATCTTTCTTAATGTCCTTGCCCACGTATACCAGGGCTTGAAGATCTTTTCAGGAGCAAGCTAATACCGACACCTTGGGGAAAGGCCAAAGGAATGTATAGCTACTCTTAAAAGCTTAACACTTCCCTTATTTTGAAAACTTTAATAGACTCAAATAAAGCAATCGCAACTGGCCCTTTTATTTTTTTTAATTATTTAAAATTAATTGTATGCATGAAAATTATAACATTACTGTAAACAATTCTACCTAACTCTTGGAAGACATAACTCATGCCTCAGGTCAGTATCAACTTGGTGTCTCTGTGGTTGCATCAGAGTCCTCAATTTTATGGTGGCCATATATAGTCATGTCAAACAGTTAAGTATTCTTATGGATTGGTGAAAGTATTTGTTTAAATAAAGAGCAATTTTAGAAAACGATGCCCACTTGTGAGGAGGCAACAGGCAGCTTGCTCGTGGGTTATTACCAACGGGGTCGGGATTGGACCTCACTGGTGAGCCCTGGGACACGTGAGATAGAGAGGTGGCATGTTTTCCATGTTACCATGTCTCACCCTCTACCCAAACTCAAAACTGGGCAGAGTTCCATTTGCTGGTGGCAAGAGACGATTTCTGGAATTGGGGAAGTAGGTCATCAAAAGGCTAATTTCTTAAAAAAAAAAAAAAAAAAGGAGGCTGGGTGTGGTGGATCACACCTGTAATCCCAGCACTTTGGGAGGCTGAGGTGGGCAGACCACAAGGTCAGGAGTTTGAGACCAACCTGGCCAATATGGTGAAACCCCATCTCTACTAAGAATACAAAAATTAGCCAGGTGTGGTGGCAGGCGCCTGTAGTCCCGGCTATTCGGGAGGCTGAGATAGGAGAATCGCTTGAACCCAGGAAGCGGAGGCTGCAGCGAGCCGAGTTCACACCACTGCACTCCAGCCTGGGTGACAGAGTGAGAATCCATCTCAAAAAAAGAAAAAGGGAGAAATATAAGACACTAGGATTTCAAATACCTTCTCTAAAGCAACATTTTGATGAGTTAAGTGAAAATGAATCAGAAACACATGGATTACATTTTCCTTAAAATATACCAGGGCTTCAAGATCAAGAACTGTGGGCCAAATGTGTTTCTGGTTTTCCCAAGCCCTGAACCCGTTCTTAATTGTCGGTGGAGTCTGTGAAACTCCCTGCTGGGGATTAGGCCACCCATGGGGTCTCTGCCCTCTGGCACCATGTGATGCTGCTGTGACAACATCCCCTGTCATCCGCAGACCACCACATCTTGCCAAGGCCCCAAGGGGGGTGGCTATGGGCTGGCCGTGGGCAGGTACTCTCAGTCCCCAGGCTAGAGACTGCAACCCTGGATGCAGCGGGCAAGGTTTGGGATTCACAGAATTGACCTGGGACAAGACATCAGGTGTGACATGTCTCTTTGGGCTCTGCACACCTGTCTCTTCTCTGTGGGACAGGGACTGTGGGCTGGAGCCCACCCCAGAGACCATTCGTGTGGCTGAGCAGGGTCACCTAAGAACCTGGCCTTGGTGAGAAGACCCAGGCAGGAGAATGAGTCTGAGAGATTCAGCCCAGGCCGCTGCCGTCTCCTGGGAACAGCCTCTGGTTGGGGGCAGGGCAGGGACCAGCTACTCATTTCATTGCTTTTTAGAATAACCTCCAGCTGTGTCTCAATATGTCCAGGTGGCCTCCCTACTGCTCTGACCTCATCCCAACTCCCCACCTGCACTCCAACCCTCTCCATTCTGTTCTCCTCTGAGGCTGGTTCCCAACTTTCTGTTCTCCTCTGAGGCTAGGTCCCTTCTCCAGTAAGGCTTTGGTCCTGCTTCCCCTCCTCCTGGAATTCTCTTTCCCCTAGAATTCTCTTCTAATTTTTGTGTAAAAGTCACCTCTCTGAGAGAGATTGTCTCTGATCGCACTGTTGGAAGGAATCTCCCAACCCCCAGCTCTCAGCCCATGTCACCTTCCACATCGCCCTTCACAGATGGTCAGCTGATCTGTGTATTAAACTGCTCACTGCCTGTCCCCTTCCTAGAATGTCAGCTCCAGGAGAACAGGGGCCAGGCACTATGGCCTGCTGTGACATTTCTAGCATGCGAGAGGTCCTCAGCTCATAGCAGGTGCTTTATAAATACTTTTTCAACAAATAAAAGCATCAGGGAAGCCAAGCAAGTTGGAATTCAGATATTAAGACCAGTTCCTGACTGTGAGAGGGAAGCTACTTTGAGCAGCTGGCAGGGAGAAATAGTCCAGGGCACCGTCAAAACATCAGAAGTGCTCCAGAGTGCTCAGCGCATGCAGGTGCTGGAGTTGGATGATTGCAGGGTGAGGAGGCCTGGGGATGTCCAGGGAGGCTTCCTGGAGGAAGGGGCCTCAGGGTGTCACCCAGTTCTCCCTCCATCCAGGTGGAAGGAACCACAAACACACAATTATAATCAGCAAGGCCACAAGGGAGCTCCTTAGAAGACGAAAGCGTGAGGCCCCTTTCCCCATTTCATTTACTCAATTCCTTCCTGGTTAAAAACGAAGATCTGACTATCATAAGGAGAAACGACTTCACATAAGCATAAAGAGATATTCACCCATAGAAGAGCATAGTGAAACAGATATTTTTAATGTAATCTATGATCCAATTACTATTATAATTATAATAAAATATTTGTTATGCCTCTGCTTCTTCATAATTTAAATTAAGTACTCCTTTCTTTAAACAAAAAATGAAAATTATAGTATAAGCCTCTACTTTCACTAAAGCATAAATTCCCAAAAGATGTCTACATAATTTATTTTACTAAGAAAGAAAAAAAAAACACTATAGCTTTTAAGATCCTCTTAAGATAATTTACAGCCACTCCTGTTTGGGTGGGGGTGGGGGAGGGGAGAAGATAGAAGATCTGACTCCAGGAATTCTTACCTAAATGACACCAGGAACAAGCTGGACCAATCTTTTTTAAAATGTATTTGGTCAGTCACTATAACTTGCGGAGTTGAGTTTTCTCCTGGGAATTGAGCACACTGAAAGGAGAAGGGATGATTTGGAGATAACGCCTCCCCTAGAGATGTGTCTTGCCATATTCTTTTTTAAACAAAGAAGACATCTTGAGCACCTTGCACTATCTTTCATTTAATAGTTGGCAGAAGGCAAGTCCCTGATGAACACTGGCCTGTGTCTTTCTCTTTAACCAGCCGAGTGATCCAAGCTTTTAATATAGCCGTTCCAATTATTGTAAAAGTCATCTAGTACCTTATAACCACAAATATTGACAGTTTATTGCAAAACACATTCCTGACATTTGAAGGTCACACCATACATAATACATACTCTTTTATAAAAGTGTCTGCAACAAAGAGATACATGATAAACAATTACCTCTCCCAGCCTGTATGCATGTACAGTTTGGGGCTGACTGGAGGTTGCATGAGAGACACACACACCATTTTAAATAATCTTTTAGGGCGGCATGGAGGCATTCGTGATGGATAATTATGAAATGGCTTGTGAGCCTGCCGCCGTCGGATTGGCTGGCCTGGGCACGGGGCGGGGGCAATGCCCCTCCGTGGAGTGCAGGTCACAATGCCTCTGTGCCATGGAGAACCCAGCTTCACTTCACAATCGGATTTTGCCCCAAAGCCACTAAACACAACAGACTCACAAATATGTTCTTGTTTCTCACATTGAAAGAAACTAAAAATCCACCAGGCCTGGTTGGGATGCCGCCTTAGCCTACAGTGGTGCCTCAGAGAGGCATTGACCACACTTGTGGTCACACAGCCATACCACCTCTCCCTGGGGCTGTGGCATCCAGAGACCCTTGGCACTCCAGCCCTGACTTCAGCCCAGCACAGGGGAAGGGTGCCTGACTGCCAGGTGCAGGCATTAAAAAAAAAAAAAAAATCAGAGTATGAAAAGAGTTCCACAAATCTCTGCTGAAACTGAGAGTACCCAGGAATCTCTGGAGGAAGCATTCTGAGAGGGAAGCCACTGTCACTGTCCCTATCTCCAAAGGCTTCTCCATCTTGTCGCCACTTGTCCTTCCAGAGCTAAATCTGACAGACAGGTTCAGAAGACAGAATAAGCGGAGAGGTTTTGCACTCCAAAAGCCCTCAGGTCAAAACCAAGTTCCCCGGGTCTTAGGCGTGTAATCCTGGGCAAATTACATAACCTCTCTGAGGCTTGGTTTCCTTATCTGCAAAATGGGAATAGTCACAAAAATTCATGTCTCAAAGGATTGTAGAGTCTAAGGTATATAAATCACTTAGCATGGTGCCTGATGGAGGTTATGCTCCAATTAATAGAGGCTTTCGACATGAATATTGCCAAAGCAACGCGTCATATGTAAAGGTGGCATGGGGAGGGGGCAGATCTGTGGTTTTAGCTCCAGGACTAGCCTCCTGAGTAGCAGCTTTCAGTGTTCGTGTCCCTGGCAGTGCCCCCGCGCCAACCCCAAGCCAGCTCCAAGCTATGGAATCAGACACATACAAAGTGCCAGCATGAGGGGACATGATCCTTCCCTGAAAAGTCCAGTTGGGGCAGCTCCTCCAAAGCTCTAAAACCCCAGGCAATCCTCCCCAGTTAACAGTAAAAAACAATTCAGGCTGCCACTGAGCTTCGCATAGATGACAATCTTTAATCACAGATGAAGCGGCAGGTCGTTAGAATCTGCACCAAACTCCCTTCCAGATGATACTAATGGTTGCTGTTTAAAATATATATACATATGTGCATGTATAAACACAAATATATATATTTAGAACCATATTAAAATAAATAATCAACAAATCCTTAAGATAATCGAAAGCCCCTCCAAGAGTAATTTTATTTGGATTTCCAGAATGAACATCTTAAAATTTAAGACAGGGGACCAAAATGATTTCTACAAGGATGACATGTTTATTAGCACTAAATCCCAGGAAAGAGGGCTTCCTTATAAAGAACACGTTTTTGCATCTAAAAAGCATGCCGATTAGGATGTGTGTGTTCCTTTAAGAAGCTATTCTGTTTTAGAGGGTCGCATGTAGGATAGGGCTCCACGTGATCAGGAGGTTGCTATGGTAAATATGCATTTTTTATTGAAGAGTAAACAGTGGCAGAAAACAAGTGTCAATTGCCAGCTCTGAAGTTACTGCCATTTTTGAGCTGCACTGACTTATCTAGCCCTTTTCATTTGAGAACATATCAGATGAACACAATCCTTGGATCAGCTTAAAAAAATTTTTTGAATAAATGCTGAACCCTTCAATATCTTGTAGTAATAAATACTTCAGTTGAGATTAAAATTAGCAAAATATATATATATATTTTATATATATACATATATCTCCAGCTCTGCCAGTCAGGCACAGGCACATGGATCTTTCTGGAGACCTGTTCCCAGCTGGTGGACTTCCAAAGGACAAAACCTTCAGGTTTGGCTCAAGCCACAGAGCAGAGGAGCCAAGGAGACAGCTGAGGCCACTCCGCTGTCCATTGTCTTGGTACCTGCAGACCAACAGAAGCCCTGGGTGGTGCCCTGCGAATGGCCCTCCCGGTCCAGTGTTCGTGTCCCTGGCAGTGTGATGTCCCATGCTGCTTGAAGGGCAGTGTACTTTACACAATACAACCGTGACACTTTTAGCTAAGTTTTCACTGTGTTTCCCCTTGTAGAGACTGAGAGGAGTGTAAATTTATTCCTGGTAGTTCCTGAGAGGCAACTTTGTTTTCTTCTGATATATCCACATGGGTGACCTTTCTTGATTATAAGTCAGGCCACGTCACTCCCAGTTATCACCGCGGTTAGCACCTGGTCCCATCCCAAGTGGCCCCCAGCTGGCTTCTCTGGCTAGATACAGGGCTTGAATTTTGTTCTTCTTTGACACCAGCTTTCCTTCTAGGCTGTAAAGTGCAAAGGACAAGGGCTGAGCTTCCTCCTCCTCCATACCTTGCACGTGGCAGGTGTCCAGCCAATATTCACCCCAAATGGGGTGAATAAATGAATGCTTTAATAAACGAACTGACCTAGCTCCAGGACTAGCCTCCTGGGTAGCAGCTTCCAGGAGGAAGGTCAAGTTTGCTTGTTCTTCTTGTGATCACAGATGAAAATATCAAGTCTGGCAAATTCTCAATGGGAACTTCCCAAAGTCTAGGAATCCCATAGACTGGTCCAAAGAAATTCGGACCAGAGACAAGGATCCCAAGATGAGTGTGTCCTCCAACAAGCCCCCCAGAAGAAGCAGGCAAGAATAGCAGCCCTTGCTTTTCAGGGAAGGGGAGCAGCAGGTAGCTGAGCAAAGTGTCCCCACAGCCCCCAGACATGCACAGAGATGGCCCAATCCTCTTCAACACAGGGAGACACACAAGCCACTTTTAATGCTGCCTGAACAGGCTTGCCTGGGCATTCGAGCACCTCAAAACACCAAGGGACTCCGGGAGCCAAGTCTGAATCTAAACTCTGCTAGCACTGGCTCTGTGGTCCTGAGCAAAGTGCCAAAGCTTCATGAGCCTTCATTTCCTTGTTGGTAAAGTTGGATCACTGGAGAATGGTGCCAGTCACAGAGGTATCTGAGTGCTTCATGAGACAATGGGCTTGCAAAGCTGCATGCACTTTAAACTCTGCGTGGCAGAGTGGGAAAGCCACTGGCCTGGCAATGGCCAGCTCTGGGCTCCGTCTGGTGTGGCCACTTCCGAGCTGTGTGTTTGTAAATGCCTCCTACCTTCGCCCAGCCTCCAAACACTGCCTATGACATGGGAATAAGGCCTCCTACTGTGGACAAAAGGTCATCCAGCAGAGTCCCAATTGGTAGCCTCCCAACCCCACCATCTACGAGGTCTAAAATATAAAAAAGGTAAACCAGCATAAAACAGCAAACCAGCAGGTGGTGATCCATGTCATGGAGTTACCATAGGATCCCCCAAAATGGTCAGCCCCTCCCCCTGCATGATCAACAAGGTTTCCTAATGCCAAGCACCACCCAGCCCTGAGTAGGAACTCCATGTAGACATAACACATCTTCACTCTCTCCCACATTGTCTAACCCAGAAATTAGAGCTTACTTGGCATTATCCTCCAAACATCCCTTTGAGGGGAGTAGGTGAAGGAATTGGGGGGATGAGGACCTGGGGGTATGTAGGCACTGGGATGACAGGGAGAAAGAAGCAGACAGCAGGTAGAAGCTCAGGCCTCAGCATCCCATTGGTCTCTCAACATCTCCAAAGAGCGCCCCATTCATCCACAACTACACAGGTCCCAGGGCCCTTCAGTCCTACACGCTGGGGGCTTGCACCCGGGAAGCCGCCTGGCTGGCTCATGCCCTACCCTGAGAACACATGCCCTGATATTGAAAAAGAACTTCAGAGCTTCAGGAACTTGGGACTGCAATGAGATCTGAGAAATGTTTCCTCTCATCCTGAAATGCCTTAACAATCCCAGAGCTGGCCCTACTGGCCCACCGGGCCAGAAATTTCTCTCTCTGTTGGACCTCAGAATCTCAACACATACTGTTCCCTCTTCCTGAAATGCAAACCCCAAACACCAGCCCCAGGCCCACCACCTGCATCTTGCCTGGTTAATCCCACTCATGTTTGAGGGTTCAGCTCCAATGTCATTTGCTCTCATCTTCCAGACTAAGTCAGGTCTGCCCAATCATCCCAGAATTTAACCTTCAGGACATTTCTCAGAGTTTGCACTGAGCGTATATGTGTGATTAATATCTGTCTCTGCCACCAAACTGCCACCTCTTTGAAGGCTGGGATGGGGTCTGTTTTTCTCACTCTTGTGTCTCTTAGAGCCTCCTGGCACAGTGTGTTCAATAAATACTGGTGACCAACCGAATGAATGAATGAATGAATGGTGTTGGGGAGGGCTGGCCACCCTTCCATGATCATGCAATCTAAGAAGTCTGCCTTTTCCTTTTAAGTGCATAACTAGCCACCTCTGACCTGCCCTTCCAGGGTGTGGGGCCTGCCAGTGGGTCCAGGTGGCCTGTGTCTGTGAGTGGACAGGCTGCCACAGGCTCTCTCCAGGAAGGAAAGCTGGATGTGGGGAATCTGGTGTCTGGTATCCCAGGGCTCCATTCCCTTGTGCTCCATCAGTCCAGCCCCCTCCTCTTGCGGCTGCAGACTGCAGCTCCTCCAGGCTCTCCTTGAGAGAGTGCAGGGCTCCCACTGCCAGAGCACGACCCCGTGGAGGGCAAGGAGAAGTCGGCTTGGTCTTCCCAGCCTCACCTGCCCCAAGGTGCTGTGCAAAGCTTCCAATCCCTCCTGCCACAGGGCCCTTCCCTGTCCACACCTGCCCCAGCCAGGGCTCGACATCCACACAGAAATTCAATCCTATTTTGCAGCAAGGCTGGCGGCTCTTGGGAGCCCCACCCCAGAGCTGGGCTGGGGGAGGCAGGTGGCTTGATTTGGGCCAACAGAACCTTGGGATGCGATAGGCTGCACGGGTGTTGGCCTTGAACCGTTGCTGGTGGAGACTGCAGAGTCCAGGCCCTGGGGCAGCACCTCAGGCCGTTCGTTCTGCCTGGGTACTTCTGCTGAGTCTCTGGGCCTGAGGAGAAAGTCCGCCCAGACGTATGTTCTTGGGGGCATCCCGCCACATGGATGCTCTGCACGCACCACCAGAACAAGGAAGCAAACTTGGCTTTCCCATCTGCGTGCTGCTCCCGGGATGTTTCTTTCCCTCAGCCTGCAATCCACGCTCTCCCATAGCTCCCCCATCCCTGCACCCCCATCCCTCTGCCCTGGTTCACTCCTTTTTGGGCATCACCCAACACTGACTGCTAAGGCTCACTTCCATGGCAAACCTGTGGTCTGTCTGGTTTACGGTGGCACCCCCAACCTTTAGCTAGGTGCCCAGCACATAGTAGGCACTTACTGAATAAAAGGCAACATCACATTGCTCGATTCGATACCAGTGACTTTTTCTTTCATATGGAAAATCACTTTCTCCATTCCCTCAAATGCCCTTCTGCACTAATATTCAAAGCGGTGCTGCGTACACACGCACATCATCCTGGGATGCTAATTTCTATCCTATAATCGAGAGAGACAACTAAATGTTGCAAGGTTATTCAAAACTCCTGCCCCTTATCCTCTGACTTCTCCTTCGGGGAAAATTGCACAGGAATACATTTCCTCATCTATGTGTTAGAGCACGGTTATAATCCACTATCATGATTGCAATTTTGGGAATCAAAACGGAGATCCAACACAGCAGTGTGATCTACATTTTAGCCACATATATTATAATAAATTAAGTCAAAGAAGGAGTTTTGCATTAACTCTCACTGTATTCCTTTAATACCCTGTAAGAACACTGAAGCTACCCTTCATAAGTGCTTGGCCCTTCCTGCCAGCTGCCCAGGGCTGCCAGGTTGCTGCTGCCCCTTCGCCTGCAACAGGAGGTGACAGGGCCAGCTGCGAGGTGATGGCTGGACCATGCTTGGAGCATTGACTGGATCAGGCTTCTGCACCCTGGGTTCAAAGCCACAGAGAGGCTGATCTGGTCACTGGCATGCAGAAGTTTCTGGAAAGAAGGAGACAGTTCAGGCAGCAGGCTAATGGGAGGGTGCTAGACTGACCTCTGTAGATAACTCTGTGGACCTGGCAAAGGAGGGGGTAGGGACACGCTGTGCCCACCACGTTAATGACCTCGCCCAAGTCCTTTCCTATTTTGGGGCTTCTGTTTGCACCCCCAAATCATGGAATGGGGGCAGAGGACTCTAACTGAGATGCAAAGGTTTAATTACACAGGGTTTTCATGTGTTAAATTTGTTTTTTTGTTTGTATGTATGTATGTATTTATTATTTTTTTTGAGACAGGATCTTGCTCTGTTGCCCAGGCTGGAATGCAGTGGTGTGATCATGGCTCACTGCAGCCTCGACCTCCTGGGCTCCAACAATCCTCCCGTGTCAGCCTCCCAAGTAGCTGGGGCGTATGCACCGCCACACCCAGCTAATTTTGTAAATTTTTTGTAGAGACAGGATTTCACTATGTCACCCAGGCTGTAAGTTTGTTTTTAACATTTACAAATTTGGGACATTTCACTCACACATGGTCAGCATTTCCAGCTTCTCCTGAGAAACTGTGTTATCTCCCAATGCTGAGCCCATGGGCCCAAAGAGCAAGGGTTGATGGGCTGGGCAGTGGATGCGTCCTCCCCACCGGGCCGCTTCCCCACCCTCACTACCTGGCTGGCCCCCACCCTGCAGGCATCTCTCTGAATTTGCCATCTCAGCCGAGATGATCCTGGGAGCCCTTTCCACCTCTAAAAACGGCCTTAATAACCTCAGTTAGGCAAATAAGGCAGAAGCCTCCAGACTAATTCTCGTAATTATGATGGGTCTATTATTTCAAAGCCAGTGATGATTGTGGGGTCAGGTACTCAGAGGAAGAGGGAGAGAAACAGACTTTCAAGTGATAGCAAATACCCTTTGATTCTTCGCTATCATACCAAATTGCATCCAGAAATGCTGAAACGTGTGCTCAGAACCTGAGTCAGATTTCAAAAAGGCCCCAGGAGGAAGGGCAGTGATCAGAGGGAAAGATGGATCAACCAGAGAACCAGGCGATGTAAAGATCACGTCCCAGGACTCGGTGGCTGGGCCTGAGCCAAGGGGACAGTGACACATTTCTTCACTGCTGCACTGGCCTTGGGATCTGTCACCACACCTGGCCTTCCTCTATCTTCTCCAAGTTTAGATGGCCCGACCTTCTCCTCCCTGCCTTTCAAGCGTTTCTCATCACCACTTCACTTCTACTGCAGCCACGAAGCCTCGCACTTCCACTGCCACCATGAAGCCTCGCCTGGCCTCCCGGCACACTCCGTCTCCAAACCTTTTCTGAACATTTCTATACAATGACACGCTGCTTTGGAATGCTCACTAATTTTTCTCATGTGTTTTGATTCCAGCCTACTTACCAAGAGTACCCCGTGGGTTTGCCTGTCTCGTAATCATCAACAGAGCCGAGCGAAGGGCCGGCCCACAGAGTCACTCAATGAACACATGTGGGTTGACCTTTCTGTGGTGAAAGGCACCATTATCATCTCCTCCAGGGCTCTCTTCATAGGGCTTCTTCAAGGAGAAAGAAAGATCTGACCAAGTGACAGAAAACACTTTAGACTTTCTGGCCTCATTGTCTCACTTAAGTTTATGTCCCTAGTGTTGGCTTGAACGTTGTCCTCTTCCTGTTGCCCCTGAGTTCATTCATTCAGCCAGCAAATATTCATGGAGAGCCTGCCCTGCACAGGTTCAGTGCCATGGAGACACACACCAGGCCGGCTGGTCCGTGCAGGGAGAAGCTGCCCAGGAGGATGGAGGACAGCAAAGGAGGCACCTGGGTCCTTCCTGGCTGATGTTTGCACCTTGTGGTGAGGTACCTAGTTCTCTCTATGGTCCTCATTCATCTTAGAGCAATTAGACCACAGCAAACATGTCCACCCACTTTTCCCTTCTGCCCTTGTCTCTCTGTGGATAAATCTCTGGGCCTATGTAGGACTCTCAACTGAGCACTGGGCATTCTTTTTTCTTTTCTTTCTTTATTTCCTTTTTTTTTTTTTTTTTTTTTTTTTTTTGAGATGGAGTCTCACTCTGTCACCCAGGCTGGAGTGCAGTGGCATGAACTCGGCTCACTACAACCTCCGCCTCCTGGGTTCAAACGATTCTCCTGCCTCAGCCCCACGAGTAGCTGGGAATACAGGCACCTCCCACCACGCCCTGCTAATTTTTGCATTTTTTAGTAGAGATGGGGTTTCACCATGTTGGCCAGGCTGGTCTCAAACTCCTGACCTCGGGTGATCTGTGCACCTCGGCCTCCCAAAGTTCTGGGATTATAGATTATAGGGGTGAGCCACCATGCCTGGCCTAGAGCAATGGGCATTCTTATTTTACTTCTGGGAGATTCCATTAAGAAGAGGAAGGCCAGGAACAATTTTGTATCTGCTTCTATATTGTCCACTGTGGATTTCTGGCTAAGGTATAAGACCGAGAAAGCCCCTGTGTTTTACCAATGGCTTCCTGAGGTGCCTTCCTGCTGCTGTGATCATAGAGCGCTGTCTGAGATCCTACTCTGTCCTAACAGCACGGGACACTCCCCATGAGGATGATTCAGGTTTTTATCCTGAAGGCGCTTCACATGCACCAGGGAGAGCAAAATAAATATACTAAAAGTAATGGTGATAATAATAATAAAATCTGAACTCTTATCATAAACGATAACTACTTCAATAGCAGTTAACATTAATCGAGCATATTCTATGTGCTTTCAAAGCATTGTCTAAATCCATCCTCACAACAGCCCTTTGGGGCAGAAGTTGTTGTTATGTTTTGGGTTATTTTTTGAGACAGGGTCTCACTCTGGTGCCCAGGCTGGAGTGCAGTGGTACGATCATAACTCACTCTAACCTTGAACTCCTGGGCTCAAGTGATCCTCCCATTTCAGGCTCCCAAGTAGCAGGGACTACAGGTGTGAGTCACCACACCCAACTAATTTTTAGAGTTTTTTCTGGTGTTTTTTGTAGAGATGGGGTCTTGCCATGTTGCCCGTGCTGGTCTCAAACGCCTGGGCTCATCAAACGATCCTCCCATCTCGGCCTCCCATAGTGCTGGGATTACAGGTGTGAGCCACCACACTGGGCCACAGAGTTTTATTATCCCCAATGTACAGATGAGAAAACTGAGGCTTACAGAGGTTGAATTACAAATCCAGGCTCACACAGCTAGTAAGGACAGAGCAGACTGGAGTCAAGGTCACTGGATTCCTGATACTGAGCTCTGCAAGCTACCCAGAGCCGGAGTCAACAATGAGGGGTCCTGACGTTGCAAGTACAATATGGAGATGAAGGGATGAGAAGAGTTTCTGGATGTGGAGGCCAAGACAGGTGCTTTGTGCATGCAGCATGGAAGCACAGCCTGGAGGGGCAGGTATGGTGGGGTAGGGGTGGTGCCCTCTGGAATCAAGCAGAAGAAGCTGGTCTTGATGCCCCAAGAAAAGCCACCAGAAGAGCTGCATAAAGTCCTGGAAAAGAGAGGTAAGGTCCTCCTGCAGGTTGGGACACTGGGTCTTCCCGTCTACTGGTCACTTTTCTACTTGGTCATCTTTCTTTGCTCCAACACAGTCACACCATTTCT